>NC_063209.1:10435978-10533478 GCF_017589495.1 Alosa alosa | reverse complement strand
TAATTTCAGCTGCATGCACTTTTTGACAAATTCAAGGGAATTGGTTCACAGAGTCCTTCAGCTGTCTATCCAGAGGGGAGCCTCTGAACACTGTTACTGCTTGTCCATGTGCAGACACAAAGCATTATGGCCTCACTCTGGTAAACCAAAAGAGATTGGGTAAGTGCCACTGCTCAGGCTGTGCACCAAGATCTTACTTATTTCTTACAGTGAAGCTACACCAGGCGCGTTCCGTTTGCGACGCGTAAAATCCATTTTAAATGAATGGTCTATTTTTTTCGAACGTACGCGCTGCTATCACGTCTGGTGTAGCTATTTCCATTGAATATAGTGGAAGCTAATTGTTGCAGCAGATGCAACGTGAACGGAACGCTTCAGTTACGTGCCTGGTGTAGCTCAGCCCTTAGAGAGAATATGTGGGGGCATTGGCAATGAGGTGGTTAAGGAGCTGAGCAATAGTGTAATAGTCTGAAAAGTTGTGGGTTCAATTCCCAGCTTCCACCCCTGTGCCCTTGAGCAAGGCACTTACAGTAACCCCAAGTTGCTCTGGGCAGTAATCCCTTGTAATATAATTGACATATGTAAGTCACTTTGGACAGTGTCTGCTAAACGAGTACATGTAAAATGTAATGTAATGTGTGTTCATAGTGAGAAGGTGTTTTATGGTGGTTTTGAAGTCAAGTGTGATAAACATTGTTGTCGGATGATGAAGAGGTGATGTTCACCTTGAGAAAGCTCTCTTTGGTGAGTGTGTGTGTGTGTGTGTATGTGTGTGTGTGTGTGTGTGTGTGTGTGTGTGTGTGTGTCTAAATTGAAAAACCTGCCAGTGATGAATTTTGAGCATAACCAAGTTTCTGTGTGTATGTGTATGTTGTTGAGTGTGTCAGTGTGTGTTAGATTGCGTGTTAGTGTGTGCAGTAGACACCCAGTGGGTAATCTCTGGAGGTCCCTGTTCTCTTCCACGTCACTTGTTCTGTGACCCCACACCTACTAGTATTTTGGTGGGAGAATATCGACAGCAGAGCCTGTCACCCCAGAGCATTGGGTATCACTCAATAATAGTCATGCATGGCTTGAGTGTGTGTGTGTGTGTGTGTGTGTGTGTGTGTGTGTGTGTGTGTGTGTGTTTGTGTAGGTTTTTCAGTGACCTGAGATGGAATGCTTTGTGCTCCTGACAAATGATTACCATCGCCTTCAACTTTGTCTTTGATGTACCGTTGACTTATATTATGGACTATGTTGTGTGTGTGTGTTTGTGTGTGTGTGTGGGGATGTGTGAATTGTGTTTCAAGTCTATTCCTCAGGGTGAGTAATGCCTGGAAACCCAAGGCTGCTATTGTCTACCCCAACCATCACCCACCTCCAAAACTCAGTTTAGCTTGTGTGACACCCCTTCCAGGAGCAAGTCAGCATCTCTGAGGAGAAAAAAACCCCTTCTGATCAAAGTGGGTGTCTGAGCTGTGGACCTATTTCTGCAGGACTGGCGCTTTCCTTTTTTCTTTGCTTTTTTTTTTGTTCCTATAATATGAAACTGTCAGTCACCGCTCTTACATCTTTTGCCAAACAATAAGAACACAAGAGGGCTGTGACGGAGGCCTGCCGAGAGCACAACGGCGTGAGACGCCCGCCAATTTAGCCCCTCATAAGACTGCTGCGCTCATCAGGTTCCGAAGTGCATTATGTGTCCTGAACAGACCCTCACACTCAGATATCTCAGAATGACAGTGTTTGTTGCTTGGCAACGCTTGATGCCACATTCAAAATTGAATGAAATAATACAAAACACAAAATTGAAATAAATGAAAGAAAACAATTATGTTTCCTCAAACTCAATCAAATGGTAGTAGAACAGTTATAAAGGCACTCTGATGTTTGTGTTTGTGCGGTTGGCTATGACTTTCCTGCAAATTACTGTATGGTCGAATCATTTAATCGTGAGGATGTCCTTTGTCAACCCCTTGGACATGAGTGTCATATTGCTTGAACATACAGTGTATATCCTCATATTCTATCGGAAGCCATAGAATTGGTTGTGCTACTTCATTTAGACTGGTAGACAAAGCATTCACAAAACACATTAACTCTTTCATGATGCCTTGGAATACACAGAGGGTGCAAACAATGAAATGACACCAGTCCTTGTAATCATATAGCTGCTTCCTTGGAGACCCCTGGATAAAAAGACACCGACTGAACATCAAACTCATAGGTAGACTGCGGTAGTCTATTCCAGTTATTTACAAATGCCCTTGTTATGCACGGTTGTGTCTCAGCTATTATTTATTTTGCTTATTTGTTTATTCTGCGTTGGGGGTAAGGGGACAGATCCTGGGAAGATGGAGGGAGAGAGAGAGAGGGGGGGTGAAAGCGAGGTGTCATTAAGTGGAGTCAGTATGAGTGATGCTGCTGATAGGGAACTTAGGATGATGAGGCTTACTGTCTTACAGTGGCACAGAATGTGAGGCTGCAGGAGGCCCAAGCTTTGTCCTATAGGACCTCAAGAGGAATGCACACGCACACACATACACCACACACACACACACACACACATGCTCTCTCTCTCTCTCTCTCTCTCTCTTATGATGCTGAGGGAGTCGCAGCATGAATGTGTATGTGAGAGTGTGGAGATCTGTCAACACATAGCATGCTAAGATTTGATGAAATGTGATAAAAATGCAGTGTGCCTTCCCCGTCCTTTTTTTCTGGCCTCTTGGTTGTCAGGATTTCCTGGATTTTTTCAAGATCTCTCACTGCAGTTCTATGTGGATCTTCATCTACCTCTAAAACAACTTGTGCACTCTAAAAAATGTTGGGTTAAAAATAACCCAAATATAACCCAGCCGCTGGTTAACTATTGGACCAACACCACATTGAGTTATCCTAACCCAATGGTCTGGGTACATTATTAAACCCAGCAGATTGGGTATGATTCTAACCCAAAACGCTGGGTTATATCAACACAACGTTAGTTAAATTGGCACAATAGACTGGGTAAAGGTAACCAATGTGCTGGGTTATAAGTATATAAATGTTGAGTAAAATTCACACCGTTTATTGGGTATAGATTCAACCCAAACCACTGGGTTATATCAACAGAACTGCTAGTTAAAATAACCAGTTGTTGGGTTTTCTAAACCCAGTATTTGGGTTGCATTGAGAGAAAATGGGCAACAGATAGCCATGCAATGAAATAAAACAGTTCGACATAATGATTTATTTGACAGTTTACTTTATTTTTGAATGGATAGCCTACTCTAATAGCAGCATCAGCATGATAAGTTACTTCCATGAAGACAGCTAGATTCCACGGTCCATTTGGGGGTCAGCCCTGTCAATTAAAGAAAGAAAAAAGAGTAAATTAATCACTGCTATTGACAAAACTTTATATCAAGACTTTCATGAACCATGATCATTGATTGATGTTGACAAACATTAAAATCCAGAGACAAAATATTAGCGCCAATACACTCGGAAACCATGACCACCTCATGGAGTTGTTTAACAACAGACTGACAAACATACATATGTTAACGTTAGTGGCAGTGATAGTTCTACCGTTAGCTAGCTCATGTTAACACATTCAGTTAGCTAAATTCACCAAAAACCACCCAGTAAGTTACATGGCTATAATATGAAGCTACCCTGAATGAATGAATGAATGAATATGTTGTTTGACATGATAATTACCGGTGTGAAGAGACTACTTCGACTGTATACATTAGCTGACACACATGCTGCACTACCATGAAGCATTTAATTAACGTTAGCATAGCTACCAACTGTCTGCTAACGTTAACCTAGCCAGCTGTTGGTATGCTAATTTTAGTTCGTTGTAAAAGTTTGTTTTGTTTCTGTTCAGCAGTTCATACCCAGTAAACACAGAACTATGTTTTTAAGAGTCTGTCTTTGTGTAGATTTAACATTAACATGAGCAGTAATTGTAAGTTAATGTTAGCTAACGTTAGCTGGCTTGAATGACACAATTCTTAACCTGCTTAGGCTGAACGAAATTGGCGGGCAGAATATCCATTCATATCACGAAGGGTATCTTTTTGTGTACTTTTAAAATCCGTCTGAATAATAATAATAAAAAAGTTAAAAGCAGATACATACCTTCCAAAATCGCCTGATTTCCACTGCATGTTGACAGCTGCTGGACTGCATGGACGGTTGAAAGAATAACGATTTCCCCCGAACTCTCAAATAACTATGCAGCTGTGTTAAAGTTACCCTGGTGCTGGGTAGTGTGCTCACGTCAGGTGGGGGAGAGAAGGGGGGCTGTCCTAAACTATCAACCCAACAACCTAACATGAGTAAAAACAACCCCACACAATGACCCAACAGTTTCAACTCAGCGTTTGGGTTGAGAAAATAACCCAGCATTTTTTAGAGTGTGGTAACACATCACTTATAAAACATACATACCTCATATTGATTTACATAAGTCATAACCAGAGAGAGAGAGAGAGTGCATGTGTAAATGTGGGTTTTGCATGTAGCTTTGCTTGTTGCATGTGTGTGTGTGTGTGTGTGTGTTTGTGAGGTCTGTGAGGCGCCTGTGTAGAAGCCCTGTGTTACTGTGTCGTGTGCTAAAAGGCGGCGTGGGAGTCTAATGAAAGAGCTTCCCATTACTACTCCACAAATCAGCCTAGCCTTCACATTGATCTCGTTAATTAACTCTAATTTTATTAGTTAATTAACTAAGTGTGTGTGCGTCTTTGTCTCTCTCCCTCTGTGTGTGTGTGTATGTGTGTGTGTGTTTGTGTGTGTGTATGTGTGTGTGTGTGTGTGTGTGTGTGTGTGTGCAGTCATATGTAGCATATTCAGAGTGCCAAATGTAACATAGATGCCGCAGAATGCTCCTTTTTACCATGTCACTGAAGTTATCATTCAGTACTTTTTATAATGGGTAAAGGTATATCACTTGCATTATTTTGTCAGCAAATGGGCATAATACACCCACAAATAAATGGTGATATATGAATGGATGGATCCTTTGAAGATCCACAATGGTGTGTAAAGAATCCCTTTGCTGATGTATGCCTACCTTAGCATGCAACTAGGCAGCTGATGACCAGAACAACGAACAACAGTTTTCATGCTTTCATTAGAATTGGCAGAGTTGAATGAGGGCTCTCCGCACTCTTTTAAACCACACACAGCATGTCACCCACACACACACACACACACACACACACACACACACACACACACACACACACACACACACATAAACACACACATAAAAACACTTACACACTTCAGTGAGTCATGCTTCTTAATAAACCGATTCAACATGTCAGTGATTGAAATGGCTGCTCTCCGCTCAGGGGGAGAATCGAATGAAGCACTACTGCCAACCAAAAGCCCTAAAAAGATAAGACCATGTCCACAGTCTTTTGGCCAGCAAAGGTACTGATGTGTCTTAGTGCAGCACCGCTTTCTCTGGCAGTACCCTGGAGTGGAACTGAGAACAAAACATCTTGTAAGTCCTTGTGTAAGACAAAACTACAAGTTGCATTGAGAGTTTGTGTAATGTGAATCACTGCTGAAGAGTGGAGATGTATAAGTATAAGTATATATACTCTTTTGATCCCGTGAGGGAAATTTGGTCTCTGCATTTATCCCAATCCGTGAATTAGTGAAACACACTCAACACACAGTGAACAGAAGCACACACTAATCCTGGCGCAGTGAGCTGAACAGCGGCACTCGGGGAGCAGTGAGGGTTTAGGTGCCTTGCTCAAGGGCACATCAGCCGTGGCCCACTGGTCGGGGCTCGAACCGGCAACCCTCCGGTTACAAGTCCAGAGTGCTAACCAGTAGGCCACGGCTGCCCCAATGCCTGTCACATCACACCAGATGTGATGTGGTTAGTGGACAACAGTGTGTGTGTGTGTGTGTGTGTGTGTGTGTGTGTGTGTGTGTGTGTGTGTGTGTGTGTGTGTGTGTGTGTGTGTGTGTGTGTGTGTGTGTGTGTGTGTGTGTGTGTGTGTGGTTTGTGTGTGTGTGTGCGCGTGTGAGAGATAGTGAGTGAGTGTGTGTGTGTGTGTGTGTGTGTTTGTGTATGTGTGGGTGTGAGAGAGAGTGAATGTGTATGTGTGTGTGAGTGTGTGTGTGTTTGTGTATGTGTGTGTGTGAGAGAGAGTGAGTGTGTATACTGTATGTGTGTGTGTGGTGAGTGGGGAACTGCGGCTGCAGAGACCCTACCCTGTGTATATAACAGAAGTGTGAAGCAGTGTTCTCTTCAGGGCTGGCCTTTGGAGAGTCTGACTGACTCAAGACAGATAACTGCGGTGAACCTGCTTCAGAAATACACCTCAAATGAATCTATCTGTCTTTATCTCCATCTCTTCCTGTCATCCGCTCACACACACTCACTCAATCACTAAACTGAAGTAAATGTGTGTGTGTGTGTGTGTGTGTGGTGTGTGTGTGTGTGTGTGTGTGTGTGTGTGTGTGTGCAGTTCCATCTGTCAATGAAGATGGTCTGTCTTTGTGCATACTCAGTGTCACATTGAAATGAATCAAAGTGAATAAAAAGCACCCTGTCAGTCTTCATGGCAGGGAATTGGGATTACAGCTTTCTCTTTTACTCACACACACAACCACCCACACACACACACACACACACACACACACACACACACACACACACTCACACTCACACACACGTTCACACACACACACACACACACACACACTCATATGCACATGTGCACACCTAGCATGCCATCAAGTCTGAGGGCCAGATGTACAGATGAACGCTTTTGCACCCACTTGTTTCGCAATGTGCGTGTAAAATCATTGCGAGGAATGTACAAACAGGCCGCAATGATGTAAAAGCGCAAACTGCCTGTCGCGGGAGCTGAAAGTGGCAAATTGCGTTTGTCATGTCATGCATATGCATTCATAGGAGGATCCAGGGGAAAGTGGGAGTTTACCGTAAAAAGATGGGAGGGGAAGAGTAAAGAGCGCCTAATTATTTATTCCGCAGTATAAGACTCCTGAAAGCGCATGTCTATTCTGCGCCTAAATACTTTCGCCTTGTAAAAGCAGGTGTTAATCCAAATTGCAGTTAAATGCGTCAATAAGAGAACCTTTCAAAGACAACAGAATCGCTTTTTAGAGCACCAGTTTTTGTGGTGAAAGTATTTGTAGCCTACTACCAAAAGCAACCTCGACTTTCGTTGGCCTTTCGAATGTCTTACTTTCACTTTCATGTCATTCACTTAAACTTTTCTACTTACTCGATTTGACCAATCTTCCATAGCCTACGTTCACAAGTAGTTTGAGTAGAACTACTGATCTTCATTATCTCTCTGCTTGTTTACATCTTATCATGTATGGTATTATTTCATGATTTCATGATGATTAATGTTTTTAATGTTGTCATCAGTTAACTTCATTCAACTGGCTTGTCTGTAGGCGCTGCCATTCAGTTGTGGACGTTCGTAAATTGCGTTTATGGGCGGAGAAAGGCAGAGAAAGGCGCAGTTTACACTAAGGATTGAACGATTGATAAATATGACGGAAACTTGGGTCTGACAGCGTTCGCAATCTACGGTGTGTCCATGACGGTGATAACGCTACGTTCGCAAATGTACGTACATCTGGCCCTGAGTGTGTGTGAGGGATGGGAGTGATAGGAGTTTAAAGTAGAGATGTCTGAGATTTGAAATGAGATGGGATCGGCGGAGTGTACTCTCATTGTCCTGCTTATTCACATCTGTGTCTGATAAACTTAGACTAAGAAGATGTTCTGTCCTATCCACTTTTTTCTATCCAATTTCCCTTGACCTTGATGGAAAATGTCATGAGTTCAAGGCAGGATGTGAAGAAAAATTAACATAGATCTGATTGTGCCATCTTGATCAGTTGTTTCTTGGTGCAAGGAATTGTGGGATGTCCCTCTCTCCCCTCCTTACATAAAAGATGGTTTAGTGAACTTTGTGCTGAAGGAGATTTATGGAGGACTGCAGTACTGCATGGGTCTTTACACTCAAGACAACTTAGACAACTTTTAAGCAAGAAAGGCACTCCAAATATAGCAATTTTCTCTTAGTTGATGGTCAACACACAATTATTTAGTTTTCAACACACAATTATTTAGAGTTTCTGCAAATGAATGTAGATACCAATCACAGAATGACTGTAGATAGATAGCAATCATAGAATCCATCCTCACTGCTGCAGATCAGGTTTGGCAAGCTGGACAGGACAGAGAGTGCTGGTGTTTACAAGGCTGGCCTGTACGTTGGAGAACAGTGCACTTCACAGTTGTCGGTGTACCTCTTCAAATGACTGGGCAGTGCCGGGCAGTGTTTAGAGAACTCCTCCACTGTTGCTTCTGCTGAGGGAAGGCCATGTTCTGCTGTTGCATCAGCAAGGAGACGGGGCGTGGGGGTGTTGCAGAGGGAGGGAAGGAGGCCGACAGTTCGATCCACCTACTTGCTAGTTCGCTGGCATCTCCAAGGCTCAGAATCTCTCTCTGCAGTCTCGTCCAGTCTTGCAAACACACACACGCACACACACACACACACACACACACACACACACAGACTTGGGGTCTAGTTCATACCTAAGAGAGAGAAATGGTCCCAGGACTGTCACCATTACCAACCCATGTCCAAAACACACACACACACACACACACACACACACACACACACACACACACACACACAGGAAAACTGTCTCATATTATTACTTTCACTTCAGAGAAGCAGTTCTATGCCCATCTGAAGTGATATACCGAGTTTGTCTGTGTGTGTGAGGATGTGCTTGTGTGTGTGTGTGTGTGTTCATCTGTTTTTGTGTCTGCAGGCGTGTGTGTATGTGTGTCTTGGTGTATGAAAGAGTCCTCTACCCTTTCACTTTTATATCATCAGGGATCCAGTAAGAGTACTAGAATACAAAACAGCATGGCCGGAAGTAAAAGAGTTTTATTTGAAACTCTCTCTCTCTCACACACACACACACACACACACACACACACACACACACACCTCATACTTGACCTCTGCCCTTTTCCCTTAGGTAAATAAGCCAGTACAAATTAAACTCTAAAACCTTCCTCTCCTTCAAACATAAACAAAACCATTTTTGTACTTTACTTCAAAACATATTTATCAACACTCTCACAAACAACCAAAAGCCTACTTAGCAAACAAACAAGCGCTGTGTGTCCTCGGCAGATGGCAGGCGGAAGTAAGTGACGGGCAGCTTAGTGGACGCCTATTGTGGCCTGGGGCTTTGACATGGCTGGCATCTAGAGGTGGAGGAAGCAAGCCAGCATCAGTTCTAGTTGCCTGGCCTGAGGGCATGGTGGCGGGCATCCTCCGGTCCAGTGCAGTCAAGTCCAGTGTCGTCCCCACCGCTGTGCTCCTCAGGGGCCTGGGCTTCACGCCGGCGGTACTGCTGCTGTTGCTGCGGCGACGCTCGGCTCTGATGATACAGCACAGGCCCTCACACTGCTTATTAGGGCCAGTCTCGCCTGCCTCGCCTCGCCAGCTCTCCACAGGGACTGGAGGGCCAGCCAGCCTATGAGGGTGTGTGTGTGTGTGTGTGTGTGTGTGTGTGTGTGAGAGAGAGAGAGAGTGAGAGAGAGTATATGTGTGTGTACTTGTTGCTGACACAAGCCAACCTGTCACACTTCACAGATAGATCACTCCAAGAGAAGAGGAAAAACAGCAGCATCAACAACAACAGCATGACTGCATTCATGTGATTAATTCTATGATACTTTGACTTAAGCTTTAAAAATATGCACATTTCTTGGCGAACAGTAGTGCTCATAAAATACTCAATAACACAATAAGGACAGCAGATTTACACAGATTCACAAAAAATCAGCGATTGTGAAAAGACAAATGATGCATACATAAAACACACACACACACACACACACACACACACACATACTTCCTCTTACGTGCATGCTATTTTTGCCTCTGTTGGCATTCTACACAATCTCAATTTAATTTTGCTAAGGTGGAAGTGACATGACCTGACATGAGTGTGTGTGTGTGTGTGTGTGTGTGTGTGTGTGTGTGTGTGTGTGTGTGTGAGGGAAATCCCGTACATCAGAGATTGTGCAAAATGTGTATGAGACTTTGAGACATTGTGAAATGTTCTGACAAATCAAATAGTCATGGTAAGGAGTTGACAGCGTGTGTGTGTGTGTGTGTGTGTGTGTGTGAGGGAAATCCCGTAAATCAGAGATTGTGCAAAATGTGTATGAGACTTTGAGACATTGTGAAATGTTCTGACAAATCAAATAGTCATGGTAAGGAGTTGACAGCACCCCTTCTGTGGAAAAGGGAAGCAAGCTGACCAGATGTCCACCTTAGAACCTATAGTTCCTCTCAGTCTTTCCCCTGATGCTCCGCTCAAACCCCCTCATTCCTCATTCTTTAGAACGCAGCTGATCAACCCATCTGCTTTTACTTCTAAATGAAGTTCCATGGCAAGAAGTGACCGGACTACTTGCGGAATGATATGAAAGATTTAAATCCTGCCCAAGCCCTAAGCAGAATTTGATTTGGGGGCCCCCTACCACCTTATCACCGCAGTAATATTGAATATTGTCAATGCTTAATCATCACTGGCGAATATATATAATGGCCTATGTATACTGGCGTATATATATAAAGTATTTTTTTTTACTTTTTAAACACCTACCTTTAATTTCATGATTACATTGTATTGGCATAATAGTGTAATTAGGTGCCTATCCTATTGTGTCCGTGTCCGTAGGCTATTACTGTATTTGGAAATTGGAAATGAGAGGTGTGTAAGGATATGAAGATGTAAGTCAGAATGTTTGCTATTTGATTCATTAAAATAAACAAACAACTCAAAGAGAACTTGTCTTGGATCACAAAGGAGTGTCTTGCAATGTTTATTTTTGATGAGCACTGCAGAATTTACAAGCATACATGACGTGAGCTTACTGGATAGCTAGAAGGAACTAGGCTATTTTCAGATGTAAAAGTTTGCCAACATTTGATCTCCGCCAGTGACAGAGCAGAGATGATCAGATGGGCAGCCAGCTGAGCTGGACAGGGAACTGGGCAAGACTCCGTGGCCTGCCTGAACTAACGCTCCATTTATTGAAGTGGGTGTCTTTCCCCATACATGCATATTGTGCTAAATGCTCCAAATGTAAAGCACTTTGAGCTGCATTCTGCGTATGAAAGGGGCTTCTTCTTCTTCTTCTTTTTATTATTATACACTTTGTGATTAGGATTAATGAGAATATCTGTGTCTGTTTGCACTATACATGAGTTCCATATGGTTAGGGTTTGTGTGTGTGTGTGTGTGTGTGTGTGTGTGTGTGTGTGTGTGTGTGTCAGGGCTTCCTATGGGGGATGAACTGTACAAACACAACGAAACACAGGCTCTGCCTACACAACCACCTCAGTCACTGACAAACAAACAGACCCATGGCCCCTAAGTCTGGCTCTCCATAGATGGGTGTCTTTCTTTCACTGGAAGTGCTGCGTGTGTTTCATTGGCCTGACATCAAATAAAAAAATAACCGACATGACACCATCGTATCGATTTCCTCATGGAGGGATGAAGCATTTCTCCAGTGGGCAACCAACCAATAAAAGAGATGTGAAAGCAAAAAACAAACACTCAGACACATGCACATGTGCACACACACACATAGACAAACACAGAACCACATACACATACAAATGGAAATGTGTACTGTTGCATGTGCATGTGTCCTCCTGCGGCAAATCAATATCATATAAAGTATCTATCTATCTATCTATCTATCTATCTATCTATCTATCTATCTATCCAAGAAGCACGGAATAAACCACGTCGATCAACACTGCGAGTTAACACACTAAAAACACACCAGAGACCTGCTTCACCTCATATCAAACACAGCACAGCAGAATAAGCCTGAAGTAAAGCTTGGGTCAGGTCGGTAGAAAAAGACAATCTACGTGTTAAGCACCCCGTACTACAGTATGCGTGGTAAACAACTCCAGGAACAGTTCGCAATCCAGCATACTCTGAAGTGCACAGGGACCTCATCTGCACTGTCAGTCAGTTTGAGTGACAGCTCGACGAACCCGAGGCTAGGGCCCCGCTCATTATTTTAATTGCATAAACATTCATTTTTGACGAATCTCGACTTGAAGAGCGCTCCTTATTCCCCACCATGATCTGAGACGCCTCCCCGATGATCTCATTTAGCCTGATGCAATTTGCTTGGGGGCCCTCACTTGGATGAGGGGTGCGCACGTGTGCCTGTCTAAAAATACGCGCTGCCGCTCTCTTTCGCGCTGAATTGTTTGGGTCCCGCAGTGGGTCTAAAAGGATTTCGGATTTCGTCTGTCACCTTCAGTCCACCTCACCCCATCACACCCCCCCCCATCCTGCCTTACTCCCTCTATTGAGCACACAGGTGATGCTGCCTCTGACTGTTATTGTTGTAGTCATAGCGACTGCTGGCCCGACAGAGGAAGCCTGTGGTGAGGAAAAGAAATAAGATCACCTGAGGATGTCTTCCATTTTAATATGATAATATAAAATAGGCTAGGGACACAGAGATAGAGAGTGAAAGTGAGAGAGAGTCAGAGAGAGAGAGGGAGAGAGAGAGAGAGAGAGAGAGATAGGTAAAGCTCGGGGGGACAGTGTGAGTGTGAGTGGTGAGTGTTATTATCACTCTTGTCCTCTTTAATCTCTCTCTCTCTCTCTCTGTTTCCCTCTATTTTTAAGCAATTTTGACCTGTCACTGCTCCATCCTCTGTGGACCACCGGCAGCCTTTTCAATTAAACAGAGCAAAGCGAGTGAGTAAAAGAGTGAAAGAGAGGAAGAAAAAGAGAGTGAGAGAAAGAGAATGGGAATCAGAGTATTGCCGCTCTACAGCATCCAGTGTCTCTCTGGCATACTTCTCCCTGGCAGAGACGGAAGGTTAATATACGAAGAAGATAGAAGAAGATAGATACAAGCGTTTCTTTTAGGTGTAATGGCCTGAGCACACACACACACACACACACACACACACACACACACTTGTCCTCAGTCCGTCTGTGTCAAACCATACACAGACCAAAGAGGGCCTCCAGAACACTAGTGTGAAATATTTTCCTAAATAAACTTCTGTCGCTTTACATGAGGAACTGGAGCCAATGTTTACCGTCTAATCTAGGTGTTCTGGTACTGTTGAATCTTCACTTCAAATCTCAGAGAAACTGAAACCTAAAGATCCCAAGACAGTTCCAGCTCTGTAGAGCACCAGACACCAGCCACCGTTCAGTCTCAGGGAAGCCTGCTCACACACACACACACACACACACACACACACACACACACACACACACACACACAAACAAACACTTCAAGTGATATGGTAATGATCAGTGGAGGAGTTTGAGGTGAGATGTGGCGCAATGTTGCGTTGAACATGCAGCACTGTGTCGTGATATCCCTCTTGTTGCTCAGTAATAGACATACATAAACAGTGTGTGTGTGTGTGTGTGTGTGGGATGGTACAAGGGAAGGGGCCTCAGCTGTGAGCGTCTGGCGGCGTAGATTGCGGAGTGCAGCGAAGTTTGAAATTATTTAAAGATACAAAAATGTGTTTGTCTGGCGTGTTGCGACGCTGCATTAAACGGATGTGTCATGGACACGCTGGCGAATAAATAAATAAGCAGAAATAAATAACGAATTGGTGAAAGGGTCTTTTCGCTAGATGAATTTCCATTTGGCTCCTTGTCGAAGTCTCTCTGTGGCTGAGCTGAAGCAATGTTTTATTCATGTTATCCAAGGGCTCACATTTTTCCCTACCTTTTTCTCACTCACTCACTCACTCACTCACTCACTGTCTCTCTCTCTCACTTACTCTCTCTCTCACTTACTCATTTATTTACTCTTTCCCTCATTCTTTCTCTCTCTCTCTGTCCCTCTCTTTTTAACCAGTATTTTATTTTGTTGTCTTTACTTTACTCTGCTCTTTACTCTGCTCTTCATAGCCATCTTGTATCATGTGCCCCCTCTCCTCCCTCTCTCTCCTCTTCCTCTCCCTCTCTCTTGTTGCCCCTCCCCACTTTGTTGCTAGGTTACAGGTACGCTGGCGAGTCATGCCGTTCTGTCTAGCTTCTTGTTTATGTTTGAATGTTTGTCTTTGTCGTCTTTTTATGTATAAATGTGTCCTGTCAAAGTGTGCACTCTTGAAGATAAACATAATGAGCATCTGTAGGTGCTTTTTTCAACGCGGTTTGTCGCTAGCCTAACACCTGTTTCGAGTCCGAGACCCCGACCACAACATCCACGTCCACTTGTGAGGATTCTGCATGTTGCTAATATGCCTGATGACTGCACTACGAGAGATACCTTCTCGGTGTCTGGTGAGAGGTTACATCTGTGGGACCTGACTGTGAGCTTTTGAGTGTTAGTTGAGCTGAACTGTCATCCGACGTCTGGATGTCGACGTAGTGATGCTAGCTAGCTAACTAACTAGCTATCCACTATCGTCAACCATCAAGACGTCAACGCACAAGCTGTGTCAGGATTTCACCTTGAGAAGCTGCTGGTATGAACTTTTACATCGTCTGCCAAGGGAACTCAAACTCACCGTCTGCCAAGGGAACTCAAACTCACCGTCTGCCACCGCCTGCCAACTTTCACATCTCTGCCATCTAGCTGCAGGCCTACGTTTCGCCACTGGACTGTCCAGGAGCAACGTACAGGAACATCATGCAAGCGACTTTTTAATCATCATGCTGGAGAGAAGAGAGAGCCGCCCACCGCCACCGCCCCCTAATCTGCTGGCTGATCTGCTCACCGGGCTGAAAGGGGACTTGTGGACTAAACTGCTGGCGAAGCATCACCACCTGCCTGCGGACTTATTGAGTGTTTTTCTGTTTGTCTTTATCTTTGTCTGCATGAGCGCTGAGTCCGTTTGTTTTATGTTTTATGTCTGGTCTTGTTCTGTAAGCCTATTGTCTTTGTAAAGACAGTCTTGCTTTACTGTCACTGTCTACCGGTATTTGTCTGTCTGTTTATTTGTGTAGCCTATGTCTTGGTGTGATGTCACAGGTATGCTGGCGATTACACCGCTCTGGGGGTCGTTTCTAGAAAAGTTAGCAACGACGTTGCTCAACCACCATGGTACGACGCAACTTGAGACCAAACAACGACATTGTTACATCTGTTTCCAGAAAGCATCGTACCTGTGTCGCAGTTCGCTACCTCCGACGTTCGAACACTGTAGTTCCAACAACGTTGTTGATGATGCAGCGATAGATATCATTGGTGGAAACAGTGGCAACGTGTTATACCCCACCCCCTAGAAATTCTCTGCCACAGCCTATGTTGACATTTTTCTCATTTAAACCGAGTGATTAATGCTGGCATTGTCATTATCATCTGCAAAAATCTAAACCTATTAATTGCAAGTAGGCCTATATAAAACATTTTACTGAAGCCGACCAATATGTGCCATTATTTGTGTTAAATATCTATGTTGGAAAAAAAATATATAGCCTGGGCCGAATGTCTGGGTATCATAAAAGTTATCAATTGTCTCCGTGGCTTAACGGACAGCGTATCAGTGCACTCTGGCGGGCCGGCGGAGTTAGCATCTTGTCTTTTTTTTCATCTCTGAGTAAGAGTAGGCCTACGATACACAGTAGGTTTTGACCATACATAGTTACTCTACATCGAGAGACCATAGGTACAAGACATCAGTCAAAAACAATTTAATCTACGTGTCACACTAGTTCACCTGCAGGTAGCGAGAAGCAAGAGGACAATCTCACATCATAAGAAAATCGAACCTACAACGTTGGGATAATAAGTCATCTGCTTTAGCCACTACACCATTTATCACTACTGTTATAAGGGTCTGGGAAGATTATAATACTAAAAGCAAGGCAATACTTGAATTAACATAAATAGCAAGAATGAGCCAAGTAGGGGAGTCAGTGTCTTAATCAAAATTAAGCTACAGGATAGATCAATCATTGAGTCACGAGATAAACATCCACTTCGCAATTTTTGGTTAGGCGGTTGTGATTTTTGGTTGGAAGCTCCGGACACCAACAGGAACTACCAAGGAACGACACAAGTGCGACTGCCTAGGGGCAGTAGTTCAAACGACCAAACTTTGCGTCCTTGTTTACGATTGAGAGTTCGAACTACCCTTTCTAGAAACACCAAATCCAAGAACGATGGAGCGAACTACCAAAGTTGCGACGCAAGTTAGCAAACGATGCTTTCTAGAAACGACCCCCAGTCCGGCACCTGTCTTGTGTCTTTTGTTATTTTGTAAATTGTTTGTTAGTCTTGATGTCACGGGTACGCTGGCGACTATGCCGCTCCGTCCAGCATTGTTTGTCTTTATGTGTCAATGTCTTGTGTGTGGAGCGCTTTGGATTGTACTAAGTACATGTTAAATGCGCTTTATAAATAAAAAGGACTTGACTTGACTCTGTTCTATTCTGACACCACAGCTAATTTACCCTGTCACATTTACAGGTCAGTACTTTCTATTGACAAAAGGTTCATATTGAGGTTGTGGATGTGGCTCTGGTGTGTGTTGCATGTGTGTGTGTGTGTGGCGAGCCTACATTGTCATTGTGTGTGTCTGCAAAAGCCACCTCCTTAGTATGAAGGGGGGGGGGGATCTGTTCATCTCTCTCTGACTCCTCTACCTCTTTCCTCTTTCTCATATGCAGTCACTCTCCACTCCACCTTCAACACCTTATCCCTGAGACTGAAATAGACTTTTCTAATCTTTCCAGTATAATTGCATCTCTCTCTCTCTCTCTCTCTCTCTCTCACTGTTTCTCTTTTTCATTTGTTCTCCCTACCCCTGTCTGCTAGTTTATATGTCTATAGACTACTGAATGCATTGGATGACTGCAGGCATGGTGTGGAAAATAGTGGGTTTACAGTATATGAGAGCATGGTCATGTACAGTACTCTCCAAATGAAACAATACTTAAACGCTCAAACATTTTTCTTTGGACAGAGCTGTGGACCAAATCACAGATAATTGACATTCCTTCTGTACTTCTGAAGGATACAATGATAGGAGATATTGTATGGTTTGTTCAGACTGGCGGTAAATATGACTGAGTTCACAAGTTCACAGACAATCAAATTTACTTTTATCCATGTACATTGAGTTAGTGGATAAAGATAACTATGTCTCTGTTCTCATGGAAACCTAGTCCCCTTTGGAACTTCCTCCCTTTTTTCTCAGTTGCTCTTTTCCTCCTCTCCACCTCATTCTGTCGTTCTCCTGGGCCACTTTACAATCTCAAGCCGCCCCTCACACACCTTTCCAATCCCACATTCATGGGTCTCGCCTCCGAAGACTTCCTCATAGAACAAAGCCATTTGGGATTGGCTGCAGGCCGTGGATTAATGTAAAGGGTGTGCAGGCAATGGCAACTAAATGAAATTGAATGGAACTGGATCATAAAAGTCTCTTCTCTTACAGCCTGTGCAGGTCTAGGAGGAGGGGGCTGTGTCTGGGCTTTTGGGCTTGTGAGTAGACACTTCTAGGGCCAGAGGGAGATGGTGGAGCAGGTGGAGGAGTATTTCTGATGCTCTCTGTTACCCCGTCTGCTGCTGGGACGACTTCAACACCCGAACTACCTAAACTCCGCTGACTGCGATATCAGTCACAGACCCACACACACACACACACATACACACATGCACACACACATACACACACACACGAACAGACAGAGACAGATACATGCACACTCACCTACCTACACTCACACATGTACTGTATGCATGCACACAGAAACATACAGCCATGCAACCACACACACGCATACACAAACACACACACACAGACACATGCAGAAGCACACACACACACACACACAAAAGCACACACACACACACACACCATGGGGTGAATAACACCCCCTAACCGAAACTTCAGACACCGATTAAAATTGGGAATAATAGTTTCATGTGTGGTTTCCACATTAACAAATCCCGACTTTCCCAATTAGTTATGCTCCGCAATTTCCACTTTCTCTCCCCCCATTTCTCCTATTCCCCTTTCCACACTTCATATTTTCTCTCTCCTCCTTAATTCTCAAGGAAACACTTGAGCAGCTCAAGGCTAGCGCCTCCCCCCCCCCCACACCGCCCCGCACACAGGGGTGAGGGAGCTGGCATAGAAATGCAGATTTATTTGGAATAATAAGGAGGCGCAGCCGCATACATAATGCCCGTGTGCCACTGGGGGGCTTTTAACATTCTGAGTGTGATGGAGCCGCTGCCGCCACCTCGTCGTTAAGGAGATCCTGACACGAGGAGGCGCGCAGGGCCACCCTTGGCGGGATGCGAGGGGGCCCTTTAAGCTCACGCAAGCGTCAGCGCTTTACAACGCAAACGCCCAACAGCCCCGCTGGGACACGCATGCAGTAAACAGCTGATACAGCAGTGAGCGCAAAAAAAAGAGACAAAGTGAGGCGACAGCTATTTTGCCACTACATGGTAAATAAATCACAGTGGAGAAGAACTACAGAGGCGTTTTCTTACTCCATGCGAGCAAGGAGTTCCTTTAGTGTGGGGTTCTATGGGGTTCTCTGGAGGGTTCTTCTGCTGATAATGTAAGACCAGTGTTCCTGAATAACAGTGTAGTATGAGGGACAAACACACAGAGGACCGAAGGAGCAAGGACTTTTGCCAACATCATTTCCCATTTGTAGCAGTTACACTCAATAATGACGCATGACACACATCCTGAAGATTCCTGAAGCAGTGTAATCAGCTCATCTCAAACAGCTTGACGGCTCAGCGGATCGCAGTTGGCAAAATTAGTCAGGGCCTTATTTCAGCTCCTTGGGCCTACCTACTCTCTACACTTTCTTTGCAAATCACTTTGCAACCCACCAATGCACCCCAACTCTTTCGTTCATGCTGTGTCTGACTTGTCATGTTGTTGTCATGGATACCTTCTCTGTTATTGACCACATGGAGGAGTCCTCTCCCTCATGATTTCCATGTACACACACGAAAGGGTAGGAAGGTGCCAGAACAGAGCCATACCCACCAAATATGGCTTATTGCAAATTTATATATAAGATAAATACATGAAATTTTTTTCATTTTATTTTTATTAAGTGGCCCTGACTGAACTAAAGAGGATGTCATGTTTGAATTAGAAACCAACAATATGAATAGAAGAACAAAGAAAAGAATAGAAGCAGTTGAAGCCAAATAATGAAATGTTGTGGCAATATCAGTGAGACACTATACGCTGTTTAAAAACACCTTCGAATCAAATAATTTCACAATGGAAAATCTCACTGTGTGTTTGTGAGTGTGTATGCACTGATGTACATATTTCTTGTGTGTGTGTGTGTGTGTGTTTGTGTTTGTGAGAGTATGTTTCTTCTGGATGGTCTAGGTTAGATGTCACACATCTCTACTTCATGGCCTACTAGCCTTGACGGACGCAGTCATACATGTAAAACCACTCCATGCATTTTTGATGCCTCTTCCCTCTTCCGTCACTCTGTGTCTGCCATGGAATGGTGTGTGTGTGTGTGTGTGTGTGTGTGTGTGTGTGTGTGTGTGCACACACAAGAGACAGACAGAGAGAAAGATTGCACTGTATAACAAGGTAGGAGATTGAAAAGGTAAATGTGTTTCAGGCAGTGTGTGTGTGTGTGTGTGTGTGTGTGTGTGTGTGTGTGTTTGTTTGTCTGTGCATCTGTGCATGTGCTGAAGTGATGGAGAAAACAATGAATTATAGAACTTTGTTTCAGGAAATCAGTGTGTGTGTATGTTTGTGTGTGCATGCTTTTGCTTGTGTGTGTCTTAATGTGTGTGTGTGTGTGTGTGTGTGTGTGTGTGTTTAGCATTTGTGTGTGGATCGACAGGTGGTGCTGAGAAGTTGCGGGACCTGTTGGCTGAGGCAGGGAGCTGGAGACTTGGAGCTGCCTTCAGTGCGCAGGTGGTGGAGCTTGGCCGCAGGGCCCTCACTCCCTCAGCAGCATATTCTCCACAATCAATTTGGACATGTTTTGGAAGATTCCCTGTCTCTCCCAAGCCTCCTTGTTCCATAACTCTCAGACCACCCTTTCTGCCAACCCTACCCAACCTCCCACACACACACCCACACACACACACACACACACACACACACACACACACACACACACACACACACACACACACACACACACACACATCATCACTCTTGTTACCCATTAGAGGACCCTCCACAGCAGGGGTCTCAAACTACCGGCCCATAGGCCACATCCGGCCCACGTCCGGCCCAATTCCGGCCCGCGACCTCATGTCAAAATAATAATGTAATTCGGCCCTTGAGGGTATTTTTAATTGCAACAAACAATGGCACTGATTAAAATAGACAATAGATACTCTCCTCCTCTAGTTGCTAGACATCCAGAGCTTTGATTCAAGCCCAAATTCGCTGCACAAAGTTTTCATGAAATACTTGTATTAGCCTACACACGAGAAGACGTGCATTTGTTTGTAATGACGCGGAAACGATGCAGGCCATAGATTTGCACAAATTGAAGCAGAAATATAGGCCTACACCAAATGTTGAAAAAAAGTTCACGTGTGATGAAGTCTTGGATAGGCTATGTTATTCACCTATTCAAATTCTGAAGGAGAATATCTGCCTTTTGGAGATTATGATCGATCGTCTATTGACACTGACAATTTGACAGTGATAGTCACGGTGCGTCTGTGAATGGAGGTGCGTCTTTTGCGTATACGATGGTGTCTACTAAGCATACCATGCTTATTACCCTCTGCCCAACATAGCTGGAGGTGGCAGTGCTAATTGTGATGATAGTGTCCGTAATGGACGTGGTACAGACAGCAGGGGTAGTAAAAATAGGGCTCTGAAGAACTACAAAGTCACCCGCGATTGGAACTGATTTGACCAGGCTACTTTACTGTAGGCCTGTAATAACGGTTTGTGGTTATAGTAATAGTTTACTATTGTTGGTTTGCATCTTAGGCCTACTGTTTTCCTGTTAATTTGTTATGTGGGTAATATGACAAAAAAGAAAGTAAACCTGCTCAAATATGTTCAACATCCAGTATTTACTGAAAGGTGCCTAATTTGAGGTGCTTGCCATCCAGTGGCAGATTAGATGGGTAAATTTACCCCCGCCACAAACTTTTGATTATACTCAAAGATTTTTACATTTACAGTAGAACTTTATCTCTGACCATTTTTGTTTGGTGTGAAACACACACATACCTGTTTTTATGTTTTTTTTGTTTTTATAATTTGTATTAATATTTATTTTATCATTATTTTATTTATAAGCTAATGTTGCTGGCACAGGTGTCTAAAAAGAGATAAAAACTTTCTGTTTGCAGTTTTGTGTTAGTATTTTTTTTTTTTTGGGGGCATTGCATTTTCAGAAATAGACGTTCTTTTTTTGTATTATTCTGACGTGGCCCTGAGCCCTCCAATCAGATGACTTTGGCAGAACTGGCCCCCAGCTCATTTGAGTTTGAGACCCCTGCTCCACAGACACAAATCTAAAAACCATCCAGGAAAAGCTGCATTGGAGAACAGCAGAACACTCAGTAAGGTTAACAAGGACTCTAGGTTCTGCTAAAGCTAAAAAAAGGGTAAAAGGCAAGGCCAAGACAATGCATGTAGTTCAAACACAACTAGCAGCCTTGATCTGCACTTTACAAATGCAGCTATGGTAAAACCATCAAGCTCTGCAAACGACCTTGTTGTTCATGTGCTGTTCACAACCTCATCTCTCTCTCCCTCTTTTCTCCTCTGGTCTCTAGCTCCATATTGACTTTTATCTAAGCGCTATTCAGATTTCTCATCATGTGTACGTTTACGAGGGAGCACGCTGTGTTATTGAAGTTCCTCCCGTTTTGAGTCATTACCTCGCGCTGGAGACGCGCCATCCGGAACAAATGGAAACATAACTTTCAAACAGGAGTGAGCGGCCCTATTTTTATAGCCTGCCATATGCTCCTCTTGGCTCCGTGAATGTAAATGATACGTCGTGTAATTTCTTTTTCTTTTGACTTATTTTAACTCCACGGGTAACCAGAGCGATAGGCTACATATGCTGCCCCTGACCCTCTCTCTCAGTCAGAACTCATTTTCAGCTGTTTTCTTTGGTGCCATTTGGTGCTATTTTGGACTTCAGTGTTTATCAGTTTACCCAAATGGCTGATTCACAGTCACAAAGTAAATAATCTTCCCTTCTCTTCCTCTCTCTCCTCTCCCTTGGCTTTGAGGAAGTTCGATTGGCTCTTGCCCGTCCAAACACACGCTGCGATTGGCTCTCGTGAGAGAAAGAGGCACGCTGGGCTATTTCTGTCGGCAAATGGGCAGTGTGAGAGCGGCCATTCAGATGACTGGACAATAACCACACCTGTACGCTTGGATGGCTTTGAATTGGGCGGTGGCATTAGTTTGGCTAATGAGGCCGTGGCTGGGTGGAATCCTGTGGCTACAAGCGAGCCAGCTTATTTAAGCGCGGCGGTGCTCTCAGCATTCCCTCTCTCTCCCTTTCTCTCCGACTCTCTGATGTGGTCCATGTCTCTTTATATTACCTTTGTCTTTACTATTTCTGTTGCTCTGTCTCATACCGTATGTCAGTGATGGAAGAAGTATTCAGATCCTTTACATAGGTAAAAGTACTCAATTGCTGAAGATTCCTGAATGACTGAATTCCCACTAAACTAGCTGTGCACTTTATTCAAGTATCCATGAAGCATTATAGACACATTCACAAAATGTTATAAAGTATTCCTAGTGTTCCATAATGATTGACATAGGTGTATAACCATTTATTGATAGCAAGGAAGGTACATAAGTAGTACAATGCTGTTGGACACAATGCTTGTTTACAATGCTTTATGGATATTCACTTCATGCAAAGTTTTATTGTATATTCTGTATCTTTGCTATAGTATGCATGTAGAATGATACAAAAGTGAAAGGCCGGAATGCTTATCTAGCATTATGAATACAGAAAAGAACGGAATAGAATATTATACTGATAAAGAGTTCCAGGAAACAAACGTCTATTCAGAGAGTAATACTGTGTAACAATGCTGCAGCTGCATGTTCTGTGACTGGGAGTAGAAACAGAAGAAAAATAACACACACACACACATACACACCTTATCACCAATGCACCATTCATACATTGATTCCTTTGTTCGGTTTGTTGTTTGGAAGCTCCATTTTCTTTGGCAGCCTGGCCCGGAACAGTCAGTAATCAGACCAGCCCTTCTGAGATTTGTCAGAGCAGAAATTGCAGGTGACCAAGGCCCTGAGCAAAACTCCAGTGAGGAAAGCCCTCAGCCTTACATTCATTTTTACAATACATTGCTAGTCTACAGAGTGATTGATGTATGCGGACACATGCCCCGTGTCCCTGGCTCTCTTAGTGTTATTGCAGGATATATGTGGTTTGCAGAAAGAGTCAAGTGGTCTGACTACTGGGATTCAGAAAATTCAATTTCCTCGACCGACTCATTTAAGCACCGCGGATGATGGGTCTATTAGTGGGCTTTTCATGGCTGGTTTGAGTGTGATGTCTTCATTTTTATGGTTTCCATCATTAACAGGATGGCTACACATATTTTAGTTTTTTTTTCCTTTTTTCTTCCGTTAATGAAGGATGAATAGCACATAGATGTTAACGTTAAAGAGATGAGAATTAACACCATTAATGTGCACCCAGGTGTCAGCTATTTGGATTCCAAATCTTCATGTCTGATTGAAAATGACTGCAATGCTCACCTGACTACATTATTAAAAACGGAAAATCCATGTTACCGTGTCTTCCACCTGCGAAATGCATTCATCATATGTCTTTTTAATTAAACCATCAAACTGCTCTTTTGTCATGCAATCCTATTTTATGTTTTCATCATGCCAGAGATATGAACAATGAGAACGGAGAAAGAGATAGAGCTAAAACTAGACATACCGCAGAGCGGTACAAAAAATATGACCGCCGCCCAGTCCAGCACATTTTTTCCACAAAAATAAGTCACGCTGAAAGATATATGATTCTAACTGTCTCACTGAATTGCATTATGCACACTCAATTCTCACTGGTATCTGCTAGACAACAAGTACCAAAACATGATTAGTTCGTAGATTTCACATGTAAAATACATTTTATACAACCCCACCCCATCTTGCCTGTTCATAATTCTGAGAAATTCTTGAATTGTGTGCATGTCTGCGTGTACATGTTTATGTTTATGTGTGTGGGTGTGTGTGTGTGTGCCTGTGTGTGTGCATGTGCATGCATGCGTACATATGTCTACTGTGTGAGTATGTGTCATACGTATGATTACTGTGAATGTATGTGTGTGCGTGTGTATCTGTTCATGCACATGTGTGCATATGGAATAGGTTAACATGACCCCTGGAGGCAAACATACGCAAAAAATTGTTCATTCTAGGCCCTACGGTTCTCAAGATATTCACAGAAAACTCTGTTGGTGTACGGTCACTAAATGTACACATAAATTAATTTATTGTATGGCCCCCCTTGTATGGCATGCATTCAGAGGGTGTCATACTGATCCTACACTTCTAATTTCATGCAGTTTTGACCATGTTAGGTCACAGATACTTGCGATTACAACACCTCATTTTTACTTTTTTGTTTTTTAACTAGGTGGCGCTATACATGAAATGAGTGGTTATGGAATGGGTTGACATGGCCCCTTAAGATCAACATACAAAAAAAAGGTGGTCCTCCTAAAGTCAAGTCAAGTCAAGTTTATTTTTATAGCGCATTTCATACACAGAGGTCATTCAATGTGCTTTACATAAACAAAACCTAATAATAATAACAAATAAAAGCATAGAAGGGCAATATAGTCAAAGAATAGTTAAAAGGTAAAGATCATAATAAAAAGAAAACATAAAACACAAGGTAAAATCATTTAAAAAATTAAGATAAAGAATAATTAGTAAGCAAAAACAAAGGCAAAAGTAGTAAAAAAGTAATAAAAGACAAGGTAGAATAATTATCAAGGCAGATTCAGAATTTGTAACTCGGCACAGAGCATCTGAGAACAGTTTGGTCTAGATTTAAAACTGGCTACAGTTGGGGCCTTTTTGATGTCATCCGAAAGTTGGTTCCACAGCTGAGCCGCATAGCAGCGAAAAGCTGCTTCACCATGTTTAGTTCTAACAGTAGGTTTTACTAGCAGGTTTTTCACCTGGGACCTGAGAGGACGAGAATGTCTGACAGGTATTTAGGTCCTGCTCCATTTACTGATTTATAAACAAGCAATAGTGCTTTAAAGTCAATTCTGTGACTTACTAGAAGCCAGTGCAAGGACTTAAGAATTGGAGTAATGTGGTCAGTTCTTTTAGTTTTTATTAGAATCCTAGCTGCTGCATTTTGTATCACCTGAAGCTGTTTAATAGTCTTTTTAGGAAGGCCTGTGAACAGTCCATTGCAGTTATCAACCCTACTGGAGATAAATTCATGAATGAGTTTTTCTTAGTCATGTTTTAACATCAGCCCTCTGAGTTTGGCAATATTTTTGAGGTGGTAAAAAGCTGATTTAGTTATCGCTTTCATGTGGCTGTTGAAATTTACAGTAGATCACTGTCAATTAATACACCAAGATTTTTAAAAGTATCCTTTGCCTTCAACCCTTTTGTGTCAAGGAGAGTGGCAACCCTAAGTCTTTCCTCCTTTTTACCAAATATAATTACTTCAGTTTTTTCTTTGTTCAGCTGAAACATTTTTTGAATCATCCAGGTGTTGATTTGTTCTATACACTGACATAGATTCAAGAGGACCATAGTCGTTTGGTGACAGAGCTAAGTAAATTTGTGTGTCATCTGCATAGCTATGATATGAAATCAAATTATTTGGGATGATTTGTCCTAGTGTTAATTTCGTCAGACGAGACGAGAGGAAATATGTTCGTCAACAACCTTTTTTTTTTTTCATGACTAAGACGGCACTAACGTCCTGAAACACTAACTAAGACTATCTGAAGATGCATTAATGTTGACGAAAAAAGAAGAGACTAAAATGTTTTGCATGAAATAAAAACTAAGATAAAATCTCTCTTCATTTTCGTCTACAAAATGAGAAGACAGAATATCTAGCTGTTACGTTTTCAAAATATCCCGAATGAGTTCATGCTCCTGTAGGCTAGTCTACGTGCTGTTGCTGCAACCCTGTGGCTGCAACACGAAACTACATGGAACAAGAACACCGGAGATTTCTGCCAGAGTTAAGCTAACTACCTAAGGTTTATGACACAATGCTACATACCCAGAAGTTGAAGCTTCTCTCATACAAACTAACATCCCCCAGAATGTCCATACGAAAATGTTTAGCATGTAATGTGTCAACTATTTGACTAGTTACACTGATGATGCAAAGTAGCTAGCATGCTAGCAAGTAAGCTAATATGGAAAGTTTGCTAGCAAGTTAGCTATGGATAAGATGGAGAGTTTGTTTGGGGAATGTGTTGCCTTTGGGCGCATTTCGCCATCTACAGTAGCGTGGCGGAGTAAAACATTAATACTTGGGTCTACGACAGTGTTTCTCAAACTTTTTCAGATGAAGGACCACTTAACTAACCCTAGCTAAAAAAAAAGAAAGATTAGACCTACTTCACCAGTATATTAGTCTACACAATAGGCCTACTCACTGAACCACCTTGCTTATTGTCTTTGCACTTTGCTTATTGTGTCAGAGGATTCGTATGATTTAAACTGGCATATCTTACATAGACAGTGTTGCAGAACTGTTTGGATTTACATACAAGTTGGTTCAATATTGCAAACATCTCATCTATATTATATTTTACCGCGTCTGCTCGCGGACCACTTGGGATAGCTTGCGGACCACCACACTTTGAGAAACACTGGTCTACGAATATCATGACAGTGGTCCAGTCAAATCTTTTACTGTCTATGGTCAAATCCCAGCCGAGCTATAATTGTAGCTTGACTTACCTGTGCATGTAAACATACTGACTGACAAAAAATCAGAATGAGTAATTATAACAGACGAGTAGCTCTGTGGACACACAATATTGTTGGAAAATTGAGATGTGTGAAACACTATTTGACTCAAATGGTAATCAGAAATAATTTGTTTTAAAAAAAAAGACTAAACTGTTTTGACTAAAACTGACTAAGACTAAGATACCTTTAGTTTTCATTTGACTAAAACTAGACTAAAATGACGAGACTTTTAGTCGACTAAAACTTGACTAACAAAAATGATATTTGAATGACTAAATATGACAAAGACTAAAAAGGACATTTTGTCACAAGACTAATACTAAGACTAAATTAAAAATAGGTGACAAAATTAACACTAATTTGTCCAAGTGGGAGCATATAGAGGTTGAATAATAGTGGCCCCAAGATCGACCCCTGGGGAACACCACAGGTCAAGGACGTTGGTGTTGAGGTACAGTTTCCGATGGCAACAAAGAAGCTCCTTTCTTGTAGATATAATTTTAGCCAACTGATAACTATGCCTGTAAATCCAACCCAGTGTTATAGTCTGTATAGTAAAATATTGTGATCAACAGTGTCAAATGCTTCACTAAGATCCAGTAGCACTAGGACTGATGTTTTACCTGAATCTGTGTTGAGGCGTATGTCATTGCAAACTTTAATGAGAGCTGTTTCAGTGCTGTGATTTGCCCGAAAACCAGACTGAAAGTAATCAAAATACCCATTTGATGTTAGGAAGGTGGTTAATTGATTAAAGACTACTTTTTCAATAATTTAATAAAGGTAGATTGGATATGGGCCTGTAATTGTTTAGCATGGAGGCATCCAGATTATTCTTCTTGAGAAGTGGCTTTACAACAGCTGTTTTCAGTGACTTAGGAAAAGTGCCAGACAGCAGTGATACATTTACAATTTGAAGGACATCCGCCGCTATAAGGTGAAAAACAGTTTTGAAGAAATTGGTATGCAGAGTGTCTAAGACACATGTGGAAGAGCTGAGATTATGTACCGTAAGTGTTTCGTAGTCTATCAAGCTGAACTCTGACATCAAGTTTAGTTTCCCTCTGTTTGTTGCTGGAAATTCAGGTTGTTGAATTTGTAATTGAACAGATATGTTGAGTCTGATTTTGTCAATTTTACCTTCAAAAAAAGATGAAAACTCATTGCATTTATTAGTTGAGAGAAGTTCAGGCGCTAATTGTGAGGGGGGGATTTGTTTACTTATCAACAGTTGAAAATAGAATACGAGTGTTATTTGAACTTCTATTGATAATGTTAGAAAAGAAAGACTGTCTTGCTTTGCAGACAGATTGCAGATTTCAGAGTTATGTGCGGAGCATCTCTTTATGGATTTCATAGTGGATCTGAAGTTTGTATTTACGCCATTTTCTTTCAGTCTTCCTACACTCTCTTTTTAGAAGTTGAACTGCTGGATTTTGCCTCCATGGTGCTTTCTGTTTGTCCTTAACTTTCTTGAATTGTAATGGAGCAATGTCATCCATAATGTTTGCCATTTTTGCATTAAAGTTATCAAATAAATCTTCTACAGAGTCTGACAGTTAACGTGACTTTAGTGAAAGTGCTTGCTCAAAGAGAGCACTTGTCTGATCATTTATGATTCTCCTTTTTACCATCATAGCTGTGTTTTGAGTGTGTGGGGACATAGACACATCAAAGAACACGCAGAAATGATCAGATAAGGCCAGGTCTTTAACAGCTGTAGAGACATCGAGACCCTTTGTGATAACAAGGTCGAGGGTATGGCCGAGAGAGTGTGTTGGCCCCTGTACATGCTGTGTTAGGGAGAAAGTATTGATTAGTGCAATGAATTCCTTGGCATAATTGTTTTCAGGATTATCCACATGCAAGTTTGGATCCCCTGATATAATAAGACAGTCAAACTCTATTCCAGTTCACCTGTAAATTGTCAGTAATAAAATCTGAGGAGAAGACACCGATTGACGACTGATTGCACTGAAAAGATGTCTTGAAAATTGTGGCTATCCCCCCACCTCTTATTTGCTCTGGTAGCACTCAAAAAAACTGAAATTTGGGGGAGCTGATTCGATGAGAGTAGCAGCACTGTTTGCTTGATCTAAACATGTCTCAGTTAAAAGTAAAAAATCAAGGTTGTGTGTGCAAATTAGATCATTAATTAAGAATGATTTGTTTGAAAGAGATCTGATATTTAGGAGTGCTAGTTTTGCTGTAAGTGTTGGGGAAATATGATCCATGGGGGAAATCTGAGGTTGATGTGGTACGGGTAGGAGATTGGACTGGTTTACCCTATTAGCTTGATGCATTTGTGTTCTATTTCTTGTCAATACAGGAATAGAGAATGTCATGGGCTTACTGGGTCCTGGCATGTTCTCAAAACTACTGTCAGTACCATTTATATTGCAGGGACGCTGAGAATATCATGCAATACAGTCATCATATAATTGTCCCCTGCTGCTGCCATCTGTATTTTCCACTGCACATTCCATGCTATATCCTGGCTGAGAAAATGAACTAAGAGGTTGCTGCTGCTTAAGAGATCCTTCTAAACGGGGAGGCCGAGGGGGTGGAGGTGCCCTTCGCTTCTTTGGTGCTAATGATCTTGGGCTAGTAAAACTCTGCATGGCTACTGATAGCAGTCTCTCCATTCTTGCAGGGAACATCATGTGCTTGGGTGGGGATAGTGATGGGTATTGAGGGGATCCTGTGGAGTTTGAGTGGGTGGTGGGATGACGGGGTGGGGATGGTGATGGTGATGGGAGATTAGGGGGGTTTGTGTGGCCTGGGGAGTTTGATTGGGTGGGGACGTGATTGGATGAGGGTGGTGATGGGAAATCAAGGAGGTTGGGGTTGAAAATTGATCCAGAGTCTCCATCTGCCTGCTGAGGTTCTGGGAAGTTTGTTGCAGACACTCCGCTTTCAGCATGTATTCCAGTAGTGTATTCCATGTTGTTGTGTCTTTGTGGTGACAAGGAGTGGACGGAGGTTGGGAGTGGTATTGGTTCTGGTGTTACAACATGACCCTTCCTTTCTGATAGCCTCTCAGCAGCTTTGATAGGTGCTATCTCCTCATGCTCATCACATCTATTTGTTTGCTGAGATTCCAGGGAGTTTGATGCCAGTGATTGACTTTGAGTCATTTTAGCAGCACCCATCTTATCTTGTCCAGTGGACATGGCTGGGCATTGTTGAGCTGGTTGTTTATGTTTCTCCAAGGTCTGCATTTCAGTGGAGGCTAGCGGGTGGTTACCAGAGGGCCCCACAGCAGGGGGGGTTGGGCATATCTCTGTTTCAGCCTGTGCAGAGTGTTTTGGTTTAGCTGAGTTGTTGATGTCATCCGCTTGTTCCGTCTGTATGGCCACTGAGCGCTTATCAGAGGCTCGGCTCAAGGTTGGCAGAAAAAATGTTGCAGGAGAGAGAGGTGATAGTATTTGGTTAAGATCTTGGCCCCTGTCCAACTCAGCTCTGTGCTATTTGGTCTGAAGTATTCCCTGCGATTCCAAAAAAGGTTAAAATTGTCAAAAAAATTCATCCCAACTGAAAAGCATGTTTTTGCGAGCCAGGTGTTTAAACTGAATAGTCTGGAAAATACAAAGCTTCTCTCTGCTGGGAGTGGGCCACTGATGAAAACTTGTATTCCAAGCACATATAGGGCCGAGAAAAGTTCCTTGAAAGCTTCTTTGACATACAGCTGTTCTCTGTAGATGTCATTTGCTCCAACATGCACAATGATGCGCTTAATAGTTGCATATTTTGACACCAGTTCTGCAAGCTTATTTTTTGTGTCAGATACTGAAGCATTTGGGAATCATCCTTTCCCGCCTAGAACAAGGGTTGTGGGATGAATAGGTGTCGAGTGCTGCTTCTTGTCTGTGCCCATCTTTCTATTGTTGTGGTTTGATCGCTGCCTACTTTGGATCCGTTCCCTGGGAAATTCCCTTCTCACGTCCTGGAGGCATTCAAATCTGTTCCATAGTGTTAGGGGCTGTGGGCTTCCCTTAGGACCACAAGCCCTGTAGTAGTTTGCTGATCTGTCTGTAGTTAACATCTGAATTTACTGGTGTTGAGGTAATTACAGTTCTTGTATTACGTTTTTTGTTTTTTGGTCTGGCACCTTGCCTGTGCCAAGGCTCTGTACTAACTTTTCCCTTTGTGAGGTCGATGTATTCATCTGCTCTATTAGCAGTGATATTAGACTGCTGGGTGACATTCTCTGCATTTCCAGTAGTTGCTGTACTCACTTCATGAAATGCCTCTCGTAGTTCATCTGTCTTTGATGGAAGGGCATGCATCTTTGATTCCAAAGTAGAAATCCTCTGTTCTAGCTCAGTACATTTTCGGCATGATCTCCTGGTCTCTGGCCGGAAGAGTGCATTTTGTTTTAATCCAACTTCAAGGTGACTTGCCGTTCAGTTTTTGCTCATTGACTTGGCTGGCTCATTTAAAGTAAAAAACTAACCCCTAAAGTTTCAGATTAAAATGTACTGGTTTCACTGTGATGAAATAAGAGAATGAAAAAGAGTGGAAATTGCTAAAAGGATAGGTGAAACTCTACGGTTCTCGAGATATTCACAGAAAACTGTGTCTGCCCTACCCTCCTTTCGGGGGGTCCAGTCCAGCGGGGGGGCTACAGATCAAAACGATGGTTCCATGCTATCCATGTGGGGTTACATGCCCACCAAGTTTCGTGTACCGCGGCCTTTCAGTGTCCCGGGAATCCTTGATGGAAAATTGGCAATGAAAAAAAAAAAAAAAAAAATCAGACTAAACCTATATGACCGCCGCTTCGCTGCGCGGCGGTCATAATAACAACACACTTAATTATAACGAAGGACTTTTTTGTTTTAATTGCCAGATTTTTTGTTTTAATTGCCATCCAGAGGCAGTCATGGGTCCAACAGGTACAACCTGCAGATTTCAAAGGCTCCTTTAAATTAACGAGACTGCCCTTACCGGTCAAACATGTTCAAATGACCACTGTGTGATGCTACACACTCACATACATCAAAGCTCTCTCCCTCTCTCTCTCACACACACACACACACACACACATAAGAAAGTAAGTATATTTTATTTATGTAGCCTAGTGCATTTTTGGGCCATGGTCACGCAACAGTGCTTCACACAGTCTTAAAGAAGCCCTATGCAGGTTTAGTTATTCCTTCGCTGTTTCTGGGTTTTCGCCTGATTTGGGCTCGCATTTTTCACGACATAGCTCCCCCTGCAGCTTTGGTAGCAAGTGACTGCTACGCTAAACCCCCACTAGCTAGCGAGCTAGCCATCAAGAAACAAAGCTAAACACATACAGGGCTCACAATAAAACGGTCGAGCAAACACATTGTTCAAGAGACTATCAAATCACATTACAAAAACGAAGTTCACCCAAGGGTAGGCTACTTACAATTTCAACAGCAACAAAGCCAAGTCGGAGTCCGTTTTGCAGTCTTCTTAGAAACTACAATCTGACTACATTTTCGAGGCGCGATTGGATACTTCCGCTGAGTTACATCCAAATGTGTTCGGACCACGACCAGAAAGTTGCATATTCGTTTTTTCCGCAGAGAAGCACTAGGGGGAGACGAAGCACCCACCAAACGACCCAAAAAGTGTTGTAGAATCATCAGAACGACTCAACCTGCATAATTAATGTCATTTTTGCAAAAATTGTTGCATAGGGCTTCTTTAAAAGACATAGTATAAGATGCACCAAAACATGTCTGACTGAGAAACTAAATTCTGAATTCTGAATTAGTCTTGAAGTTAGTTGTGTTCATTTGCAGAATGGGTTTAGTGAAGGATTTGGCGGAATTCCAGTGGCTGGATGGATCTTGGTTTAGTTTAGTTTGCATATTCCATGTGGCAGACCTCAACACACAGCCACTATAGCACAGAAATAGGAAGAGAGATACCGGTAATATTGCATCTAATACCTCCCATCATCCTCTCTGTCCATTATCTCTTCTGCATAGCAATTATGGATATCTATGCACAACATGGGATCCATGCCCAGATACAGGATTAGCTATATTAGTTTATGTAGCTACTAGAATTTAGCATTAGGCTAACTACAGGGTGTCTCTGGGGGAGGGGAGGGGTGTGTGGAATATACATAGAGGGAAGGGGAGATGCCAGGGGTGTGCCCAGACAAACTGGTTCTAGGCGAAAGGTGTGAAGGCGTATGCATATAACGACTGCAAAGAGGAAGGCTTCGCCACTGATAATAAACATTTCAGTTGTAATAAACCTCAGGCAAGCAATTTACACACAAAGGGGAAGATTCAGAGATAGACAGCATTTCTCATGAGATAAAATAATAATTTTTATAAAATCCACTGAGCTCCTTCAACTATAACGTGCCCAAAAGGACTCTGTTATATTTAGTGATAAGAGATTCCCACAGACACACATGAACGGTGGCTTCCCATGGTCTATTTGTTTACCTTCACACAAATCTGGGTAAAGTCAGCTGTGTGTAGTGAAATCGAAAGGCCTGTACTGGAAGGTTTTATATGAATACATAACATTTCATCCCTTTAGTCAATAGTTTTGTTTCATACTAGATCTGAAATCAGCATTGCAGCGGTATTTCATCATATCAACTCATATCAAATACAAGAAATTCAATGACACACAACACACCACACACAGAAGCAGTTTTAATACATATGGATGACTATGGAGTTCATCTGTCTATTTATGTTCATATGCATTTGACTGATGTGTTCATCCAAAGTGACTTCCAGATATCAATTAGCTACAGGGCCAGTCTCCCTGGAGCCACACAGCATTCTTTATTTTTGTCGAAATAGACGGAAATGAAGCCTCACACAAAAAACAGAGAGAGAGAGAGAGAGAGAGCAGTGGGAGTAGGCCCTAAAATATCTGTTCTCTCTGAACTCCAAGGAGGAAATATAAAACAGACTTCCCCAAACTTCCTCCCGCAGCTAAGGCAGCCTTCTCGATTACAGTCCCCCAGATAGTGTCACTTCAGAACTAAAGCTGCTAGCATCAGAGACGATGGGCCCAGATAAGAACAGGCAGGAGTGTGTCAGCTAACCAAGTGAGGAGAGTGTGTGTGTGAAACAAACTCAACCACAGCCCGTCTGGATGCTCAGTGGCTGAAGCGTGACTTAATTCCCTAAAGATCCATCCCTAAAGCTGACTAGTTCGCATGGATAAGCTAAGATTAGGCGGCATTGCTCTCATATTGAAAAGCTTTTGAAAGTTTTTTTTATTTCTCGCGCTTAATGTTGACCTCCCCCATCCCCTCCCCTTCCCTCTGGTCAGACGAGACCAAAAAAAAGGAATATATAAAATTGGGATTTATCTCATGGCCACTAAGTCCACAAGGCTGATCTGTATCTTTGGCACGCTACATCTCTGGAGACACGGCCACTTTCTTTTTTCATCCCCTCTCTTTTTTCATCCTTACCTCCCCTCTCTTCTCTCTCTCCCCCTCTCCATCTCTCTCTCTCTTCATCTATCTCCCTGTCTTTCCCTTAATCCGCCAGGGCTGATGCATCAGTACAGGGCAGGAATGAAAGCACAATTGCTGTAAGCCCCCAGTTTCATCGCTAACATATGAAACAAAAATCTAATAAAATATGTCTTCAATTAAAGTGGAATCAAGGCTGCGTTGTCAGTCAGGGCTTTGTGCGGATTAGGCCCGAGTTCCCCCTCGCTCTCTTTCTCACTTGCAGACTTGTAATGGCATTACGTGAGCTGAATACAGCACACAGGACATGTATTTTTTTTATGGACGGGGCGGGAGATGGGGGGTGATGGTGGTTATGAGTTATCCTGCAAAGCAATGCTTTTTCTTTCCCTCCCCTCCCACCACCCTCCCATTTTCATTACCGACGAGAGCCGGCATTGAAGGCGGCAGTCAAAGTGCTAATTCTCTTCTCTGGGATAATTCAGTCGGCTGTCTCTCCCGCTTCCACGCGTGTCGTGGCTGCCGCTGCTTCCGTCTCCGCTCTGGAGTGATTTTCCCTCTTCTGCCTGCTCTGCTCAAAAATTTTGTGTCACCATTAACATATGCGGAGACAGGCTCAGTGGAAGTGGGATTACTTTGGCCTTATCGCAGGGTCATCTCTGTTTACTCCTGTGCTCGGTCGCACTAACGTAGTCCTGGGCTTTAGTCAGGTGTGGCAGGCTTCAGGGCTATTATGCATGTCCCTCTGCTGTGGTATTTATTCATTTCATTTAAGGTTTATTTGACATGGACATTGCACATAATTAATAAACATAAAATGTAAACATGCTAGAATTAGCCAAAATTGCTATTTTACATCTGTTGTCCATGGACTGATAATATAGAACAATAAAGAGGATGCAGTATGCAGATATAAATAGACACTTAGATCTGTTCCACCTCATCAAACACAAACTTGGTAGCATCTGATGTTTGGCTGACAATAGCATGTAGCCTAGCATACGTCCCTTTATGCCTGTGTTTTGCCGAAACAAAAGCAGTCAACACCCCCCCCCCCCCCCCAAGGCTCCCTTTCCTCACTGGGCCAAGAAAACAGGCCCCGCCACCCACCTCCCAACACACTCACATCACCAATCTCGGGGGCTCCTGGTATTTCTGCCGCGGTGATCAGCTCGTTAATCCGTCCCTCAGGTGCCTTCTTAGCCATGCTCCACATGGTTAGTGTGGTCCGCCATCACTTTCTCCAGGTGTTGGAAACAGCTGTCCCGGGCTTATCTTATCATTGCAAGCCTTATTTGTTGAAACCAGAGGAGGAACTGAAACCCAGGCACCTGAAGGGGAGGGAGATCTCTATCTCTCTTATCTCTGTTGGAAAATGTGTTGCACGAGAGGCTAATGGCTTTGCCTGATATGAGCATGATATGGAGATTTATAGCAGTCCTTCCTCCTTGTTTCTTTTTCTTTTGTGTGTGTGTGTGTGTGTGTGACAGAGACACTCCTCATAGAAATCAAAGCTTTGTTAATGTTTTTTGTTTTTTCAGTGGTAACAGATATATCTACATTGTAGTAAACAAAATCAAGTGACTAACGTACACTAATATGACACAGTAACATGTAATATTTCTGCATTAAATATAATATGCGCCAACCTGGATTTTGGATCATGGGCTCCATCAAGATTTTAGCACAGAGTTCATCTGGTGCAAACCTGACTTCGAACACAACAGCATCAGCAGCTTTAGCAGCTATTGGCGACTACCTACACAAACTGTGTGTGATCAGGTAATTGCTTATCAATTATCAATCCATGCACCATTAGCTGAGAATAAGCAGCGTGGATTCTCGTTTCACAGCAAGAGCTCTCGTCCTGTCAGCTCTCTGTATCTCTCTCCATCTATGAAAACCCTACGTGACCTATTCCAGGCCAGCATAGGAAAGACTTATCTCTCTCTCTCCTCTCTCTCTCTGCGATCGAGAGATCTGCTTGTTTCACTTTGGCAGGGTTAATGGCATTGTGCAGCCGAGCCTGCAGTCATCAAATTAGCCAACGTGCTCGGCCCACTCCTCACTCATTACAACTCTGAGGCTCCTTGGGACAGTCACCCCACACACACACACAGAAAGAGAAAGAGAGAGTGAGAGAGAGAAAGAGAGAGAATTTGCTGTAGATGTAGATTAAATTACATACGGCGAGATGCGTGGGCTTAGTTTGGAAGGGTTATCTGCCTGGGGCCCTCTGTAAATCCTATGACATGTTAAGGCCTGATATGTTAAAGCATCAGCAAGCATTCTGCCGCTTCAGTAGCATTTTCTCCAGTCACCACACTCTTTCAGTTGGGTTTTGGGGTATTAGCATTCTTGGCCGCGTTCTGGTCCTGGGGTGAAACACAACAACTTTCACAAACAATATATTCAGGCCAGTAGCAAGGTATTTGACCTCTCCATCTGAATGTGAGTTAAATGTTAAACTCTGTACCTTCCAGCTGCTTACTGGTTACCCTGATTGAAAAAACATCCCAAAAGAATAATTTTCTCACCCCCACACATAAAATGGACATGGCGTCATTGGGGTTTAATGCTGGAATGAGGAAAAGAGAGAGAGCATGCATGAGAGAGAGAAAGAGAGAGATGTGTTTTCACTGATTATTCTTAGGCTTTTGTCCAACCCAAACATGCATACATAACACATTGGTAGACAAACAGAAACACACACACACACACACGCACACCCAAATGGTCACACACACACACTCACATACACACACTCACACACACACACATGCACACACACACACACACACACACTCATGCACACACACACACCTCACAGTCACCTGCAACACCGGCGAAAAATCTCATTTGGGCATGTTAGCCCCGAGCCCATCGCTGTTTTTGTCTTGCTCTTGAACACAACTCATGTCAATAATAAAAACTAGCCCAGAAAAAAAATGAACTGCTAGAAATGTAAAAACATGTCATCTTCTGTATTATTAACACCGAAAGCCTGGACAAAACAAAAAAAAAAGAATTCTTTGAGAATTAGCATGTCCTTAAGAGTTCTCTCTCGGCAGACACGCATCTTGAATTATGAAATCCAACACAGATCATATTTGTGTTTTGCTGACTAATTTATGCCTAGAAAGCAATGCATCAACTCTCCACAAGTTATTACGTAATTAAATCCTTTCAAGGCATTTCTACCTCTCTCCTGCTCTCCTTTCATAAAAATGCATCCAAATATAAAATATCTCTCTCTCTCTGTCTCTATCTCCTGCTCTCTTTCTTTCTCTCTCTCTCCCTTTCACTCTCTCCATCCCTTTCTCTCTCTCACCGCTGATGAAGTCAGCTAGAGTACAGTCCCACCACTGGAGTCATTACTGAACATTACTGGGCAACCCCACTGACCCCACTGTCCAGCTCTCTGCCCATTTTAAAAAATGCAGACCCTCCCTCTTCATAATTCTACATCTACAGAGGCAAAGCACTGAGCTGGCTAGCGAGCTAAACATTACTCCCTCCTGGCAAAAAAGAAAATATGATTTTTAGATGATTTTTTTTTTCTTTCAGACATCATTATGCTTATAATGTCTCCAATGCAGTGTAAAGCCTTTGTCTGGAGAGAGGCCCTGTATATTTAGCAATTGGGGAAAATTGTGTGTGTGTGTGTGTGCATCCTGACAGTAATGGCATGGCCACTGTCCTGACCCTGGCAGAGACACCCTGATAGGGGGATTATATTTATGGGTGTTGTTGTCCCTGACGGTGAATAATGTGGCCCCGTCACAGCACACCAAAGGGCCCCACCACCGCTACGCCTGACTGACACTTCCCATCAGCATCACAAATTGCACAGGCAGCCAGCCTTTTAACCAGCTCACTCTGTGTGTGTGTGTGTGTGTGTGTGTGAGTGAGTGAGTGTGTATGTGTGTATGTGTGTGTGTGTGTGTCCTTGAATATGTGACAAATCAGTACATTTTTATGAAAACACACCTTCACTGAGGACGTCTGTAAAAATCAGGACATTTTGGATGTCCTAATTTTTCCGAGCATTATACAGTACTCTACAACACTCCTACTTACCCCTCAACTGAAAATCTCACTTGTCCCAAAAATGTGAAAAGTGTGTGTGTTTGTGTGTGAGGTTTTTGCTCAGAGTGTGTGTACGCCAACTAGTGGGCGCTTCTGGAACTTGCACACATTTCCTGGTCCCCTTGCACACATTTCCTGGTTCAAAGAAAAAAAGTCCCAATATGTTTCAAAGAAAAATCTACTTAACTAAACTATTATATAACAAACTTAGCAGTCTAATGACATTGTTATCATGTTACTAAATGTATTATTATTACTATTTACATTGTTGTTATTATCATGTTTAATGGTTATGTTTATAATTAAGCTAGAAATGAAGTGTCTGCTTCCAGGAATATAGCCTATAGGCCTAGTCTACCATGACTTCACTATAAAGGTAGGCTATGCTGTAGGCCTACATTTGAGATTTACAATTAAACACTCTATTTACTTTAAGTCTAATATTGAATAAAATCACTTCAAAGTTATCTTATAATAGTTCAATCTTAACCTGGCTTCAGTAATGATGGTCTTGGCAAATTGTTCATCAGAGCATCCCCAATGATCATATTAAAATGAAAATAGACATTCACCACATGTATAGCTATGTCTATAAACTTGCGACGTGTGCCAAATACAGAGTTGTTGGCGAAAACTTTGACGTCAGCAAAACAACTGTGCACCGATGTGTGTATTCAGTTTGTTTTATTTTACGGGAACAAGCAAGAGAGCACATCAAGTTGCCTAATGTTGGGGAAGCGCCAGAGATTGCTGAGATTATCTGAAGGTTACGTCACACAATGATAAGAAAACGTTTACATTAACTTTAATCCGGAGACCACCGTCAATTCCGACATACCCCCACTCCGACATTGACGTCCAATTGTCGGAGTGGCGGCACTTCCATTGTTTTCAAAGGTCCCACCACTCTGACAATTTCCATTGTCGGAGTGGCGGTACTTTCATTTTTTTGAAACGTTCCGCCATTCCGACATGAGGTCATTAATGTAAATATCCGCACGAGGCCATTAATTAAGGGAATGCTGAGAGAAGGCTGGAGAGTGGAGAAAAAGAAGACTAAATGCAACATGTTATGTGCAATCTAAAAACTGCACGCAGACCTATGGCATGTAAAAATAAGACTTGTGTTTTTTCTGTGGCTCGATCAATTTCACCTGTCCTGAGCTGTTCTGATCATCTCCGAGGTCGGGGGATATTGTTTAACAGTCGTTTATGTATGTCACAGTATGTTAAATGGATTTGCCTTCTATGGGCAACAGCTGTTGGTTTATTTTTTATTTCTCCACTTCAGAATTTGTGTGGAAAGAGGTGGATCTAGGCTATATTCTCGCCTTTCTCCTTTGTAACGCGCATTGTGTTGCCTTTGTGTATGAAATGCGCCTGGATTAGGACAAAATAGGAGCAAAAAAAGAAAAACGTTGCTACAATTGAGCAAACGGCTGCAGCCCAAGTGACATAAAGGGAAAACAGGCCTATCTTAAGTTCATTAATTGTTTGAAGGACTTCAAACCGTGTGTAGGCAGTATTTGCTTGCATGTCTGTATAAATCGTCTTGTAAGTAAACTACCAGTGCTTTTTCAAAGTTCTCAATGTCTCGTTTTAAATGTCAGGGCCTCGGAAGTCTACCAATGAAGTGTGGAGATACATTGAGCCTCGTAAATGGGTGTAAAACAGTGATTTATTTGCATGGCTAGCCCGATGCCGAAGCACCACTATTGAAAAAGCTGTTGGTAGCATCGGCTAACTAGCGCCAGATTTTGGAGTGCAGGGGACAAGCCGAGATGGGCTATGAGACATACGTTCACACTCGGTATCATGTTTCAATACACTTTAGGTCAATATCACACCGGAATTCTCCTTTAAAATAGATGGAATTGTAATGCTGTAAAGGTTGATTTGGGTTTTATTTTCTGCTACAGCTAGTCACAGTTACAGTCGTAAGACTGGGGCAGCAGCTAGGATGTTGGACAGCAGCAATGAGATAGCCAACTACTGTCCTCCTGACACTGTTGGTATGTTATTTATTTTGTCTCTGTTAGTTCATTATGCTTGTAAATTCTAATAATTAGAATGTAAATTCCATGTTTTTGCGACAGAATAACAGACAACGTTCACAGAGATTAACAGACAGCATGTTGCAAACTTTCATTTTGTTTTTAAATATTATGTACTATTTTAATAGAGTCTTTCCTTGAGGAACTAAACCACTCACAGGGTGATGACTTGGATGATCAGGAAACAGCACCAGCACCACCACAAGCTTCCTCAGACTGGTCTACTTGAAAAAGTCTCCTCTCAGAGAGGTGGGAGAAAGAGAGACCCCAGCTGGTGAATACTATGGTGGCAAAACAAAATGCGGCAAATCGGATTTGCCAACACTGTGGCAAATGTCCAGCTGCTGTCCGTTGTCGTGACTGCCGACCATACCCATTTCTCTGCGCTGAGTGTGATGTCAATATACACCGAAACCACGTGTTCCACAACAGGGATGCAACAATAGCTGGATTCTTTCAGCCCAGGGTACCCCCAGAATTGTCAGACATAAATTTAAGACTTTTTAAGACCTTTTTAATACCACTTCAGATGAAATTTAATACCTACATCGCACCCATTCGGATAAAATAAATAATATTAAAGGTAAGATTAAACCTCAAATAATTACTATTTACAAGTGTTTGAACATGCCAACATGAACATGACAGCAGTGCAGTGGCAACGCAAAGATTTGTCGCGGTAGTAACGTGAATGAGGCTACGTTTATACGGTGATGATGAAAAGAGAAGACGCAAAAGTGGCGTCTCGTCTTTTTTATTCGCATTTAGACGAGCATTCTCAGGGGAAAATCTTTGTTTATATGAAGACGCAAGAGTATGTGATATTCGATTGGATATGCATTCCAGACCGCTGGGTGGTGGTGTGATAGAACCCCGGTGCGTCACGCGCAGACATTCTAATTTGACAGTTTAGCCAGAGAGGTAATCAAGGATCTTTGGTTTAGCCGTTTAGACGGAGACGCAACCCGGGTCGTCTTCAAAACTCTACACTCTGAAAGGAGTCTTCAGATTTTTGCGTCTTCAAGCCCCGATGGCGGGGTCGCCGTGTAAACGAAAGGCACTTCCGATAAAATATTTTGTCGTCTTCCTTCGCAATCGTTCTCGGATAAACGGCCCCTGAATGTCCTGCTTCATGGACAAATTTACACGGAATAGAACCTAGTTGATTTCCGGGATTAAAGTGAAAAAAAAAACTTTTTCTACCTATAGAGATAGCACCCCTTTTGCGGTCGCGACCTATTGGTTTTTAATTAAAAGATGCAAACAGCAAAGTAAAGCACCAAATAAACACCAAAACGAGGCTACAGGGTACTCTTAAGTTACTATATAATTAATGCCACCTACAGGTGAATGCATAGAACATAACAATCCTATGGTTTATGTACCCTGTAGCCTGTAGCCTCGTTTTAGCCGCCATGTGAATAAGGCGAATTGAGAGTGTTCTTGATTGAGATTGAGTTTTCCTGATGAACAAAACAACAAAACAATATTTCAATACCATCCCTGACCATTGCTGATTAGCCATTGCTGTTCTTTTCTACTGCAGCAATATTGTAGCAAGGCTTTAACTTACACTCTTATTTAATTACTTCAGGCCAAAAGTAAGGGGAGATTTTTTTTCTTGTTAATATGCAATTCAACACCAAGTAAAATCTATAAAATCAAAGTTTGCAAGACTTCACATTTCCTCATCAAAGTAACGAATCAGAACAGTCTAGATATTGTTCATATTTCCATTTGTTGCCTCATCCGCATTTAATGAAAACATAGTAATTTTGAGTTTTACAGACAACTCAGTTTTCCAATGAGCAGCAATACTGTGTGTGCTCATGCAACAGGTCTGCGCATTTGATTACGACAATCTGGAGAGGGCGCTTTTGTCTTCAGCAACAGATTGTATAAGGTTGACAAGAGGTTGCGATATGGTGAGGGACAGGTCGCGGTTGGCGCTATGAAAGAACATCGTAGCCTACGAAGCAAAAAAACGGTCAGCCATAGATAAACGTACACACAAATCATGACGCTAATATGTAGGTTCTGGTAGGCCTACTGGTTATGGTTTTGTGCTATACATTAATAATAGCAAAGTTTTAAGTTGACTATTTTAATTGCATGGTTATTTTTTGTCATCATACGCTCACAACCTACTGTCGTAAGAGGCCTAAGCAAAATAGGCTACAAGGCTGTCTGTGCATCATAAAAGACTGACCCCCCTTACTCAACATAAAATAATAATGTCGCGAACTGTTCACGCTCTGAAGTGAACACGCTCAGTCAAAACCTTCCGTCGCAAATTGTGAAAAACATTGTTGTACATGTCATAACAGACGGGAGGCATAGGCTACGGTTTATATTGCATCGCTTTACACATAATGTTAGTTCCATTGATTAAAAACTGTAACAATAATAGTACATTGGGTGGCATAGCAGGCTATCTGTTCAAGTCATAGGTGACACCCAAAATGAATGACCTCCCCTGACAAGAGTTCGCGATAGTAAGAAATTGTCTACATTGATGCATGGAAAGAACACAGCCTCCGAGTTCGCACATAGAGCTCACAATAGCATATCCAAAAAAGTTAAACGGATTGGGCAACGTCATCAGCTGTCTCGATTGTGTCACTATAATCCAACTTTTAGACTGTCCCCCAGACGTGTTCTTTTTTTTTAAGCAACTGCCCCAGGCCAATGAGACAAGTGTGTAGCTACAACATAAACAAAGCGAAACTCATGGCTGACGTATCTTCTTGATCGATCTCTGATTGAGACACAGAAAGTTCTCAAGAACACTTTTTTTGCCTTAAAAAAAGGAAAAGAAAAGGTGATAGACCCCCCCTCCTATTTTTTTTTCTCACCGGATCTGCATCGATCTCAAATATGACATTTCTAAAATCAAATTGACGGAAATCCGTCGTACGACGGAGAACTTTAATCCTTGTGATTTACGCTACGTGAGGATATTAGACTAAATCTACTGATCATTTGAAAAATTAAGACCTCCGTGAAAAAATTCCAGACTTTGAGGTGAAATTCAATACTTTTTAAGGCCTTAATTTAGGAAAATGAAATGTAATACTTTTTAATACTTTTAAGACTCCGCGGGTACCCTGCAGCCATTGCCTCCAACAACCTGTGTCGTGGAGAGGGCCCTTTCCCAATGTGGTAAGCTGTAGTGTCCCATTTAGGGCTGCTCAATTGTTGCAATCGTAATCAAAATATGATCCAATGCAACTGCCCAATTGTAAAATCTGCAAATAATCATGCATAGGTACATTTCTGTTATTTGACTTTTATATTCTCGTCATCCTCCTTGACTGTGCCACTTCTGGTTGGTGGGTGTGCATAGTGTGTGACGGCGCTGATCCACTAGGACGACACGACATACGCATGGTGTCGCGCTGCCTCCCAGTCGTGTGTGGGTGTTTCGTTTAAAATGTCACCTAGCAGGTCATATTCAGTTAGTTTTAGCTTCATTTGCATAAAGATGGGCATCGGGCAGTTTTTTGACGCCTGACATTTATTCAAATGCAGCGCTGCCTTTCCAGAATGCTTTGCGGGCGCGCAAAAGTTGCTTGACTTCACCCATTCGAATGGAGTGGAGTGCGATACGACAGAATGTCGTGTAGTGCTAGTGGATCAGCACCGTGAGGGGTACAGAAATGCTGATTGGTGAACTTCAGTCGGTCAGGGGGTGTTATTCTTGTACACTGGCTCGGCTCACTTGTCAGGGGTGACACAAATTAAAGAGACATTTGTAATATTGAACTGAATCAAGTCATTCACATTCAAAAATCATATCGTAAACGCTTTATCTCAGGTATTATTTTAATAACTTCACAGTATAATAATCTTCACAGGAATCCTTTGAATACTTTCTCTGAAATGCAGTTAATGACCTTTTATCTTAAAGCTTTTCAAATCATTAATTTTTAAATGATTACAGAATGCTTTCCAGTTAGTACATAGGATGATGCATGTCTTTAATCCCTGCATATGATGTGTCTTTCAGTGTGTATTGTGCCGTTGGAGATGCCCGAGAAAATATGTAGTTGTTCTCCGGGATCGTTGAGTGTCAACACAGGAAAAGTTGTTGCTGTGGTTACAATGAATGGAAAGAATAAATCATTGTTTTCTCCTGCACCAGCAAATACACCTCTCTCATCCCGGGCAGTCTCGCATAGAGCTTTCAAAATCTGTCCCGCGTGCGCACTCTTTTGCGTCAGGACCTGCGGGAGGGACCTCTATGCATCCCAATGCATTTGTCATTTGCATTGTGCATATACAATGTGTTCTTGATTTTTCCAGGACGATATGATCTTTCGGATGCCTGAGATGAAATGCGAGACATGCAAAGCCACTTGGAGCGCTGGAGTTGATGACTTGGTCCGTAATGACTACTGGCCTGCTACCGTTCACTTTTCCACAGTGTACTCTACAGATGTGTTTCATTTATATGAAGAGTTGAAGATGGCAGCACCAGGACTGTCCTGTCAAGCATTTTTAAGAATGCTTGATCAACGAACTGTCCGCTTCGGCCGTGTGAGTATTAGTGGTGGAAATCATTAACAACTAGTATGACGAGTATAGCAGAATGACTAAGGTGACATTATCAACACATTGATGATTATAATTGGGGTATGATGATGATATCACAACACAGTGATTCAGCTATACTCGATATATTGATAGAACATCATCTAAGAATGAACAACTCAATCACTCAAAACATGTACTTCATTCAGACCCGTGTATAAGATCCTTGTCACATCCTAGTCATGTGTCCTAGTCAAATAGTTCCATGAAGAAGTTGGTTAAGTTTGCTGTGGGAGTTGAGTTTGCTGTGGAACTTGTCTGGACCACAAAGAATCCTCAAATCCAGTGAACACACCTTTATGATTAAAGGTGCTCTAAGCGATGCTGGGTAACGTCACTTCTGTTGACTTTCAAACAAAACAGAGCTAGCTCGCTACTTCCTCCCCCTCCCTCCCGTGCTGCTCCCGTGCAATTGAAACTCTCCTAAACGCGCATCTCGTCTGTGATTTGCTAGAACAGTTTATTATGTTGTTATGGACTAGGTTTGCCCAGGTTTGCCGTTTTTGGAGCCTGGGCTGTCCACAGAGATTGCGTTTTTTTACAGTGTTCAGGACACAGACAGCTAGCAGTTGGTTAGGTGTTGTTTGCAGTAAGTGACATAAAATGTTTTAACCTAAAAAACGCATAGCACCGTTTAGAGCACCTTTGAGTGACAGAGATTGAGAGCTATGCTTTCACCCATTTCAGTTCCTGATCTCATAACTATTATTTTGGATGAATGAGTCAAAAGTCCCACAGGCTCACTCCAAAATATAGTGGAAGCTGTGGTAACTACCTCTGTGATAACTACCTTGCCTCTAATCTGAGATTAGTTAGGATTTCAGAGTTAGGAAGTTTTTGAAATGAGGCCCCAGGTGTCCCAATGCTTTTGTCCATAATAGTGTATGCATTTGTACAACAGCGTGCAGTGTGCACCACTTTATTCCTCTCACTTTCTTCTTTAATGCAAGTTTACCTTTTAGATATACATCACCAAGAGAAGCAATAAGAAGTAGTACAGAAAATGGTAAATGTATCAATTTAGAGCATCATGTTTTGATAAAATACTGTGAAATATGTTGACATGTTTTACTGTTCTGAAACAGACTGGGAAGATCACAGCAGACAGCTTCAGGGAAAGCTTTTTGGAGTGGGAGGCTGTTAGAGTTGATGTAGACAAGATATGCAGGGAGGAGCATTTTGTCTGTCCTGCATGCAGACATGCTTGCCGTTTCTGTAGACGGAAATCGCAAGTACTACCGCTTCAGGAATGCAGCAAGGTACTTACAAAATGTGTGTAATTTCCAGTGTTGTTAAAGTAACCTTTCCTGTGTCATATTGAAGGTCAATGTGTACCTCTTTCATTTAGATCTGAAGAGCAAGCCTTATTTGGTGACAGCTTCATCGCAAAAGATGATGAAGTAGAGAGATTTGTGGATTACATTCATTCTACCACCAACCATGTAAACTTGTATAATATTTCTAAAAACACCACCAATAACATCCTACGGTTGACATTGTTTGGGTGTATCCTGGCCATTTATATCAACCATTTTCCATGTTGTAGGTCTCTGGAAGAGGTGTCTGTGGAGGGGAGTGGTCGGCAACCAGGGGAACGTCTCAGAGATCCTCAAGTAAAATTGATGAGGAGGGACTTGAGCTTGCGGTGTGTCGACATGGGAGTTTTTCTCTGCGCTCTCAACATGTTCAGGGGAGAAATCTATGCTTATCCCCTCTACCTGCAGAACAAGCTGGCAAATAAGCCAATAACCTTTTTTGCCATGGATGTAACCTGCAAGTACTGGCCCTACCTCAACAAAGTGGCAAAAAGCTGCCGGGAGCTCCAGCACCTTCTTGGCATGAAGCCATTCCTGTCAGTGTTTCATGCTAAAGCCCATGACTTTAAATGTGAGGTAAAAAAACATTACCATGTCACTGACTGTCAATGAACACCTGCAAAGGTATGTTGGCAGCTTATAAGTATTTTCTTTAATAGGTTAAATGGAGTGGAGCTTACCAGCAAGGAGCTGGATTGACACTTGGGGAGGAGGTTGAGCAGTGCAATGCCTTCCTCTCTAGCAGGGCTCTCAAGTTTTGATGTTTGCAAGGAGTGAGACTTTGTTTCTCAGGGGGGAGGGGGCTTGGTATTGGCACAGTGCCACGCCCCCTCACCCCTGATCGAAGTACATGAAAGTCCTACGTCTGCTTGAACTACTCGTGGCGCCACGCCCCCTCCCCCCGATCAACAGACCCACCCTCCCCATGTCTCATCGACCCAGCTTCATGAGAGAGCACAAATTCCATTATTTCAAACACACTGTTTTATTTATTCTAGAACCCTATAGTAAATAATAATTATAATAATTATTTCACCCAAATGGGCCCTTTGAGCAGCAGTGGCTCATTCTGCTCTAAACAAACAGAAAACAACCAAATGAGAAAAAGCACATTTAGCCCCAAAATGGTCTCTTGAACAGTGGTGGTTCTGTCCGTGTGTGTGTGTGTGTGTGTGTGTGTGTGTTTATGAGTGATGTTGTGTGTTGTAAGTGTTTGTGGCAGATTTTGATGCCTTGATGACTGATACTGGGGGCTAGACGTTCAGCAAACAGTTATTGTGCGCACATCCCACCTTCTGGCAGGTGCAGGACAAAAGAAAACTATACTCAATTGAAAAAATATAATGTCCAATACTGCTTTTGACTCCCAATTATTTAATGCAACGTTTCGACCCTGCTGAAGAAGACCCAGCAGGGTTGAAACGTTGCATTAAATAATTGGGAGTCAAAAGCAGTGTTTTTTTCAATTGATACTGGGGGCTCTCATTTAAAGCACTGTGGTTCAATGTCAGCCATTTTCACAGTCATGAGGCCATCCTTAAAAATATTCTTGTTTGTAGTAACAGCCAACATTTAAAAAAAAAAAATGGGTCGGTAGGTAGGTCAATATTTTTTTTTTAAGATTCAAAGTAAAAAAAAAGTACAATTTTGGTCATGGTGATTACGTATGTATGAATTTAAACAAATGTGCATATTGTGACGTAACTGACTGGGTCCTCAACCCGTGCCTTCAGGTGCATCACTGCAAACCTCAATCTGATGCAGGTTATGTAGACCAGCCTTTCTCAAACTTCTTTGACCTGAGGTTTTTTAATGAAGTTTAATTTGAATGCCTGAATGTAAGGATTCAGGAAACACAATACCAGCTTTTTTGGTGAGCAGATAGGCGTAAATCACTGATCTGTTGATCTTTAACAGATAGAAAGAAGGCTACAATAGCTTTTGGCCACGTTATATTCAAATTTGACTATACAATACTCAGTGCTATACAGTGTATTATAGGCTACAGTCTCTGCTCTGTTTCTATGGAAGTTCCAAAAATCAACGTTGTTCTATTAAGTGTCGTTAAACAATTAAATGGCATTCAACAGGTTGAAGCGGAGCTTTGATACCAACGTTATCGATTAGTTTCAGTTTCTCTCGCGCAGACGCCTGCATTGAATGAACGCTCATACCACCACTTTATTGTATGGCTCCATGTTTAATGACATCGATAGCAGAAACGTTAGTTTTCTTTTTTTGTCGGTCCGCGGTATCTTGATCAACTGCGCAGCAAATTATCAGACGAAGCACCGGGCCTAATTTCACTCCACGACTCCGCGGACCAGCAGAGTCCACGTTGCGGACCCACATCAAAACAAAACTATTTCCTGATTGGTTGAGAAATCCTATTTTCTGATTGGCCGATAGGTTAACTGAACAGCAGCTCTATGAGCTGAATGAGCGCACAGACAGCAGCGTTGTGTGACACGTTTGTAAAATACAGCCCTTAGAAATGTCTGTGCGGGCAAGTCAATCATTTCTCGGAGTGAGAAATGCCATGTGTGGCGTGTAAGCGTGTGAAATCATTGAAATGTGTGTGTCTCACGCTCAATGCGTGAGACTTGAGAGGTCTGCTCTCTAGGATTGCTGTGACCACAAAATATATGTCCAAAGCAGGTAAGTTATCCAGTCACTGCACTACTTAGATTGAAAGTGTCAAGAAAAGTGTAGCAACTGAAAAGCTCCACCTTCTCACCCTGTTAACAAAAGCACTCAAATTACTACTGTAGACTCCAGATTCTTATAATTAAGGTGAGCTTTGTTGAGGTCACACATTTTCTGACTCTATGTAAAATGACACTGCTTTGTACAACTCTCTTACCCTGCACCATTTGTCTACAATCATGCGACACCGTGCCAAGCTACTTGATTACTAACCTCCCCCACTGTCAACTCTCTGCTAATAATTTGTTCTGTTCACTTCACAAGCAAAAGGCACAAGACGTCAGGTGAGGGACATGTAGTACAACACAGATGAGTGTATTCTTTTCTTTTTTTGCAGGGCGTACAGACATGCTTACGCTGATGACCATGCGCTGGAATCAGCAAAAGTTTAATAACTTGGCTACTTCACTTGCCCGACGATATCAGAAGGTAGACATGAGTCATTATTTTTCTTATATAGTAGATACCTTCTACTGCAGTGTTTTTCAACCACTGTGCCGGGCACACTAGTGTGCCGTGAGAGATCATCAGGTGTGCCGCAGAAAATTACCCAAATGTCACTCACTGGTCCAGAAAAGCAACTGCTGCATCAAAGAATTTATAACCACATGCTCTCATTGCACTATTTGTGGTATGCAGGCATTGTACAACGGGGGCCCCATATCCAGTATTCACAGAATCATCACATATCCAGTTCATAACAACAATTAAATTAGATATAGTCACCTACAAATGAAACAGAGGGCGTTTGTTTTATTGAGCAGGTCTTGCATAGAAGCCATAATAAGGCCATATCTGTGTATTATTTGAAATTTTAGGCTATGGTATGTTTATTTTTTCTTGACACAGGATGTTAGTGTGCCGTGGGACATTTTAAGTGTCAAAAGTGTGCCGTGGCACAAAAAAGGTTGAAAAACACTGTTCTACTGTATATTTGTGTAGGGATAACATTTTTCTTTTTTGTTTCCATCTTTTTTATTTAAAGGCCACAAAAGTCTGGGGCTGGGCCTGAGACAGGGGCTGGACCTGAGGATGAGGCTGGGGCTGGGTCTGAGACAAGGGCTGGGCCTGAGGATGAGGCTGGGGCTAAGGCAGGGGGCTGGACCTGAGGCTGGGGCTGAGGCTGGTTCCCTACAATATTAAATGTGTATGTTAATATTCGATATGTACACATCAGCAAAGGCAAAACATTTAAAACTACCATGACTTTTAAATGACACAAATCCTACCTTCTTTAAGCAAAACAAAATTGTATGCCCTCTTCATGCTGGCCACAATTTTCAGATTGTCTTCAGTGGGTGGCAGATCGGTCATAACATCTGCCACCCACTTTCCAGAGGCTTTTTCTTTTTTTGCGTAAAACAAAATTGGGACATAGCCCAATGCACCTAGTTTTTTGACCTGTAATAAATAAATGCAGATAAGCAAACATTAGTTACAGTGGGCATCGCTTTCAAATGGCCACTTCAGTCGCGCATTACGAGGCGTGAAGCTGCGTGAAGCTTTAGTACCACTTTCAGCCACTGTGCGTCGCTCTGCCACTGTACATCGCTTTGTCAGGAGCCTGACTGCCGCCCCTTCTGAAAAAGCAGGAGGCTAGGCTACCTTTAAACGTAATTGTTACCCAGAGGAATCCCAGCCTACGAATTCAATAACAAAATAAATCTTAATTAAACATTACCTCGATTAAGGCTACTTTGGTATGGCTTAAGGCTTGACTACACGTTGGTAGCGAAAATCGAAATCTGCTTTTGATAGCCTACTGGTGCCGAAAAAAACGAAAAAATATCTTAATTTGCTGTCTATGTTATTTTAACGCAACTACACAAATCAAAACAGTGTCTTAATTTGCCCTACTTCTTGACTGCAATGTAGTCAATTGACTACTTGACATGTCATTTTTATTTTTCTGTACAATAAACAAATACATCTGCTTTATGCCGCAGAATTACATTCATATGACTGCAGACGCGCCACTTCCCTCCCCATATTCCAAGATCAAGATAGTAGCCTATACAAAAAGCACTTCATACTATCATAAAAAAATCGTTAAAACGAATAGCTATTTGCAATTTGACAAAACACTGGTCCTCATTTTGTGAATGTGAGGACGATATGAGCCTGTTGCATTTAGTTAGATGTCCGAGTCACGCATAATGTTTGAAAACCACTGGCTCGTGATCACAATAATTTAACACACGACAGTTGGATAGCCTACTTCATCATGTCCCCATGCCTACATTTTTGTGAGTAGCATAGAAATCGTTAAAAACAATAAAAGTATGGCTCTCCGTTTGGGACATCAAAACGATATATTTTAATAGACTACCGTCGAAGATGCTGACTTGCAAAAGCCTCGGGATAACACGTTATCTCCACTATCATCAGTCATGCCCCTTGATCAAAGGGGCATGAAAATCAAAGCTGGGAAATGTTTAAGCAGGCAGCCACTTACAACAACCGGACAGACATAGAGGAGTATACAGACACTGTAACCTCTTACATCACCAAATGCATCGATGATGTGACCCACACAAAAGACATCATCACTCGGGCTAACTGGAAGCCATGGCTGACAGGGGATGTCCTCAGGCTGCTGAGGGCCAGAGACAAAAGCCTACAGAGCTGGGGATGAAGCTGGCATGAAAACAGCGAGCCAACCTGTCCCGTGGCATCAAGGAAGCAAAAAAGGAATGCACTCGCAAGATAACCACCCACTTCAAAGACAGCAGGAACGCACAAAGCCTATGGCAGGGCATTCAGGCCCTCACGGACTACAAGCCCGCACCACAGAGCTGTGAGAGCAACATCCCTCTGCTCAACAACCTGAACCGTTTCTTTGCTGGGGCTTTGAAGCACAAAACAGCACCTGCCCACAGAAGACACATCCCCCCTTCTACATGAGCAGCCCCTGTGCCTCTCTGCCGACAGCGTGAAGAGGACACTTGCTGCTATCAACACCAGTAAAGGCAACAGGTCCAGACAACATCCCAGGTCGTGCTGAAGGACTGCACAGGGGAGTTTAAGGATGTCTTCACAGACATCTTTAACACTTCCCTGAAGCAAGCCATCGTTCCATCATGTTTCAAAGCTGCCACCATCATACCTGTGCCGAAGAAAAACTGCTCCATCCTGCTTCAATGACTACCGCCCTGTGGCACTGACACCCATCATCATGAAGTGCTTCGGCGGCTTGTCATGTCACATATCAAAGCCATTCTCCCCCCCACCCTGGACCCCTTCCAGTTTGCATACCGAGCCAAGCGGTCTACAGAGGATGCAATCTGCTCTGCCCTCCACCCAGCCCTCACCCACCTGGAAAAAAGAGACTCATATGTGAGATTGCTGTTTATAGACTTCAGTTCTGCATTCAACACCATAATACCACAACAACTCATCTGCAAACTTGACAAACTGGGACAGTACCTACCTCTGCAACTGGCTACTGGACTTCCTCTGTCAGAGGCCCCAAGTAATGCGTGTTGGCAACAATACCTCAAGCAGCATCACACTGAGCACAGGGGCCCCCAAGGCTGCGTGCTCAGTCCGCTGCTCTTCACCCTGCTGACGATGACTGCACTGCAACCTACAGCAACAATCACATAGTGAAATTTGCTGGCTTGACACAACTCTGGTGGGTCTCATCACTAAGGGCGACGAGACTCAATACAGGTTGGAGGTCGACCATCTGACCACGTGGTGCAGGGAAAACAACCTCCTGCTGAGCGTCCAGCAAGACCAAAGAGATTGTTGTTGACTTCGAGAGAGGTCACACCCAACACCTGCCACTGACCATCGACGGGTGCTGTGGTGGAGAGAGCGAGCAGCACCAAATTCCTGGGGTGCACATCAGTGAAGACCTCTCCTGGACCACCAACACTGCATCACTGGCGAAGAGAGCTCAGCCGCCTGTACTTCCTCAAGGAAACTCAGGCGGGCAAGTGCTCCACCAGCCATCATGACCACATTCTACCGAGGCACCATTGAGAGCATCCTCTCCAGCTGTATCGCTGTGTGGGGCGGAAGCTGCACTGAATACAACAGGAAAGCCCTGCAGCGCATAGTGAACACAGCTGGAAGGATTATTGGTGCTTCACTCCCCTCCCTGAAGGACATTTACACCACCCACCTCACCAAGAAGGCGACCAAAATTGTGAGTGATGCAAGTCACCCCGCTCACAATCTGTTTGATCTACTGCCCTCTGGGAAGAGGTACAGAAGCCTGCGCTCCCGCACTACCAGACTCACCAACAGCTTCATACACCAAGCTGTAAGGATGCTGAACTCTCTCCCTCCTCCACCCTCAGCTACATAACATCCTGGACATTGGACCCAAAATGGCCGCCTGCACTACTCCACTTGCACACTTGCACACTTGTACACTTTACAACTTGGTGTTGTTGTCCTGAAAACACAACACCTCTGCTGCTCTTACATAACTTGCACCACTATGCCACTTTCTTTCTTACTTAGGTCAAACAGAACTACCCAAGCCTTTTATTGGCCTGACTTTGCACTAATATTTTATTGACTGTCTATGCACAATTTCAACCAAATTTTGCTGCTCTTATTTTTTCATTATTATATGTGCCCTCTTATTTACTTATTTACTTACTTTTTTGTTTACTTGAATGTTATGTTTGTCTGTGGACCTAAATTGGCAAAATATGTCTTGTCTTCACCGTGGGATAGTGAGAAACGTAGTTTCGATCTCTTTGTATGTCTGGAACATGTGAAGAAATTGACAATAAAGCTGACTTTGACAAAGTGGGGAATGAAATAAAAGTTTGAGAACCACTGGCTTAACAAGTTACCTGCAGTCCAGAACACAGAATCTGTTGCAATATTCTGATGATCGGCGATGATATCGGCAAATGTTTGTTTTCCAAAGTAAGAATTTCACTTCACCATGCACCTTCGACAATGAATAGCTCATTATACTTGTTAGGTACTGTTAAACGTAGGCCTACCTGGTATCATTACAAACATTATTCTGTGTCCTAAAACTGGCATATTTTATGGCATTGTGTCATGTAAGTTCGTTGCAAAATCTAGAGAAATGTGTGAGGTGGTCAGGGGGGGACAATTGAGACACACATTGGATTGTGTTATTACTTGAACATTCCACACTATCCACAGCTGTGGTAGGCCTATCAGGGGCAGGAGGATTACTGTTAGCGCAGACTTTATATAAAATTCTTCAACAGAAGGCCTCGAATGTTGTCTTGTTTGTGGAGCGCTTTGCTTCGCTTCTGTAATCTCGGCTTCATTGAAAATGAGGGCTTCCTTCAATGACCCTCCGAGAATAAATAAAGGTTGAATGAATGAATGCCCAAAATAAAGGCCTGTGGTTTGCGCAGCCTACAGTAAATAACAGACCCGCCAGAATGTGTGTTATGATGCTTTTTTACGAGCAAGATGTTTTTGGTACCCTACGCACACTGCATGTTCTTAAATAACAATGATCATCAGTAATATTCAACCATTAATTTGGGTAAATGGGCAAGCGTGACCACCTTGATTGGCTGATAATTGTAACGCGGGCATGATTCCAAACACCTCCCTTTTACGATGATGAGTGACAGGTGACAGGTCTCAGAATCGTCGCTACACAAGGACGGAAGATGATGAATAACTGGGGCCGTAGGCTATTCACAAAGGCTTTTATCTTACTACTAGGAGTAGGCTACTCCTAAATCGCACTTAAAGATTTTAGCTCTTAAAAGTTATTCACAAAGCCTTTCAGACAACTCTTTAACTAGGAGTGAGTCTTCGTGGCTATGGATGACGTCATTACTCATGCACGAGCTTGACTGAAGTGACCACCTTGATTGGCTGACAATTGTAACGCGGGAATTCCAAACACCTCTCTTCCGATGATGAGTGACAGGTGACAGGTCGGAGAAATAATTAAGCGCTACACAAGTAGTGCGAAGGGACGGAAGATGATTAATAACTGAATAAAAAGGCCTAGCCTAAATGAATAAAGAGTAAGGCAAAACAAATAGCCTAGTAGCCTAATGAAACATAGGCCTATGGATTGATGCAGTAGCCTACCTTTGCAACATTACTAAATTAATCTGTCACCATATGCCTAGGCTACGTTTGCAAAGAGAACATTTTAATTTGATTCACAATGAAACGTTACATTTCATTTACATGTTAACAATGAGTAGTTTTGGTTGTTGTTGGCGTTATTGCATCCCTTTTAGGAATGCAAAATTGTTCCCTTGCGATTGGAAGCTCCTGTTGCGCATAGGCTACGCATTTCAAAACATCGCAACGTAAAATGCCACAAAAAAGCTGTTTATAAATAGGTCTTAGTGAGTTAGGAGTCCTCTCGACTTAAGCTGTCCCAGACTTAGGTGCTACTTTTAGGTCTAAAATGCTTTGTTAATTACTTTTTGTGAAAAAGTCTTAAAGAGTCCTAAAGTTAGGACTGAAACACCCATTATTTTTAGGAGTTGCTCCAAAATTTGCCAGTTAGGAGCTACTTTTAGTCTTAAAATTCTTTGTGAATACGGCCCTGAATAAAAAGGCCTAGCCTAAATGAATCAAGGCAAAACAAATAGCCTAGTAGCCTAATGAAACATACGGATTGATGTAGTATCTTTGTAACATTATTAAATTATTCTGTTACTATGCCTACGTTTGCAAAAGAGAACATTTTAATTTGATTCACAATAATGTTACATTTAATTTACATGTTGACAATGATTAGCCTAGTTTTGGTTGTTGTTGGCGGCGTTATTGCATGTTAGTTATGCCTACAATGCAAAATTGCTTCCTCATGATTGGAAGCTCCTGTAGCTGCATAGAATTTCAAAACACGGCAAAATGCCGCAGGTTTGTGAATAGGTCTGTGAGTAAGGAGTCCTCTTGACAGACATCCCAACCTGCAAAAAGCCACTTCAGGGAGGCACCCCGCCCCCACACACACACACACACACAAATAAATAAATAAATAAAAAATATATATATAAAAAAATATTTAGCCTTCTTATAGTGAAATAGTGATGAATAGCCTATGTTTGTTAATTAATTGTCTCTACTCGGCACACCAAAATAAGGAAGGCCTATAGTTAGAAATTGTGATAATAAAATATGTAGATTTTGGATGTTTGGTCTTTATGTAGCCTTGGCAAATAGCCATCTAGTAGGCTAGTCAGGAATAATATGCACATGAAATGACACTTGTTAAACTCACCTCAGCATGTTTTTTTGCAATCATTTACTGTAACCCGCCATGGGCAATGCTACAGTCACTGTTACAAACACTGCAGCATGCAAGACTATCGTTATTTTGAACTCTTATGAGACAAGGATACACTTTTGTGTAGTCTGATGTGATATGGTTCCTTTTTGCGGGGCACTCTGCCTCTGCCATGACGCTCCTGTTCCTATACTGAACTGAACATGAAACAGGCCAATCAGGATGCTCTCTGTCTTGAACAGCCACACACGCACTACCTCTCTCTCTCTCCATCCCCGTCGTGTGCACGCTACACTCAGATGCACAGACGATTTGAAGTTTTGGTCTCGTGTGCGCGCTCTTGCTCGCTCGCTCTAGATTCCGGGAGATTTTATCTAATTTGCGGGCATCAGGGAGCCGTTATCAATATGCGGGAGACTCACGGAACTTCCGGGAGACTTGGGATGTCTGTCTTGACTTCTTTTAAGATGTCAGAAGTGGGAAGGTGTGATTTGTTGGGGGCAGGGCCGAATTAACTGGGCACAAATGTCTGATGGCCCCCCTTCCCCCCAGCCAACTTGAATCGGGTGGTTAGTTAATCGGCCTATCGTGAAGATTTTTTCTGCCATCTAAGGCACGAGCGCATCTGTGAGGCCAAGCCTCACCAAGTAGCTTGTTTGTTTACAACTAACATTCCATTTAATTAAACTGCTTTATAGGCTATGCCGAAATAGTTTTCAAAGTTCTCAAAGTAGCCTTATGGCTGAAAGCTGCTTGGGATCCCCCCCGTCAAGCAATATAACCATACAAACGCGCTTCCTGCACTCATTGTTTCAAAAGGAGTAATTTTGGCTTTGTCAGAACTGAAGAGCTGTGGACGGCACGGCACGCCCAATGAAAATAAATGTACGCAACACAACACAGACCCCGCTTCTCTCGCGTCAGTCACTGACATGAACGAAACACAGAACCCGCTTCTCTCACGGCAGTCACTGACAGTAACCTAGAATAAATGCATGGGGAAAAACACTTCCCCATGACAAAGACATCTTAAAACACTGAAAGTTAATATTTTGTCACTAGCAACATACATCTGTCCTTTGTCAAATGTATTATGTTCCGAGAAATTCTTTCTCTTGTAGCTGAGTAGCCTCAGGTGCGCACGTAGACATAAGGCCGAATATGCAAGCGCCAATGAATCGTGCTCTCACAACAATCACGCCGTTAAACTTAAATAGGTTAACATCACTCTGAGTTCGCCTTCAAGCAAGGAAAACGATGATTTGAAGACATCTGTTTCGTTGGAAGGGCAAGGGGTAGCAACAGGGCAACACAGAGACAGGCCCGATGGCAGGGCTGTTATGAGAGTATTAAAATATGGGATATTCTACGGGAAAACATTAAAACGGCAAAACAGCGGGGGAAAGTTAAAAAACACAGAAAAAGTTGGCATGCATTGTTTCGGTCCCCGTGCACAGTGATTATTTGTCATATTATTAATCACATATGATTATTTGTGAAATTGTGCAAACAGGCGCAACACATTTGAAAAGGAAGGACTGATAGCATGCAAGCTCACGGGAAAGATGGATTTAAGAACGTTAGAAGAATGTTATCACAGTGTGTGGCTGTGGCGCGGGCGGAAGACAGCGACAATTGGCAGGGGAGGGTCATGTCTTTTTTAACAATTCTGTCGGAGGGTCATTGAACAATTTCTAGCAGGCAAGAGAGGGTCATGTAACTTGCAACTGAAGCACTCAAAATTCCTCCGGTGGCCCCTTCAATAAATAACGAACAGTCCCTAGATTGCTGCTGGGCTATATGTCTTGGTTCATGTCTGTTAACAACTCATTGCCGTCAAACGCATAGCCTATCTCGCGGTTGCTTCCATTACAAACAAACATGCAATGTGAACGTCTGGGATTGGGGAGAGCACTAAATGCTCTACTGAATAAGCATGAAGTCAAACCTTTAAATGAAAAACACTCTTTATACAACAATTGGGTTCTATGGAACTATTTATTGGTTTCTGATTGGCCGAGAGACGTTCCATGAGTTGGAATATCCCTGGACATTTCAACTCAGACTTTGCACAGCTAATAATAAATCACTCCGCGATACAATGCGAAGATTTGACACAATGTTCTCATCCCAGCCCTCCACTATTTTAAGCAATGGGTTACTCCTCAGCAAACCATAACGAAACAGTGCTTCACCACATCTGTGGATTAAGCCACACAGTCAACACAGTTAGCCTAAATGCCTAAAAGTAAAGTTTTATTCCCACATGTTCTTCAAATATGTGTTACGGAGGATTAGTAGCTTGCGGAATGTCTGAAATGAGTTGAAATAATTAAATAGCCTATTTTGAGTTCATAGAAAGGCCTACAGATGCAACCCAATTCAGAAGTGGGCATATAGATTACAGTAATAAGGATAATTGAATGTTTAAGTAGCCCCCATTGACTAATTTAGTGTGCCTAATCCTGTGAACATTTCAGATGCAACACCATTGCCAAACGCACATGGCAGCAGGTGAAAATGATACACAAAAACATTATTCAGAATAGTAGGTTTATATAGTTATAGATTGCATTAATATTTCTTAATTATGAAAACATGTAGGCCTAGCTTATAGCCTTCACTTGGCCTCTGTTTTACAGCTAACAAGAAACAGGTGTCTTCGAACACTAGGCCTGCTGTAGGAGGAAAGGCACCAGAGTGTTTTTAAGGTAGCAGAGGAGTTGGCCATCGCAAATAATAGTGGAAGGCCGATTATGGAGGGGGTTGAGGGAGGCATTCGGTCGGATTCTGGTGCTGTGGAAATGTGTAGCCTTTATGTGCAGGGTACAGTAGGCTAATATGACATTCAATTCAACAAGTTTGTTAAAATGGTGATTTTTATTTATTAGGCCTACTGTAGGCTATGTCCGATTTATTTTAGGCTATTCTTGCTCAGATGTTCAGCATACTGTAGGCCTATGTCCGATTTATTTTCGGACATACAGTATTCTTGCATCGCCGATTGAATACATGAATGTCCACGTACGGGCATTGCTATGAGACGTCTTCCTAGATCATCTGACAAAGATAACGAATTCCCTCGGCTGACAATCTATATCTTCATAGAGAATATCATCCGGGTAGGCTATATATATTTTCTGGCGGTCTCTAAAACCCCGCGCCCTGCGAAGAGAGTGCCTCAAGATTTGCGCTCCAATGTCGTATGGATCATCCAGGTACGCCGACATGTCTCGGGAGAAATTGTTAGTGGAGGGGTGGTACTTATAAAGGGTGTGGTTAACAGAAACCTCGGGTTAACCAAGAACATAACCTGGTCGGAGCAGGTTTGAGATGCAGCGTAAATTGCTATGGCAGCATACCTCGGTTAAAACCTATCCACCTTTCGTAGTACGGGTTAATCGGGAAGTTACGCCACACGTGATCAAGTTACTCTCGAAGTTACCCAGATAAGCCAGTAACCCCGCTTTAGTACAGGCCCCAGGTTTGGTTGACAGCATAAGATGCCATGGTGATATAGCGACACTAAAACAAATCCACTTTCGTGTCACAGCATACCCTAGCTTTGAGCGCAACATACCTCGCTAACCCACTAATCGAGATTCGAAGTACACCCCACTGCTCAATGAACACGTGCGACTAAAATAAAACATTCACAATCGTGAAAGCAAGGACGCATAGAAGACGACTAGCTAAATTACTATTAAATCCGCTTAGCATCATTAGCTATCATTGCTACACATATTTGTTTAAAACTCTTGCATTGAAGTTGACTGATCATCTCAATACCAACGTTTCCCAAAAGGGCCTGTCCCAAGGAGAACAAGTATTATCTTGAAACTTAAACACACATGGGGAAACTGAACAGTCCAATCAGTAACTATGATAGGCTAAGCTAGCCAACTATGCTACTTTATTTACAACATTTCCAGGCTTCAACCAGACAGCTGAATTAAAGAGGTAGAGTTGTAATAAAAAATAGTAGGCCTAGGCTATAGGCTAATCTGCATAAAGTGTGCTGTCATAAATATCAGTCATTCAGAAAAATATAAAGGATATAAAATAAAAGATATATTGTAATCTTCTGGTGTTCTAAGGGAGGCTATTAAAATGTTATTTAATAAAATGTCTAGCCCCCCCCCAAAAAAAAATAATTGTGATACAAACCGAATCGTGAGGTTGGTGTATCGTTACAGCCCTAACACAGAGACTGTTTTTTAAGTTTTACTTTCGCTATTGTTGCGAAAAAAATAGCCAGGCTAGTATATAGAAATACTTTGAAATTCCCTTTGAGTCGGATCTTTGTTTTTTTGCGATATTGTTGACAGAAACTATTTGTGTGGTGCAACCTGTTAAATATTAACTTAGTAGGCCTAGTTCATAAACTCCAACGTAGTGACAATTTAGGTTGAAACTAAACTAACTTACGTTCAACTTACGTACAAATGTAATGAATTGTAATGTAGCCTAGTCTAACTTGTGCAATGGGCTGAGGTGCAGTAGGACTAAAGCGAGCGAGAGATGCAAGAGTGGAGAACAGCTCATGCACTTTCTAGAGATTACATTGACAAGGGCCGGTACAAATGGCCACCAATTGAAGAGCCCTGATTTACATTGTAGATTCTCACTGAAGGCATCAGAACTATGAATAAAGTTATTTGGCCCATATATGAATATTTGTCAAGTTATGGCTTGCTGAATATGGTATTAAATTAAAAAAGAAAAGAAAAAAAGCAACTTTGAAGAAACTAGAATATAAGACATGTTTTCAGTTATTTCACACTTTTTTGTTAAGTACATAATTCCACATGTGTTCATTAATAGTTTTGATGAATCTGCAATGTAAATAGTCATGAAAATAAAGGAAACGCATTGAATGAGAAGGTGTGTCCAAACTTTTGGCCTGTATTGTATTTTCAAATGAGAGATTAATCTTACATTTTAACGAGTGATTATTATGTATGAAAAATAACGGAACCCTTTTGGTGGGCTTAATGGGTACGTTTACCCTACCTTCTTGGTGTGATGTAGCATGAGTTGTGACACGTTGCACCCTCCTCCCTAGTTTACTGTACAATGCACAATACTGTACATTGGTCATAGCATAGAATCATCAAGCATTTCAGAAAATTACACAATTCAAGATGGTCACTACCCAGTGATTCTATAATATGCAAATTAGATGAGCAAATTTACTTCCTACATAAAACGTTGGGTTATACTTTGTATTTTCCTTGCTTACTGTAGGCCTCGATCTCTAACCCATTTTAAGCCACAAACTTTTGAAGTAATGATGTCAGAATCCAGTTAATCCAATTATAGATAGATAGATAGATAGATAGATACTTTATTGATCCCCATGGGGAAATTCACGGTCTCAGTAGCATACAGACAGCCGTGGCCTACTGGTTAGCACTTCGGACCTGTAACCGGAGGGTTGCCGGTTCGAACCCCGACCAGTAGGCACGGCTGAAGTGCCCTTGAGCAAGGCACCTAACCCCTCACTGCTCCCCGAGCGCCACTGTTGATGCAGGCAGTTCACTGCGCCGGGATTAGTGTGTGCTTCACCTCACTGTGTGCTGTGTGTGTTTCACTAATTCACGGATTGGGATAAATGCAGAGACCAAATTTCCCTCACTGGATCAAAAGAGTATATATACTTATACTTATACAACATGTACGTACAGCAGAAAAAGTAATATAAGTAGGGCTGTCAGCATTAACGCGACAATCGCGATGAGATTAAGGACCAAGCATAACGCGTACATTTTTCTAAATCGCATTAATCGTGTGCCGCCAAAGATTTTTAATTTTACACCTCACTTGTTCTGTTATCAACGATTCTCTTTGGCTGCTACTACAGTATTTTGACCCTTTGATGCACGGCTTCTTGTCCTCAAACTGCCACAGACACTTCCTAGGTTTCTGCCTACCTTCCTCCTTTAGCCTAGTCATGAAGATAGGCTAATAAACACCAACGCAGTTCTGAACTCCGGCCCGACGGTAATTGTAAAGCAATTTACAAAACATTCACTGAACGAAAATGATGATGTGGTACATGAAAATTTAGCTAAAAATGTGGAGAATGAAATGCAATCAAGCATTTTGGGCGATGTGGAGAGACAAGCCAGCAGCAGAGCCAATGTGGCAGGCTACCTCCTAGAGAGCGCGAGAGCAAAAAAGATGCGTATTTAAAATAACATTTTGAGTTGCGTGTCCCGAGTCCTGACAAAAGCCTGCTGGAATGCTAAATGTCCCGGTAAACACCAACCACTATTAAAGTGTGGTCTTATTATAGCCCGATCATTGACTAAACCCATGTAGAAAGACTATAGCCTAAAGCGTCCGGCGTATGATTTCGAAAATGTGTGTGTGTGCGCGAGTGTCAGTCATAACAGTCTGTAGCCAACCTTATGCCCCTGATCCACTAGCACGCGATGCGAATTCCCCAAATCGCGACGCTACCCTCCATGAAGACGCTTTGATGGGCGTCCCCTTTTGTAGATGTGTGGTAACGGCAGGGCAAGAGCAGGTAGCCTAGTAAACAACCAAACAAAATGTTTCCCTCCACTATTTTGAAATTACCGGACATTTGGGCGGACATTTCAATCATGAAGTTATCCATGTAGGATTCTAGCCACACATCATACAAACACGGAAATGTAGACACTGCTATGATTATTTTTTCTCATCTGACATGTTTCTGTACATTGGCGGTAACCACACTACCGGAAAATTAGGTTTTGTTTAGGCTACGTGATGATGGACCTCCCCTGCGTTTTGCTCTACTATTGGATACTCGCCTCGCGATGGACGGATTCATTTGCACTTTTTGACGCGCCACAGCACTCGTCGCACCGCATACCCAGAGTCCTATGCGGGTGCGGAATTCGCTTCTCATAGAAATGAATAGGGATACTGTGTCGCGGTGTTCGCATCGCTAGTGGATCAGGGGCGTTACAGAGTATCTGGAGCGGATAGGCCATCTTGAAGGTGCCGCTCCGTTTCGTAATGCGGTATGATATTCTTTTCAAACAGCGACAGCGTTGCTGCATATCAGGTACACGGGCTTTGCATTTGTGAAACCGGGTAAGATGAACGCAAAATGTTTAGGGCTGAAACGATTCATCGAGTTACTCGAATAACTCGATTACAAAAATTACTTGAGGCAAAAACCCTGCCTCGAAGCCTCGTTAAATTCCTATGACGCACACTACACGCGCAGGGATCTGATTGTTCCACACGGACAGTTGTTCAGGAAGCACACCATTAGCGCGTGAATCGTGATACATTCTGAATTTAGCTGGCGCAATTGCGGAGTCAAGATGTCCATAAATGGCAGAGAATGTCTAAAGTTTTCAAGTAAAGTTTTGGGATCATTACTCAAAAAGGAAAAGAACAAGCATCTAAACCGAAAACATCCACTCCATGCTGTTTCAAACGTCAATAAAGTAGGCTATCTATCAACCCAGATAGCAGACGGGCATTGAAACTATGTAGAATCAACATTGCATTGTCAACGTTAAATCATTGAATCAATGTCGGATTTCGATGTTGATTTAACATCAGTTTGCACCCTCAGTTAATATTGAAACAATGATGATTTATTAACTATAGACCAGCGGAATTTCAATTATATTGTTTCAATTATAACATATGAAACAATGTTGAAATTACAACCAAACTAAAGATCAATGCGATTTCAATGGTATTTCAATTCATATTAAACCGCAGTAAACCACTATTAATCTGGCAAAATATTGGGAAATTCATACCCTGCTTTATCTACAGCCAGGATACATTTGGCTAGGCCTAGGTATGTCTGGTTTAGGCTACACAAGCTTGCATAAATAACCATTGACAACTTGTTATCAGTTTGAAAAGCAAGTGCATTTATTCACTCTTCTTCATTTATAAATTCCCGTGGGCTGAGCTTCCCTGCCATCCAGTAGGCCTACTGTTGCAGTCAGATCCTCCACCATCCAGTAGAGTGAAGCGGCACCTAACATAAATAGAAGAAAGATAGACAGTGTTAGATAAATATGTTCAACTGAAGGCTACTTACAAGTGAAACTTTAGAATAATCATATTCAGTCTATGTAGTCTACATCGTAGCCTACTGTCTAACTTACAAACTCATTCATGCTAGAGTCAACTTAGGCTAGATGGTAACAGTAAGCGTTCACGTTAGCCAGCAGCACATCATCTTCAGCCATCATTTTGACAGTAAACTCAACAAACGTCGTCGCGCGGTCAACTAAAAATCCACTACTTTTCAATCGCCACGTCAAAATTTCCCAGTAAACCATACATCCATGACTTTTCAATATCTTTTAGTGAACTATGTATCGATGGTCTATCGATTATGGTAATATAAACTATAAACCAATGTTGTTTCGATGTCTCTCTATTCTATGCTCATGCACTGTCGGAGTTTTGTCAGGATTGTAATGCTGATTCAATGTCTATTTACCATTGAGATTTCAATCTCAACCAAAATGATGATTTGGATGGAAAATCAACATCATATCAATGTCACCTTGCTATCTGGGAATCTATCTAGCCTATCTATCTATCTACGTAGCCTATAGCCTACATTGATGTTGGCTGATTTTAATCACATACTTTATTTGTAGCGATGTCGTGATATAATGTTTAGCTTTGATGTTTTTAAGTAGTAAACTTATTCACGTTCAATTGCAAGACAGTAGGTTATGCCTAAAAAGAACCCCTTCTTATACACATGCATGCACCCTCATCTTCCCTCACGCACCGCACGCTTGCACACACACACACACACACACACACAGGTTGCTAGGTTACCACAGCAAATAGGCTCACCCCAAAAAATATTTTTTAGTAGCCTAATGGTAAAATTATTTGTTAGTAGCCTAATGGCAAATGCTGCAGGTGTAGAAATCTACATAAAACAGATATTTACTTTGATGTCAGGTCTAGATTACAGCATGAAACTTGTTGTGCATATTAATACATTACATTGCGTTCCCTCTTCTCCCTCCCAGCACTTCACGACATAGTATGGACAGCTTTGTTCGCCCAGCTAGGTCATGCACAAGAGGTTGCAATTTTACAGACAGAGTATTTTAAACATTATTTAATTGTTGGCACTGGCACTTATAAACACTAAATGGGTAAATTGCAATAAATGGGCTTAGTTTTGGAGCCAAATGTTGGAGTTAGAATAAATACCTCTGTGCCAATTGCTGGATCATTTTACAGCAATGTCATTTTCGTTATGCATTATTTGTTTTGGTTGTTTAAAAATACAAAAAAAATGTTATCCGATTAATCGATTAATCAATCGATAAAGTGCTAGATTAATCGATTACAAAAAGAATCGATAGCTGCAGCCCTAAAAATGTTCTTTCCATTCCTCTTTATAGGCCCAGCTATTTTTTTCCCAGCTAACTCCTGTAGTTCGCTTCTCACTCTGCATTAGAGGGTGACAATTTTTCGGAACTCCCGCGGGTCACGGTATTCCCGCGGGTTTCCCGCAGTACGGGAGTAAATTTCACTGTTGGTAACGTGATTGGGACGGGACAGGAAATAATAAACGGGAGCTGGCGGGAAGCCAGAGATTAACTTAAAAAAATGACGCTGCGATGCAGTGAGTGCGCCCAAAGACGTGAGGCATTTCGTTTTAGAAAAGATAACCAATTACAACCCACAATATGTTTGTTGATTGGTAGCCTATCAGAGCAAGACAAAGCAGCTACCCTGTTCACAATCAATCAGCTTCAGCGACTAGGCCCTAAGGCAAAATGGATGCAAAGAAACAGTTACAGGCGAAAGTGTCAGCAAAGGACAGCTCTATTCAATTGCACAAGCTGTCCGGGAAAGCGATTCTCGTTGAGTTTAATGTGTCATGCAATGTTGGGGCATGGCACCTCGACGATCGCATTCCTCAATATATTTATCGCATAACCCTGGCGGAACACAAACATTTTTTTTGTTTACCCATAGCTATGCTTCGCTGGTTTAACGTGATGAGAACGGTGCAAACTTAACTGATGGGATGAGATCTACAATTCTGACTATGAAATGATTTAAGCATAGCCTACACAAAATCCTGTAAAATATGTAATTTTAATGTAGCCCAAAATGATCGGCTATTAAAGAAAAGTTAGACAAGGCTTTCTGCCCTACCAAAATGTATAGTCACCGCACGCTACTGGGAAGCCTAACAGTCGGATAACTTTAGACATCAACATATGGAGCGGGACTGGATTCGGGAGTCTTTCTCTCAGGATTTTGCGGGACAGAATTTTTTTGGGGGGGCTGTCACGTGATCGGGATGTGACGGGAGTATTTGTGCGGGCTCGGGATGGGACGGGAGTGAAAATTGATTCCCGTGTCACCCTCTACTCTGCATGCTATTATGTCTTGTAGGCAAACAATAAACATTGTAACATTGTCAGGAGATACTGTAGGTCAACCAAGTAGCCTATTTAAGAATAAAAGTACAATAGACTTTATCCAAAGAAGTAATTAGAATAAGTCAGGCTCCGTGTTAAACTGTCCATCAATGCCAAAATTATTGTGGTGCCTAGTGGTGCCCACATTTACTATTTACAATATTGATAGGGGAGATAAAACAGTTCATCAAGATAAATTAATTACTCAAGTAGGCTATACCATCATTGGGCCCATACATGGTTAATTTTTTTCACAATTTATTTTTATCCATTCTCCGGTTGGATGCGTGTGTGGACTAATAGACCATCCACCGGAGCTGCATTTAATAGTAGCCTACTCTGGCCCGCACAAAGAAAAATACTGGCCCGCGGCCAAAGTTACTTGCGGACTCCTGATCTACGAGCTCAACATTGTTTATACTCCTACACTGTTACACATTTTCAACTGAACTAGTTAACAAAACTGAAAATAGTTAATGGAAATGGACTAGGCTATTTCTGTTTGTTATGCACTTCATTGTAACTTGCTGTAGGCCTGGGCTACATTTTGCACTTGCATATTTCTCAATATGAAAACTTCCTTATTTTCAACTGAACTCTTAGTTTGTTATGCCCTTTATCAAGTGTCCTACATGTTGTGCATGCACTTCTGCTGTAGCATTTATTTCAGTTTATTCAGCTATATTTCTGAAGAAGACATTGTGTTGCCTCAGGCCCGCTGCACATCTTTTGAAATTTGATTTGAAATAATCAAATGTCTTAAAGTTAATTCATAAAGTAACTTTCTTTGCTTTCATTTGATTCCCAATCAAGATACACTTTTAATAATTGATTTACATTGTTAATAATGGACTTATGGAAAGTTCTGAAATTCAAAATAATAGAATTTGAATCATGTGATAAAATATGTGATTAATCGCGATTAACTACAAAAATTCAGCGATTAATCGCGATTAAGAAAAAAATTATCGTTTGGCAGCTCTAAATATAAGTATACAAAATAAAAATACAACATACTAAATATACTAAATACTAGCCTGGCTAGCGCCACCACTTCTCAAAGAGACGTGGTCTGGGAACCAAACGTTCATTTTCTCGTATTTGAAAGAAATGCCCAGATCCGTTTATTGGGTGCCACGGATGTCTATCAAATGCGTCTGTGCATAGCTCATCATCGTCTTCAAAGTCAAAGTCAGCTTTATTGTCAATTTCTTCACATGTTCCAGACATACAAAGAGATCGAAATTACGTTTCTCACTATCCCACGGTGAAGACAAGACGTATTTTACCAATTTAGGTCCACAGACAAACATAACATTCAAGTAAACAAAAAAGTAAGTAAATAAGTAAATAAGAGGGCACATATAATAATGAAAAAATAAGAGCAGCAAAATGTGGTTGAAATTGTGCATAGACAGTCAATAAAAATACTAGTGCAAATTCAGGCCAATAAAAGGCTTGGGTAGTTCTGTTTGACCTAAGTAAGAAGAAAGTGGCATAGTGGTGCAAGTTATGTAAGAGCAGCAGAAGTGTTGTGTTTCAGGACAACAACACCAGTTGTAAAGTGTACAAATTGTGCAAGTGTGCAAGTGGAGTAGTGCAGGCGGCCATTTTGGGTCCAATGTCCAGGATGTTATGTAGCTGAGGGTGGAGGGGGAGAGGAGGGAGAGAGTTCAGCATCCTTACGGCAGTGTATGAAGCTGTTGGTGAGTCTGGTAGTGGGAGCGCAGGCTTCTGTACCTCTTCCCAGAGGGCAGTAGATCAAACAGATTGTGAGCCGGGTGACTTGCATCACTCACAATTTTGGTCGCCTTTGGCGGGTGAGGTGGGTGGTGTAAATGTCCTTCAGGGAGGGGAGTGAAGCACCAATAATCCTTCCAGCTGTGTTCACTATGCTGCAGGGCTTTCCTGTTGTATTCAGTGCAGCTTCCGCCCCCACACAGCGATACAGCTGGAGAGGATGCTCTCGATGGTGCCTCGGTAGAATGTGGTCATGATGGCTGGTGGAGCACTTGCTCGCCTGAGTTTCCGCGAGGAAGTACAGGCGGCTGAGCTCTTCGCCAGTGATGCAGTGTTGGTGGTCCAGGAGAGGTCTTCACTGATGTGCACCCCCAGGAATTTGGTGCTGCTCGCTCTCCACCACAGCACCATCAATGGTCAGTGGCAGGTGTTGGGTGTGACCTCTCCGAAGTCAACAACAATCTCTTTGGTCTTGCTCACGTTCAGCAGGAGGTTGTTGTCCCTGCACCCGCGTGGTCAGATGGTCGACCTCCAACCTGTATTGAGTCTCGTAAGCCCTTGGTGATGAGACCCACCAGAGTTGTGTCGTCAGCAAATTTCACTATGTGATTGTTGCTGTAGGTTGCAGTGCAGTCATCGTCAGCAGGGTGAAGAGCAGCGACTGAGCACGCAGCCTGGGGGGGGCCCCTGTGCTCAGTGTGATGCTGCTTGAGGTATTGTTGCCAACACGCACTACTTGGGGCCTCTGACAGAGGAAGTCCAGTAGCCAGTTGCAGAGGTAGGTACTGAGTCCCAGTTTGTCAAGTTTGCAGATGAGTTGTTGTGGTATTATGGTGTTGAATGCAGAACTGATGCCTATAAACAGCAATCTCACATATGAGTCTCTTTTTTCCAGGTGGGTGAGGGCTGGGTGGAGGGCAGAGCAGATTGCATCCTCTGTAGACCGCTTGGCTCGGTATGCAAACTGGAAGGGGTCCAGGGGGGGGGAGAATGGCTTTGATATGTGACATGACAAGCCGCTCAAAGCACTTCATGATGATGGGTGTCAGTGCCACAGGGCGGTAGTCATTGAAGCAGGATGGAGCAGTTTTCTTCGGCACAGGTATGATGGTGGCAGCTTTGAAACATGATGGGACGATGGCTTGCTTCAGGGAAGTGTTAAAGATGTCTGTGAAGACATCCTTAAGCTCCCCTGCACAGTCCTTCAGCGCACGACCTGGGATGTTGTCTGGACCTGTTGCCTTACGGGTGTTGATGGCAGCAAGTGTCCTCTTCACGCTGTCGGCAGAGAGGCACAGGGGCTGCTCATGTAGAGGGGGATGGGTCTTCTGTGGGCAGGTGCTGTTTTGTGCTTCAAAGCCCGAGCAAAGAAGCCGGTTCAGGTTGTTGAGCAGAGGGATGTTGCTCTCACAGCTCTGTGGCGGGCTTGTAGTCCGTGTGAGGGCCTGAATGCCCTGCCATAGGCTTTGTGCGTTCCTGCTGTCTTTGAAGTGGGTGGTTATCTTGTGAGTGTATTCCTTTTCGCTTCCTTGATGCCACGGGACAGGTTGGCTCTCTCGCTGTTTTCATGCCAGCTTCATCCCCAGCTCTGTAGGCTTTGTCTCTGGCCCTCAGCAGCCTGAGGACATCCCCTGTCAGCCATGGCTTCCAGTTAGCCCAGTGATGATGTCTTTTGTGTGGGTCACATCATCATGCACTTGGTGATGTAAGAGGTTACAGTGTCTGTATACTCCCCTCTATGTCTGTCCGGGTTGTTGTAAGTGGCTGCCTGCTTAAACATTTCCCAGTCTGTTGTGTCAAAGCAGTCTTGAAGAGCATCGGAGGCTCCCTCAGACCACACTTTTACCTGCTTACAAACCGGTTTGTTCGCTTTTACCCTTTGTCTGTATGCGGGCATTAGCATAACAGTGATATGGTCTGAAAGTCCAATGGGGAGGGGTGGCTTTGTATGCTCCTTTGTGTGCAGTGTAGACCAGGTCCAGGATGTTATCTCCTCTTGTTGGAAAATCAACATGCTGGTGTAGCTTTGGAAGTACAGTTTTGAGATCAGCATGGTTAAAATCTCCAGTGAAGATGGTGAAACCGTCTGGGTGTGCTGTCTGTTGTTCACTGACAGCCTGGTACAGTTCACTAAGAGCCGTTCTTATCGCTGTTGTTGTTGGTATGGCCGGGATGTATACTGCGACTAGCAGAATCGCAGTAATTTCCCTTGGCAGGTAAAAGGACGGCACTTTATGATCATAAACTCTGCCAGTGGTGAGCAGTGTTTGCATACTACTACAGTGTCCCGGCACCATTCGCCACGGATGTAAACACAGATTCCTCCTCCTCGCGGATTTACCTCCCTTTACAATGGCCCTGTCTGCTCGATAGCATGCTAGCTGCTCCAGTTGTACAGCAGAGTCCGGAATGTTGTCATTTAACCAAGTCTCAGTGAAGACGAGCACACAGCAGTTACTTACTGTCCGGGTTCGTTGATCTCAGCAGTCGATGTGATCCATTTTGTTGTCCAGTGATCGTACATTTGCCAGGAGAATGGATGGTATTGCTGGGCGAGTTGGGCTAGCCCTAGCCTGGCCGGACGCCTCCAGCTTGCCCCTCTTCTGCTTCCTCGCACACACCGCTTCCGGACTTTCTTTTCGGGGGAGGAGTAGCAGGCGAAGTCCGGTGTTGTTGCAGGCGGAGTAGTCGAGTTCCTTTAAGCGCCTCTGTTGCAAAGTCCAGAACGCTGCAAAACTTGCTTTTGCAGATGTCAATTAAAAACTGCCTGCTGTACTTGTAGTACGACGTAGTAAGACGAGATGAACACGTCTTGCTTTCCCACCTGTTCTGTGATTGGTTCCCTATCTCAGGCGAAAATTTGCTCCATGGTCTCCAGGCTGCCTTAGCAGCGTGAATCAAATCGCGCGCAAGGCAGCATGGGAACACCCAGGTAACTATATGTATAGGTATACTAGATAAACTAAATAAAGCTAAATCAAATATCCACCTAGTGTGCTTAATGATGAGTAGGCATGAGGTGCTTGCAGTGACGGGCAGGGACTGAGACTATGATTCAGTATGCATGGTAAGGTGCTATAATAATAATAATAATAATAATAATAATAAGCTTTATTTGTATAGCACCTTTCATACACAGAATGCAGCTCAAAGTGCTTTACATTTGAAGCATGTAACACAATAATAGTCAGTCAGTCATTATCAATCACTTTTCTTCATTGCTGGGGCCGTTTATAATCCACTCAGCAACATATCAAAAATATAGAAAATAACATGTCATAAGACTGGCAGCCTTAACTCCTTACCCCCACAAGCACGCCATATGGCAACTGTGGCAAGGAAAACTCCCATATTCCAGGAAGAAACCTTGAGCAGAACCTGACTTAAAAGGGGGGAGCCCATCTGCTTCTGGCTAGCTGCACCCTCCAATAGCAGCAGAATAATCTGAAAAAGTAGTCTACAGGATAAGATGAGTTAACTAAAAGCTTTCCTGTACAGGTATGTTTTTAGATCTTTTTTAAAAACATTTACTGAACTCGCCTGCTTGATGTACAGAGGCAGGGTGTTCCATAGTTTGGGGGCTAAATGGATAAAAGCAGCTTTTCCACTTTGTTTGTGGAGCACTTTGGGTACGATTAAAAGATTAGAATTGGATGATCTAAGTTTCCTTCGTGGTTGATAAGATATTAAAAGCTCAGAGATATATGAAGGTGCTATGCCATTCAGAGCTTTGTAAGTAATTAACATAACCTTAAAATAAATTCTATAGGAAATAGGGAGCCAGTGCAGTTCAGCCAACACAGGGGTGATGTGTTCTCTCTTCTTGGTCTTAGTTAAAAGTCTAGCCGCAGAGTTCTGTATGAGTGCCAATTTCTTTAGATGTTTTTTGGGAAGACCAGTGAAAAGTGCATTGCAGTAGTCTAACCTGCTAGTGATAAAGGCATGAATTAGTTTTTCTGCATCTTGTTGAGTTAAAAAGGGCCGCACTTTGGCAATGTTTCTCAGGTGGAAATAGGCTGCCTGAGTAACTTTACTGATATGGGGCTTAAAACGTAACTCTGCATCTAAGATGACACCGAGGCTTGTTACTTTTGGTTTGACCTGGTGCGCCAAGTTCCCCAGATTACTAAGTACAATATCTCGCTTTAGTTTTGGTCCAACCAAAAGTACCTCTGTTTTGTCATCATTTAGTTTCAAATTTTTTTTGCTCATCCACTGATTAATGGAGGTTAGGCATGCAGTGAGGGAGCAAAGGCCATCTGGGTTAGTTGGCTCCACAGAAATATACAATTGGGTATCATCTCATAGCTGTGGAAGTTTACATTATGCTGACTTATGACGCTTCCCAACGGAAGCATATATAGGGGAAAATAGCAGGGGACCAAGACAGCTCCCTGGGCCACACTAAAAGGCAAGTCATGTTTTTCAGATACATGATCTCCAAGACTGATATAAAAACCTCTGCCAGTAATGTAGGTTTGAAACCAGTTTAGAGCATTATCAGAGAGACATTTGAAGCATGTAACACAATAATAGTCAGTCAGTCATTATCAATCACTTTTCTTCATTGCTGGGGCCGTTTATAATCCACTCAGCAACATATCAAAAATATAGAAAATAACATGTCATAAGACTGGCAGCCTTAACCCTTTACCCCCCACAAGCACGCCATATGGCAACTGTGGCAAGGAAAAACTCCCATATTCCAGGAAGAAACCTTGAGCAGAACCTGACTTAAAAGGGGGGAGCCCATCTGCTTCTGGCTAGCTGCACCCTCCAATAGCAGCAGAATAATCTGAAAAAGTAGTCTACAGGATAAGATGAGTTAACTAAAAGCTTTCCTGTACAGGTATGTTTTTAGATCTTTTTTAAAAACATTTACTGAACTCGCCTGCTTGATGTACAGAGGCAGGGTGTTCCATAGTTTGGGGGCTAAATGGATAAAAGCAGCTTTTCCACTTTGTTTGTGGAGCACTTTGGGTACGATTAAAAGATTAGAATTGGATGATCTAAGTTTCCTTCGTGGTTGATAAGATATTAAAAGCTCAGAGATATATGAAGGTGCTATGCCATTCAGAGCTTTGTAAGTAATTAACATAACCTTAAAATAAATTCTATAGGAAATAGGGAGCCAGTGCAGTTCAGCCAACACAGGGGTGATGTGTTCTCTCTTCTTGGTCTTAGTTAAAAGTCTAGCCGCAGAGTTCTGTATGAGTGCCAATTTCTTTAGATGTTTTTTGGGAAGACCAGTGAAAAGTGCATTGCAGTAGTCTAACCTGCTAGTGATAAAGGCATGAATTAGTTTTTCTGCATCTTGTTGAGTTAAAAAGGGCCGCACTTTGGCAATGTTTCTCAGGTGGAAATAGGCTGCCTGAGTAACTTTACTGATATGGGGCTTAAAACGTAACTCTGCATCTAAGATGACACCAAGGCTTGTTACTTTTGGTTTGACCTGGTGCGCCAAGTTCCCCAGATTACTAAGTACAATATCTCGCTTTAGTTTTGGTCCAACCAAAAGTACCTCTGTTTTGTCATCATTTAGTTTCAAATTTTTTTTGCTCATCCACTGATTAATGGAGGTTAGGCATGCAGTGAGGGAGCAAAGGCCATCTAAGGTTAGTTGGCTCCACAGAAATATACAATTGGGTATCATTCATGAGCTGTGGAAGTTTACATTATGCTGACTTATGACGTTTCCCAACGGAAGCATATATAGGGAAAATAGCAGGGGACCAAGACAGCTCCCCTGGGCCACACTAAAAGGCAAGTCATGTTTTTCAGATACATGATCTCCAAGACTGATATAAAAACCTCTGCCAGTAATGTAGGTTTGAAACCAGTTTAGAGCATTATCAGAGAGACATTTGAAGCATGTAACACAATAATAGTCAGTCAGTCATTATCAATCACTTTTCTTCATTGCTGGGGCCGTTTATAATCCACTCAGCAACATATCAAAAATATAGAAAATAACATGTCATAAGACTGGCAGCCTTAACCCTTTACCCCCCACAAGCACGCCATATGGCAACTGTGGCAAGGAAAAACTCCCATATTCCAGGAAGAAACCTTGAGCAGAACCTGACTTAAAAGGGGGGAGCCCATCTGCTTCCGGCTAGCTGCACCCTCCAATAGCAGCAGAATAATCTGAAAAAGTAGTCTACAGGATAAGATGAGTTAACTAAAAGCTTTTCCTGTACAGGTATGTTTTAGATCTTTTTTAAAACATTTACTGAACTCGCCTGCTTGATGTACAGAGGCAGGGTGTTCCATAGTTTGGGGGCTAAATGGATAAAAGCAGCTTTTCCACTTTGTTTGTGGAGCACTTTGGGCAATGATTAAAAGATTAGAATTGGATGATCTAAGTTTCCTTAAGTGGTTGATAAGATATTAAAAGCTCAGAGATATATGAAGGTGCTATGCCATTCAGAGCTTTGTAAGTAATTAACATAACCTTAAAATAAATTCTATAGGAAATAGGGAGCCAGTGCAGTTCAGCCAACACAGGGGTGATGTGTTCTCTCTTCTTGGTCTTAGTTAAAAAGTCTAGCCCAGAGTTCTGTATGAGTGCCAATTTCTTTAGATGTTTTTGGGAAGACCAGTGAAAAGTGCATTGCAGTAGTCTAACCTGCTAGTGATAAAGGCATGAATTAGTTTTTCTGCATCTTGTTGAGTTAAAAGGGCCATGCACTTTGGCAATGTTTCTCAGGTGGAAATAGGCTGCCTGAGTAACTTTACTGATATGGGGCTTAAAACGTAACTCTGCATCTAAGATGACACCAAGGCTTGTTACTTTTGGTTTGACCTGGTGCGCCAAGTTCCCCAGATTACTAAGTACAATATCTCGCTTTAGTTTTGGTCCAACCAAAAGTACCTCTGTTTTGTCATCATTTAGTTTCAAATTTTTTTTGCTCATCCACTGATTAATGGAGGTTAGGCATGCAGTGAGGGAGCAAAGGCCATCTGGGTTAGTTGGCTCCACAGAAATATACAATTGGGTATCATCTGCGTAGCTGTGAAAGTTTACATTATGCTGACTTATGACGTTTCCCAACGGAAGCATATATAGGGAAAATAGCAGGGGACCAAGACAGCTCCCCTGGGCCACACTAAAAGGCAAGTCATGTTTTTCAGATACATGATCTCCTAGACTGATATAAAAACCTCTGCCAGTAATGTAGGTTTGAAACCAGTTTAGAGCATTATCAGAGAGACCCACCCACTTCGCAAGGCGGTGATGCTATGATCAATGGTGTCAAATGCCGCACTCAAATCCAGAAGAATAAGGATTGAGACTTTGTTTGAGTCAGTAGCCAGTCTGAGATCATTGACTATTTTTACTAGAGCTGTTTCTGTGCTGTGATTTGATCTAAAACCTGATTGGAATTTTTCAAGGATACTGTTTTCGTTGAGGAAGGTATTTAACTGATTACAAACTTAATTTTTCAAGTACTTTGCTCAGGAACGGTAGATTTGATATAGGCCTGTAGTTGCTCAAATTGGTATGGTCAAGATTTGACTTTTTAAGTAAAGGTTTCACAACAGCGGTTTTAAAAGCAGTTGGAAATATACCTGTTTCTAATGAGGTATTTATTACCTTGAGAATAAAGGGAGCTAAGCTATCATATACTTTTTTGAGGAATCTAGTAGGGATTGGATCCAAAACACATGTTGAGGAGCCGGTTTGAGTTATAATTTTACTAAGCTCAGATTGAGTAATAGTGCTAAAGAACCTTAATTTTGGGGGGCTGTTTTTGGGTGTACTATCAAACATATTACTTGTGTTACCAATAGCCTCCCTTATAGAAATGACTTTGTTTCTGAAGAAGTCTGCAAATTCTTCGCATCTTAGAGAGGATGCCTGACTGAGTGTATCAAAAGGTGTTGGATGCAATAGCCTATCAATGGTAGAGAACAACACCCTAGAGTTTCCACTGTTTTCAGCAATTACCTTAGAGAAGTGGTTCCTTCTCTCATTCCAAATAGCTCTATTATAATTTGCTATTTTTTCTTTTAGAATGGCACGGTGAACCTGTAACTTAGTTTTTCTCCATGTTCTCTCAGCGTTTCTACATAATCTTTTTAGATCATGGATATTTTCGTTCATCCAAGGTGTCAGTTTGCTACAGGGCCTTTTTTTAGTCTTTAAGGGTGCCACTTTGTCAAGCAGAGCGCCTAATTCACGATTGAGAGCCTCTACCATTTGATCAATTGGATGATGTAATATCTAAATTTATGGAGTCTATAAGAGCTATGAACTGCTGTTCTGCTCTAATGTCCAAGAGTCGCGATTTGATTGCAATTTCGGGATGAATTTTTGGAGTATGTAGTACTATATTAAAAGATACACAATAATGATCAGACATATTTATATAATTTACTGATAAGTCTGTGACTTCTATCCCTCTAGAAATGACTAAATCGAGGGTGTTGCCAAGGTTGTGGGCGGGTCCTGTAACATGCTGCTTTAGCTCTAAACTGTCCAACACATTAAATAACTTACTGGCTTTAGCATCAGTTGTCTTATTGACATGAATATTAAAGTCGTCATTTACAATTATCCGATCATAGCTAGTGATGATGAGCGACATAAGTTCAGAAAACTGGTCGAGAAAGCCAGTCCATAGCTTAAGAGGGCGGTATAAGGTTAATAGAAGTACAGCTGGGTCAGCCTTCAGAGTGAGGGCAATATACTCAAAGGAAGCGAATTCGCCAAAGTTGACTCTAGTGCAGCTATATTTGTTTGAGAGAATGGAGGCAATTCCACTACCTCGTTTGCCTTGTCTAATTGAGTGGAAGAAATTATAATTTGGGGGACAAGTTTCAACAAGAACAGCTTCGCTGTCTGAAGTCAGCCAGGTTTCAACAAGAAACAGAAAATCCAATTTTTTTTTTCACTAATAAAATCATTGATTGCAAAGGTGCTCTATCAGAGTGCGTGTGCAAATAAGCAAAGTCCAACATTAAACAAATAAGTGAGGTCCAGCTGTGCAGGAGTGGGGTCTTGGGACCAGCGTAGGATAAATATGGGCATATAGGAGAATAATATAGTCAAAGTAATATGGAACACTGTAAGGATATATAAATATGGACAAATAAGGAAAAAAGTGGCCCAGGTAATCTAAAAAAACGATATCAGTGCAAGAGTAGGTTGAAGTGATAGGGTTACAGCCATAGGTCAAGTAAAATTAAATTTTTAATAAAACCTTGAAAACACATACTATAGGCCTAGCTTACTGAAAAAAGTGCATTTTGTAATTCTTCTTTCAGGTGAAAATAACAGCAACTTGATGTCTAATTTTGCGTTCATCTTACCCGGTTTCACAAATGCAAAGCCCGTGTATTTGATATGCAAAAAAGGAATATCATATCGCAGTAATTGCACTACGAAACGGAGCGGCACCTTTGAGGCCTACCTGCATTAGCCAAATAAAGGACGGGACTGCACCCTTCACAAACTGTAAAATAAAGTTTATTAGTTTTACAGTTGACTACAGTTGACAGTTCACCATCAGTCCACACAAACAAATCTGGTTTCCTTGCACTAGCCATTTCGCCGTAGCCTATTCTGTCTGTTTTTAAGGCGCAAGTTTTGGTGAATTTCTGTGAAGACACAGTGCCACCTATAGGCCTGGGGTATGAAGTAACGTGTTGAGTCGTGTTGAGATGGATCCGTTTGGACGCAAATATTCTTGATACGGTTCCAGGGAAGACGGAGGAAAAAAAGATCGGTTTGGTACGTGTGGACTAGGCCTAAAGGTAACAAAAAGTGTAAATTAAGTAGCCTACTGTAGCCTACCAGCATTTCTTCCTCTCCAGTGTGCAATAAGAAAGTAGAATAGGCTACAGTGCAAGTTGACCGATGATTCATCTCCCATGTCGCGTCTGGTTGCAGAGCCTTGGTAGGCCACTAAGCAAATCTGCAACCTATGAACCCAGCTGCCAGTATTGGAGGAGGCCTAAACATCTCGTAGATGACCTGGGTTATTTTGTTTCGATATTATATATAAAACACATAGTCATTGTAGCCCACCATTCAGGGAATAGGCATTTAGCCTAAAAGAGAGACAGATTATGGAGTGATATGACTCAGAAATGACATCGGGCAATGGCAGTGTGAGATGTTCAGAACGTAAGAGTTTTGAAAATTGGTCAAAAAACGTTGGTGCTGATGGATGGCGGATGGATGATAAGTTTTGCTATGCAGTTACGGTTGAAATAATAGCCCATCCGCGCATCTCTAGTGTGTGTGTGTGTGTCATTAAGACTGTGTGCACAAATAGAGTGTGTGTGTGTGTTTTTTTCTCCATAGAGTGAAGACGTGTGTGTGTATCTGTTTGTGAAGGCATTTGGAGTGTGTGTTTGCTTTGGAGCGTGTGCAAGTCTATTCATGATTTGTGTGTCTGTGCCCATGTCTTCATGCAAGCTGCTGTGTGTTTGCTATGGTTTTCTTCTTCACACACAGACACACACACACACACACACCATCTCTCTTTCTCACCCCTACCCCCATCCTCCCACCCCAGACGAAAATGAGTTTTTAATGACACAGAGGCTTGGGAGGATAGAGGAACACAAACTGTCAACTTCTGAGGCAAATGCCACTTATCAGTCAAGCTACTGACTTCACCACAGAAAATAAGTCATCCAGCATCTGAAAGAGAGAGAGAGAGAGAGAGAGAGAGTGAAAAGAAAAAAAATCCCTCTCTCTCTCTATCTAAGAGAAGAGGCAAACAACACATCACATTGAGGGAGTTGGAAAGAGAGGGAGGCGGAGAGATAGAGAGATTTAAGTTAGGAGAAGAAAGGGTTTCCCACAGCATTTTACTTAAGCTTTAGTGGCTCCAGTCCAAACACAGACAGACACACACACGCACACACACACACAGAATGAGAGAGAGAGAGAGACAGAGATTATAGTGGTTTGTGTAAGTAGTCCCTACTCACCCAGGCGAGTGGAGGGGGAGTCGCTTCAGGCGAAGGACAGACACAGGCTTTTCTCCCTCCCTTTATCTTTCTCTTCATTTCTTTTCTTTTCTTCCGCTCTCCTCTGTTTGATCAATCAGAGGCCTCAGTCCCTCTATCCCCATGGCATACCAGCCACTGCAGCAGCCCCCTCAGAGCCCCACACCATGTCAGAGTCTCTTTGTCTTCAAACATGTGCGAGTGGTTAGGGGAAAAGTGCTGGGGGAAGTATTCCTCAATCTCTCCAAAGGAAGGAATTGCAGGGATATTTGTTGCCAGGGTCTGTCCTTGGTGGCATCCGCGGTGCTTCACTGCTACAGTACGTGGCATGGCAATCGATATCCAACATGTGGTAAAGGAAAACAAAAACGTACACACGGCATACTTACTTAGCATAGGCTATGCACTCTCGTGGGTGATGATGACACAGGATGACATGGATAGGACAGTCCTCGGTGCAGTTGGGGGGAATCGTACGGTGCCATTGATTGAGGGCACCCCCTACCCCCCCACCAAAACACATGTGGGAATCCAGTTAAAAGATGTGTGGTTGCTTAGGGCACCAAGGGTTGCCCCTGTGTGTGTGTGTGTGTGTGTGGGGGGGTATTAACCTGGAGTCCCTGGTCATAGACTCCCTGGCATGGTTGTAAATGAGAGGCTCAGACACTCTTGCACTCTGTTTCATCAGGCGTTTGGGGGAAATGGATATAAAAGGGGGCACTGCCAGATTTTGAAAAGGGGAAAAAAAGAGAGAAGAAAAGAAAAATGCCTCTTCTCTCCTCTCCGCCTTTTGCCTTTCACCTCATCCGGTCTTAGTTGGAGATAAATCAAAAGAGAAATGAGGAAACAATGAAGTCGGCTGAACAGCTGGTCCACTACCCACATCCCACTCCTCTTCCTCCACCTGATGTAATGGCTGGGGGTCAGAGGGGTTAAATTACATTTTTCCTCTCCCCCCTAACCCCCCTGTCTGCCCCCGGCCTGTCGATCTCTACATGTGTGACCTTGGATATCAATTTAAGGCGTATGGCATACCGAAGAAATGAACTGATTCTGTGGGGATGCATGTGTAATGAAAGCAATTCCTTTCCTCTCCGTGCCAAAGATCAGCGAGTACACTTCTGAGCTAATTCAGAGAGGTAATGCAGGTGGCATACTTCTCACTCCAGTGATGTTATTTTTGTCCCCACAAAAAAGGTAAGCATAGATAGTGTTATTTCAGCAGAGCCTTTTCTGACATATAGGCCCATCTTTTTGTCTAACAACCTAGGGTCTATTTTTAGATGAGAGCGAGTGTAAACTGTAGTCAGGGATGTTCGGACTAGTTCTGAGTAAGACTTGAATATGCATTTGAAACGGATTAGCATATAGCGATAGCTATTATTTACATCATTATCAAAGGAAATAGCTAAACCACTGACAAAGCTCAGAATATCATTACTTTTGTGATACTGTGGAGAGGGTCCCTGCAGACAGTATTTTTTTTTAAATTGACATTTTGTGAGAAGAAAGTCTGTAGAAGTTGATTACCAAATTCTCCTCCTTTTGTGTCTGTTGACAGCTTGTGCTGCATTCAGTAATCAACTCAACATCTCAAGATGGCAGGGACCAGAAGAATAATTTGGTAATGCACAGACTGCCCAGGAGACAACAAAGAGTGGGCCAAACAAGCCACAGTCCACTCAGGGCATGCTAATTGGACTAAACCACCAGGTAAAGGGACAGGGGAACAAAAACAGGGGAGCAGAGAATCCGTCCTGCTACATTCATCAATTTGGAAGTTTATTGATTTCTTTGAAAAAAAACAAAAAAAAACAGGTCTACGTTAGAACTTTATGTTTTTTGGTTTTATGTTTATTTAGCGTCCTCTGGGTGCTCTCAAATAATAACTAGTCTACTGCAGAGATGAAAAACAACAATATAACCTCCACTCGGTGGCCATATTGCAACGCATTTTGGGCACTTATCGGGCATCAATTTCGGGGAGAACTGCACGTGCGCAAGGCTTCACCACACCAACCTTGCTCCAGTGGCACGTGATTGGCACAATATATTCACAACACACTACATGATTGGCACAATGTATTCACGTCAACATTTTTGCCGCAGAAGGGGCGGGATAACCCCATGCATTTCTATAGAGGATTTTTTGAGTGCTGTGTCTCCTCATTAGAAAGTCTCTGGTATCACTCACTGTTGTCCTATATCAGGGATTCCCAAACTGTGGTACGCAAGCTTCCACTAGGGGGTACGTGAGATGAAAAAGGCAATGTCGGAAAGGTGTTGATTTTGAAATGATTTTTAAAAAATCTTAAGCCTATGTTCTCTTTGTTCTTTGTGTTTCATAATGTTGTTCGCCACGTTGTTTTTTTAGTTCAGAGAGTTTAGAGAGCTCATAGACCAGTTGCACATTTTGATTTTGTTATTTGTTTTCAAAAGGCGGCCAATTAAACATGATGCCTGGAACACGTCAATAGAATGAGTTAAGTTTTTATGTCAGATGGTGGGGGTACGCGAGCCGAGTCAAGATGTACTGTAGGTGGTGGTACGCAGGAAAAAGAAGTTTGGTAACTAAATAATCACTTGTTACAAACTGGAATATGGTATGCTATGCTAAATAGTTAAATAACTGACAGAGAAAGAGAGTGCAGAGGTGAGATGATGTCAGTTAAAGGACAAGTTCGGTATTTTACACTTAAAGCCCTGTTTTCAGATAGTTTATGATTAAATAGAACGTTTAAGATTGAAATTTGGACACATGCTGCTGTCCTGAGAATTTTCGGTTTCTGTGGTAGCGCCCCCCTCCTCCAGAACGCTGCATAGGTGCACTGGAACAATCCTTCCTAAAATGCATTAAACTTTCGTTTACAAAGACGTGAAACTCATCGAGTGGTCAGGGGTGTTCACTGATATGCTCACACAAAAATCGCTGCAAAAGATTCTTTCCAACAGGTTATTTCTGAGAAATGATGCACAACCTTCTATTTCCCAGGGGCCATATTCACAAAGCCTTTTATCTTACCACCAAGAGTACTCCTAAATCACACTAAAAGATTTTAGCCAGGAGTTTTCTCTTAAAAGTTATTCACAAAGCCTTTCAGACCTACTCTTAGTAAGGAAAAATGTAAACTCTTTAACCAAGAGTGAGTCTTCGTTGCTATGGATGACGTCATTACTCATGCACAAGCTTGACTGAAGTGACCACCTTGATTGACTGATGATTGTAACGTTTGTTGTTTATTGTTTGGAATGATTCCAAACACCTCCTCTACAATGATGAGTGACAGGTGACAGGTCTGAGAATACGTGCGCTACACAAGCAGTGCGAAGGACAGAAGATGATGAATAACTGAACAAATAGCCTAAATCAATAAAAATCAAACAAAGTGTTTATCGGCTACATAAGCTAGTGTTCCTCAGTTTTATAGTGTTCATTATCCTCACTGTTGTTAAGCTCTTGAATGAGACATAAGCCCCCATTTCAACCTGCTGTTTGTGTTAATGTCAATTTTTATCCATGAGAAACCACTGGTTAATTCCTAGGGAGAGAGAACACTTGTCTTTTTTCAAACTGCAGAGCACTATTCCATTTTCAGAGTGCCATATTGAATTTATGAATGCACATGCTAATTATCTTGACATTTTAGCAACCACCTGGCTAGCTCATAATACCTGATAATGCAATCAACACAGCATCACACACAAGGGAGGTGGGGGTGGAGGGAGGGGTCTTGATGGGGGAATTCAGAGCGCTTTTCTTATTTAAGAATCAAACATAATATAATAAAAGCACAATATCTCAGTACCACGTTATTTCCCATCTGACTCACATGATTAGGCATGTCAGATCATTTCTTAGAATTTATTAGTGAAATATACTAAGTACATTTTGTGATCTCATTTAAACCACACTCAATCACTCAACTCACTCATTCATTTACTCACAAACAAACACACACACACACACACACGCATGCACAGAGAGCTGGAGAGATGAAGAGAGAGAGAGAGAGAGAGAGAGAGAGAGAGGGAGACCACAGTACAGTATAGTTCCTGTTCCTGCTCTATGAATGTGGTGGAAGTTGCCAAGGCAGCTCAACCACATTATTGAATTTCAGAAACTGTATAGTATGTCCGTATCTGAACCCTACCTGTACTAAAAACAAACAAACATTCAACTAGTAACCACTTTAGGATTTCCCTGCATCTGTACTTGCTGCTGTCATAGTGCTGATGGTTACATCATTTCAGGCCTGATGTAACATTGCATCATTCACATAGTTTGCATAGTCACAGTGAAGTTGCATTGTCATTCTTGAAGAAGCATACACACACACACACACACACAAACACATGGATACACATACATGCAAATAAAGACACACAATTACATTACAAGAACAAAGACGTTCCTGTGATGATACATCATGTCTTTGGCAGAGGAAGTGTGTGTGTGTGTACTGGAAATAAAGAGAGGGAAATAAGAGAGAAAAAGAAAGGTAATGAAAAAAAAATAAAAAGAGAATGTCAGAGAAGAGGGGATGGGCCAAATAGATGGCAGCTCCAATTAGATTGAGTAACAGGTGTTCCATTCACTCCCATTGGGTATTTGTACAGATTCCACCGTGACCCATATAGTGGCATGAAGACAAGAACCGGCTGAAGCGACTGAGAACACTCGCCACGTGATAAGCGGGGAGAGAGGGGAGAATGAAAGGCAGAATGAAAGAGAGAGAGGGAAGAGGAGGATGAAAGGCAGAATGAAAGAGCAAGCGAGAGAGATAGAGAGAGTAGAGAAAAAAGTGAGACACAGGGAGGAACAAGTGGGAGGAGGTCTGAGGCTGATTGTTCACTCAGACTGACCATGGTGCAGCAGAAGTTTGCTTAGTTTCTGTTTCTCTCCTCTCTCTCTCTCTCTCATCCCCCTCTCTCTCACCCCTCTCTCTTTATCTCTCACTCACTCTCTCACTCACTGTTTATTTGGCAGGGGAGAGGCTGGCAAAAAGGGGCAGGATTCACATGCCACATGTTTGCCGACAGTGAACAGAGCAGGACTGAGCCACTTTTGTGAGAGTGTACTGCTGTGTGAGTGTGCTTGTGGTTCTCTCGATTTGTGTGTGTATGTGTGTGTGTTTCTGTGTATGTGTATGGATAGAAGTTGAGGTGACAAAAACGTAGTTTGGAAGTTTTGCAGACTTATCAGCCTGTAGTTTGTGTGTGTGTGTGTGTGTGTCTGTGTGTGTGTGTGTGTGTGTGTGTGGCGTGTGCGTGTGTGTGTGTGAGAGAGTGAGTGTGTGTGTGTGTGTGTGTGTGTGAAAGAGAGAGAGAGAGAGTGTGTGTGTAAAATGTCCAGACGGGTTGGTTCCTCCTCTGGGGCAGAAGTTGCTCTGAATGGGGGCAATAAGGATGTCTCACCTCCAAAGCCCCCCGAGGGCAAGGTGGAACTTCACAAGAAGGTGACCCTGCTCCGGGGAATCTCCATAATCATTGGGACCATCATCGGAGCAGGAATTTTCATCTCCCCCAAGGGGATACTGAAACACTCCGGAAGTGTGGGAATGTCGCTGGTGGTATGGATTGCATGCGGAGTGCTGTCTTTGTTTGGTGAGGGGTGCACACCACCATGCACATGCTCATTCACATGGACCATAAAACACACACACACACACACACACACACACACACACACACACACACACACACAAAAAAAACATACACACATACACAAAGAGTCAGACTACTTAATGTTGCGGCAGACTGTAATGTTAAAGTGTATATTGGGGCAGACTGAATTTAAAGCAAGATTGCTTGCTGTTACTTTTTTTGTTATACTGTAGCTCTTTTATAGTTTTTTATAGAAATTACAGGATAATAAGATCATGTTGTTTGTGTTTGAGATAGGATGTTTGCTTTATGTGAAAGTGATGGTGGGAGGATCATACACAAAAAAACCAACACATTAGAAGCTCATTGGAATGTTTGTTATTGGCAGCACTCTTCTGCTTATATCATTGAAACAGGTCTCAAGTCTCCCTCAGGCTGCAACTTGTCAGTTTCAGAAAGGAAATACTGGGTTTTTTTTTCTTCTCTCGTAACGTCAGTTCCCTCTACTGTCACCTGAGGAAACAGTGCATGTCTGATGAATAGGGAAGCAAATGAGCAGGTCTTACATCACCGTGCCACGCACCAGTGTGGCTGCCATTCTGTGAGGCGGGGAAGAGGAAGTGATGGGGACTGGGGATACTTGTCATGCTTGGCCTGCTTTATTGGGAAAGGCTTGGGATTTCTTTATGATTCATATCAGTCAGTGAAGTGAAACAGGTTTAAGTGCCTCAGGACCTTGAGAAATGCAGACATGCGTGGGCAGCATAGCACAGACACCCAAACACAGGAAACGCACACAGACTGAAACACACTCACACACACACATGCATACATATGTACACACACACACACTCACACACACAGATGTTCCATGCACGGTGCATTCCATACATTCATTCCAATAACATTTTTGATGTGTACTACAGTATAATATGACTAGACTAAGGTCATTTGAGGGCATAGTGATGTAGTTGATGCACTCACACCTCTAAATACACTGATTATTTCCTTTAGTTTCCAGTGATGGGTCCTTTATCCTGACATCAAGTGCCCTATTCCAGTGAGGGCGTATTTCCTTGATGTTGTTATGAGAGCTGTGCACATTGTTTTTATGTTTCTGAGTGGGCATGTTGTACCAGCAGTGATTGGGTTAATTAAAAGATATCTGTTCGGAGACCTTTGAGCAGAGACAGTCACACAGGACAGGTGGGCAGGAGCACCCTGTGTTTGTGAGAGACTATGTGTGTGTGTGTGTGCGTGCGTGCATGTGTGTGTGCGTGTGTGTGTGTTTGTGTGTGTGTTTGTGTGTGTATGTGCATGTCTGTCTATAGGGCAAAGGGTATCTCTTCCTCATCACAGGCTATTGTCCCAACTGAAAGTCAGTGGTGACCGGTGGAAATGCTACTGAAGCGGCAGAATGCTTGCTGATGCTTTAGCATATCAGGCCTTAACATGTCAGAGGATTTACCGAAGGACCCCAGGCAGATAACTCTTCCAAATTAAGCCCACGCTCCTCACTGTATGTAATTTCATCTACAGCAAATTCTCTCTCTCTCTCTGTGTATAGGGGAACAGATATCTCTTCCTCATCACAGGTTATTGTCTTTCTGTGCTGAATGCAGCAAGTTCAGATGTTTTTGTACCATCTGGGTGCAGAGGGGGGGCATGTGTATTCAACATTTGACTAAAACACATGACTCACATCTTTTATCACACCAAGTTCTTTGGATCCAGCAGACAAAACAGTAAACTTTTAGGCAGTTACGGGGTGAGCCTGAAATCATGGCCTCTCTTTCTCAGGGTTCGAATTACGTGGGAATCAGTTGGAGCTGAGCTCCCATAGAGAGAAGCTTAGCTCCCATGAAAGCAGTAACATCATACATCTGTGGGGGTCACTAAAAATGACAAGCACTTCTTCCTTCAATACACTGAGTAATATTTACATTAAAGATAGATCATATAGCCTAGAATAAACATGTTTTCCAGAACAACTAAACATTAGAACCCTGCTAGGTGCATAGCCTACTCTAATTCAGCATGGCTGAAAGCCCCCAAAGTCATTATGGGACACAGCAGAATGGAGAGCTAGCAAAAGTTAACTTTTTTAACCCTTAACCAGTCTGACGAATGCAAGTTCCGTCCAAATTTACACCCCTTTTCACGTAAAAGAGCCATACCTAAGCTTCCCAATGATATTAGTGGCTAATTGCTGTGATAAAATGGTTCTCAAGAAAATTAACGTTTTATATGTATATGATTTGTAATATGATTTTTTTTTATGTTTATGATATGTAATCATATTTATATTCTGCACACCCATTACTCTCAGTGGAATATCTCACAAACTCTTCACTCAACAAATGGCAAACCATATATCAAAATAAACAGCAGGCCTCACCTAATATGATTATTAAAAAGCATGCCAAGTAAGGTTTTCAAGGTTTTGAAATTGCATCAAATTTACATGTTCTCCAGCATGGTCCTATGGTCTCTTTGGGCTGGAATTTTAACATATTAGCACCCCAAAATGATGAACTTCTTTTCCACATCAAAGAATCAAAAGTTAGTCATAGTAGGCACAGATCAACTGTGCTTGTGGCTACATTACATCTGCATAAGCACAGTTTACTTCAAGTCACAAATGCAGCATATAAGGCACATATATATGTATATATACATTAATGCATATATATATATATATATATATATATATATATATATATATAAAACTACGGTGGCGCATTGCATTCACATCACAAAAAAAAAGAATCAGGTCATTATAAGATAATTATCTCATAATTACGAGAAAATTATCTCGTACACTGTTAAATGTGGCTGTAGGTTTTGCAGTACAGTACAGCTAAATTCTACAGTATGATACAATATCATGTCTTTACAGCAGTGTTGTAGTCAATGTTGCATTCTGGGTAATATTATTGACGCGGGAATATATTACAGTACATTTTCCCGCATACTGTAACTTTGCTGCCACCTTGCTTTAATATCAAGAACGAAGTTCTGCCAACCCAACGACTTTACTCCTCTTCTGAAGACATGACCGTAGTGGAATGTGCGCAAGTCGTTGAAATTTGGTGAGTTTGGTTTTCGCATTCATTAAGTAGTTTTACCCCGGCATTGTAGATTTTTGTTTAGTAAAAAGACGAGCATAGCTTGTTTGCAGGTATCAAAGCTGGTGTCGATAGCAAAGTATTGTCTCTGGCTTAAGCATAGCTAGCTTTAACAACAAGGTAGGCATAGCCTATTTGTTTAAATTAATCATCTAGTCCTCATCGAGATAATTTATAATCATCTAGTCCTCTTTATGCCTTCCTTTTAACTTGTGTAAGTTTACAGTTAAAAATATCGACTTGTCGTTGAAAAGTATTGTCTGTTGTTATTACCAGCTAACTTCAAGGACTAGCAAAAGTACTGTAAATTGAAAACGATGTCGACGACTCTCGTCCCCACTTAGAGCAGACATTGACGATTCTCGTCAGATATTTTAGCACGTCAAAACTAATAGTAAATGTATTTGCCCCTTTTTAATAGTTGTCTTATATAATTTATTTTTCCATTTTACTATCCTGGCGACATACGTCTGTATATTGTGAAGTCTGTCATATAGCCCGTTGGCTCTCGTCTAAGCACAGCTAACCCTAGTTTGAATTAACAGCAAGGTAGGCCTATCTGTTTAAACTAAGATCATCTACATTAAAATGTAGGGTCTGGGCACTCACCGTTCGCAGTGCTCAGTCCGAGGGGCGGGATAATCAGTTGTCTTTCAAATTCCCTCTGCACGCAATAGGATATTTGTTTTCAAGTAGCAGGAAATTCAAGCCAACGGAGAGTTGGTAGACTAGCCCTGGCAGCCGCTAGGGGCGCGTCTAGATTTCTAGGCTACAGCATACACTGACTTTCGAAAATTATTTTAGCACTTCAAAACAGACAGTACATGTATATGGCCCTGTTTAACAGTTGTCTGATATAGTTTATTTTTCCATGCTACTATCCTGGTGACATTACTAACGTATATAGTGAAGTTCGTCATGTATTTGTATATATTTTTTTCTGGGTTAGAAATGGTCTAACCCCTGCAAGGTAGCATCTGCTAGGCTAGAAAATGTAGGCTATTAGGATTGTGACATTTCCCTCTAAAAAATAAAAAAAATATATACATTTTCTTTTTTAAAACCTATCTTTTTGTAAACCTAGCCTTTGGAAATAATTGAAGAAAGTCTACAAGTGAGGTTGTCAACAGGGTTTTAACTTTTGCCTTTTTCTGTCTTTGTCTACAGTGGTTGGAGTAGAGTGAGAAGAATTGACGGGTTTGAGCACAGTGCCAGACATCCAAGTATGTCCGTCCTTAACTGCAAGGCCTGCAGTTATTCGACCACTTTCTTACACACCTACATTAGACATGCAAGGTCACACCGAAATGTGGCTAATTACTGGTATGCATGTGGTGTTTCTCAGTGCTCATGCAGTTTTAAGAAATTTCAGTCATTTAGATCGCACATGTATAGACATCACCATGACAAAGCACAAACTCAAGCTCAAGTTCAAAGGCAGGATGTTATAATGTCATGCCAAATTGAAGGTTGCACATTTCATGGCATAGATTTTGCAAATCTGTGTGCACACTTGAGATGGCATATTGGAGATGGAAAAAAGGTGAATTGTCCCTACTCAGGTTGCACCAAATACTTCAGAGTTAGGTCAAGCTTTTCCTCTCATTTGAGTAGGTATCATAAATTAGTTCAGTGTGAAACAGGAAGTCCCACTACTCCAGCTAGACAGCAACAGGAGCTGTTCAACTTGTCTGATGACATTGCCACTGATGTTCCTGTGGACAGAGTACATGTGGAGGATGATATGGTGCTTGATGACACACAGTTTCTGAACAATCTGGCACTTTTTTATTTAAAAATGCAAGCTAAAATGCTCATTCCAGCAAGCACGGTCCAGACCATCATAGAGGAATACCAAGAGGTTCATAATTCTGGTATGAGATGTCTCCTGTCAAAACTTTAAAAAAAAAAAACTAACCAAATTGAACCTGGCTGATAGTGAGGTCAATGAGATTCTGAATGATTTGACTGAAGCAGATATCTTTAAAGGATGCCATGAAGGGCCCTTGCGATCTGACCAAACTCGCAAAACATTTTTCAAGAAGACTTTTAATTGTGTTGAACCAACTCAGATCTATTTAGGTGCAGATGCAGCAGGCATTGAACGCTCCTTTCAGTGCATTCCAGTCAAGGAGACCCTAAAGTCTCTTCTAAGTCAGGCAATAGTGAAAGACCAGTACACAGAGACAAAGATGAATCTGATGTCAGACTCTCAGAGAGATGTTTTAAAAGACTTGATGGATGGGGAATCCATCAGAAAGAATGCTCTTTTGAAAGAATCCCCTTCATCTCTCACTGTAAGTAATAGCATGACAAATTAACAAACTGTAATGCACATGTTTTTTTGTTTTGTTTTGTTTTATACAGGTCACTGAAACCGTGGCAGACGTAGAGGGGCACGAGAGATTGCCTGACACACCCAGACTCATTATGCTTGGTAAGTATGTTTTTCTTCTTCATTTGTATGTAAACTTTATTATTTAGCAATGGAATGGTTTTATAAAAGCCATATAACACTTGTGGTTGTGAGGTTGTTCTTGGATCTCCTTATGTGTGTGGTTACCTTTGTCTGAACTACACCCGAGAGGATATCCATGAACAACCTCACTCCCACTTGTGTTACATTGCATAAATATTATTAATCTGAATTTGATAGAATATGGGTATGGGTATTCCACTACTTTTTTTAAGGATCCCTGGTTAGCAGAATCTTGGTCCTATCTTTTTGCAGTCTCTTCCACAGTTTGGGAGCTATAGTTGGGTTCTGAAACTATCTCTGTACTGTACCTCTGTTCTTTGAGTCTGGTGAGTACTGCTGGTAGGTAAAAGAACCACAGCATTTGGGACAACAGTGACCAAATTTGCTAATGCTAACAGATAAAAATGAAACTTCTTTGCCCTTATCAGTTAGTGCTGGCTGATGTTTCACCATTTGGTCTATGTTGTACCAAGTCTTGTAGTTTTCATACCTTCTGACAGCACTTAGTAATGTGAAACAACAGGGTTATGGGTTGGTTGACTCCAGATAATACCTTAAACCACTGCTTTGTCATCAAGGATTTTCAGATATTCTCTATAGGGTGTACATCTGAACTCGGTCTGTTATTGCATTGTTTCAGTTTTCAGTATTTTTGAAGTTCGTAATCAAAATAAAGTACATTGTTTTGTTTTAGGACCCTCGCTCATGACAGCAAAAAGATGGATGGTGTCCACTGAAGGAAGAGTTGCTATTACATTCACTGGATCAGACAGTTTTCCTGCTGCTTTCGCCACTCTTTTTGCATCGTATTACGTCTTAAACATGGAATTCCAAGAGTCAGCTGCATGCACTTTGGAGCTTGTTCAGAGGTAAGTTATATTCTGTATGTTTTATTTTTATCAATTATAAAATTATAGACTGGAAGTTAAAATGTAATCTCACATTATAGATTTCTGGTGAGAATTAATCCGGAAGATGGAAAGAAATGCACAGCCCGACAGGGAGTGAGCAAGAAGACCGGACGAATTGTCCAGAAAAAAGCACCACCCATCAACTCCCACGTTAATAACTTCATTCGCTCCTTGCTGAACAGGTTTTGTGTGTGTGTGAGAGAGAGAGGGGGAACGTGAGTGATGTTTGTATCAGTGAGTGGGTGGGGGTGGGGACTGATTTGGGTCATTCCTATTTATGTACCAGCATGCAAAATTTGAGCCTCCTACATGGTTTAGTTCTTGCGCTGTGGGCTTGTGAACTTTGACAAAAAAAGAGGCCGAACAAAATCGACACCCCCCTCCCCCTGTAAAACTGGCTGTATCTTGGAAAGTATTGATCTTACATAAGAGTAATTTTGCAGTGTGTCTCCTGGGTAACATAGGTACACCTGGTAATTTTTTCAGAATTTTTTGAGACCTAAGTGCGTGGGCCCTGGTTGAACTGACGTGGAATGACCCATTTACTTGTTTCAGACTTTTGAGTTAAAATAGTTCTGCTTTAAACATTACAGTAGATTGTGTGTGACGTCACAGTGCCAGATGAAAAACAAAATGAAAAAAGATAAGAGAAGGAAGTGTGTGTGTGTGTGTGTGTGTGTGTGTATGTGGAGGAGAAACTGTTTCAAACTTTTGTTTGTTTAAATACTTGAAGTAATACTAGTTCTGTTTGAAACTTGACAGTCTGCTCTGTACTTTTTAAAATGTAAAATTATTGAAGTAACAACTGTTCAAAATGTTGCCTTTGCATGAGTAAGAAGAGTGTCTCTCGTTAATGGTTTTAATGCAATATGTGTGTGTGAGTGTGTATATGTGTGTGTGTGTGTGGCTATAGGTAGAAGAGGACCTGTGTCTCAAACTAATGTAATTAGTTGATTAAATACTTGATTAAATACTAGCTCTGCTTAAAACTAAAATAATTGAAGCAACACCTTAATGTTGAAATCGTTGCCTTTGCAGAGAGTCTCGGTCGGTCTCTCTCTGTGTAGCAAAAGTTAATGTTGTTTATTTTGTGCAGCTAGGCTACTTGTTCAAGTGGCATTGATGAGTTAAACAGTCACATTTTTCCTACACCTATTATATTGAGAGAAAATAGTCAGTTGTAAACAAAGAACTCTTCTTATGTAACCCTTTCGTAAATGGACTGAAGTTGGCTCTAAATATCTACTTTTATTGATTATGCTAACCGTTAGCATCTCTATGGGATTTCCCATATACATTAGCCATAAGCTAACACATTAGTTTCTATTCTGTAACTTGAAATGCTAGTCTACATGATTGCTCTTAAACAAAACATTGAAGGAAATAACTGAGATGTACTCTGTTGGTCTGTTTAGTTTAACAGTGAATCCTAAGTAAAGATTTGAAAGGAACTTCAGCTTCAGACTGCTCTAGGGAAGCTGTTGTCTATCTTCTCTAATAGCTAGACCATGTCATTGCCACACACAAGTGGGGGCAGAATTAAAAATGTATCATAAATCATAATTAGGCTATCTCGTAATTACGAGATAATTATCTCGTAATTATGAGATAATATGTCATAATTATGAAATACTATCTCGTAATTATGAGAGAACCTGATTTTTTTTTGTGATGTGAATGCAATGTGCCACCGTATAAAACAATCCAAAAGATGCAAATAGATTTTGCTCAATATAAAGGCTGAAAAAAAGAAACCAAAAAGATGTAGCTTGTATAATGAACCACAAAGTCTCTTAGGCCTACTCAAGGAAATGGCACCTGTTTATTTTATGCTATGCTATGCTATTTATTTATTTATTTATTTATTTATTAGCTCACAGCACCTATGTATAGGCTACCATTCTTTTTTTTAGAGACGCCCACAAAAATCAGGGGCCGTATTCACAAAGAATTTTAAGGCTAAAAGTAGCTCCTACCTGGCGAATTTAGGAGCAACTCCTAAAAATAATGGGCGTGTCACTCCTAATTTTAGGACTCCTAATTTCTTTCACTAAAAGTAATTCTCGAAGCATTTTAGACCTAAAGATAGCACCTAAGTCTGGGACAGCTTAAAAAAAGTCGAGAGGACTCCTAACTCACAATGTTTTGAAATCCTATGCGGCTACGGGAGCTTCCAATCGTGAGGAAACAATTTTGCATTGTAGGCATAACTAACTGATGCAATAACGCCACCAACAACAACCAAAATTAGGCTACTCATTGTCAACATGTAAATTAAATGTAACGTTTCATTGCGAATCAAATTAAAATGTTCTCCTCTTTGCAAACGTAGGCATAGGCTATGGTGACAGATTAATTTAATAATGTTACAAAGATACTGCATTAATCTAGTAGGCTACTAGGCTATTTGTTTTACCTTATTCTTGATTCATTTAGGCTAGGCCTTTTTATTCAGTTATTCATCATCTTCCGTCCTTCGCACTACTTGTGTAGCGCACGCATTCTCAGACCTGTCACCTGTCAGTCATCATCGTAAGGGAGGTGTTTCGAATCATTCCCGCGTTACAATCATCAGCCAATCAAGGTGGTCACTTCAGTCAAGCTCGTGCATGAGTAAAGATGTCATCCATAGCAACGAAGACTCACTCTTAGTTTAGGAGTTGTCATTTTTCCTTACTAAGAGTAGGTCTGAAAGGCTTTGTGAATAGCTTTTAAGAGAAAACGCCTAGCTTAAAAATTTTTAGTACTATTTAGGAGTGGTAAGATAAAAGGCTTTGTGAATACGGCCTCAGATCATGTGAATACGGCCTCACTCTCTCTCTCTCTCTCTCTCTCTCTCTCTATCCTCTTTTCCTGTATTACAGGAGCGCTCTCTTATGCAGAGCTGGGCACCTGCATCAAGAAGTCTGGGGGCCACTACATATACATTCTGGAGACGTTCGGCCCTCTCATGGCGTTCGTCCGCCTCTGGGCTGACCTGATTGCAATAAGGTAAGTAAAGCCCAGATCACCCGCAGGGTCACCACTCTGTAACAGCAAACCAGTCCAGGCTGTGCAAGCTATACTCTCGGTGTGTATATAATATGCGTGGGATTTAGTCCTAATCTCAATAGACAGTTTCAAAATGAATGGATTTGCCTGAGATTACCAGTCGTTATTGAATGGTTTGACTTTCCTGAATGGAGCTTGGTAAGCGCTGAAGCAGGCATCTGATTTTGATATACTAGGAAAATGAACTTTGTGCATTAAGAAATCAATGAATTGATGTATACTGTAGATTGGATTTGAGTATCTCTCTCTTTCTCTCTCTCCCTCTCTCTCTCTCCTTCTGTTAGGCCTGCAGGGTTGGCAGTCATTTCGTTGGCATTTGGTCAGTACATTCTAGAGCCTATCTTCACTCCCTGTGGGGTTCCAGAGATTGCAATCAAACTGGCCACTTCCATCGGCATAAGTAGGTCTATGAAGCAGACTGGTTTCACTTCATGAAAATTCTCCATTTGGCACAGAGAGCTTCTAGTCCACAGGACTCACAAAATACGACTCAAACATGCACAACCAGGAAAGAGATTGTACACCTTCACAAATGACAAATGACCATTGTAGGAAAAAGCACACGATTTCAGGATTTAACAACATGATTTAATTTCCACTTTAATCAGCATATGTTTACTATAAAATCAGTCTTAATTTGCCTTGGTAGTAAGGAACTATAATATCATAACCATACAAACATCTTAAATGTTGAAGAGTAAATTGTATTTTATTTAGATTGTAACCGAATATAAGGTAAAAAGAAACCATTTCCATTTGAATTATTGTATAAGCACGTGTCCTTGATTGCTGAGAGTATGGCATTTTAAATTGCAATTAGAATGCATAGGCAGCTGTTTTGGAGAGTAGTTTTCACATCTGTCACAGACGGACAGAATTAGAACAGACAGGTGAAAAGGTTAACAAATGCCATTTATACTTTATATGTTTTTTTTTCTTTGTTTGCTTGTTTTTTCTTAGCAACTGTGATGTACATCAATTCTATGAGCGTAAGCTTGACGGCCAGGATACAGATCTTCCTGACAGGCTGTAAGCTCTTAGCAATGGCCATCATCATCGTCCCAGGATTTTATCAGCTCTTCAAAGGTGCGAGCACTCAATCAATCTATGATTATAAGCAATGCAGGTTTTCCACGTTCTATCAACCTTCATGTTGTGTCTAGTCATGGTTCTTTATGATTTTTATTTGAATGTTTTACAAATTGTGATGAAACTGCAAGACAGTCAGAAACTCTTTCTCTCTCTCTCTCTCTCTCTCTCTCTCTCTCACTCACACACACACACACACACACACACACACACACACTATTCTATCCTCTCCAATTATCCAGCACCTCACTCAAATCAAAGACAGTGAGCTATAAACATAAACAAAATAATCACCAAGCTTGAGTGTGCCTTCTGTGTGTTTTGCAGGAGAGACGCAGAACTTTGAAAACGCCTTTCAGCTGGAGAATGTCCAGTTGACCGGCCTTCCGCTGGCCTTCTACTCAGGGATGTACGCCTATGCTGGCTGGTGAGCGCTACACCGCACAGTGCAGTTCGCGGCACTTCATTACCGCCTGATTCTGTTCCATTTCATTTTCAATCACATTAGCTGCGTTAGGCTCAGTTCAGGACGCAACAGTTCAGATTGGTTCAATATAATTCGGTGTCACGGAGTCTTGCATGGGAAGATTACACAGGGAGGTAATAACGTGATCACTGAAACATGTCATCTGTCTCCGCTTTCACAGGTTTTACTTGAATTTTGTAACTGAGGAGGTGGAAAACCCAGAGAGGTAGGCATTCAGCCATTCAGTCTTACAGATCAGTGCAATATATGAACAAGATAGGCTGATGTTGCTTTGGTGTAGGTTTGGTACGAGGGTGGACATATCCTGTGTCCTCTCTCTTTTGTAAGTGTGGTTAGACGTCATCAGCAAGTAATTTTCCTTTTTCTGCTGGCTGCTTTGACACATTTAATGCTCAAATAATTGCCTCATTAAGTGGTCATCTTATTTGTTTTTCTTACCCTTCATTTGTCAGGACAGTGCCACTAGCCATCTGCATCTCCATGGCGATAGTGACTTCATGTTACGTGCTGACTAACGTGGCGTATTTTGCGGTGATGTCCGCCGAGGAGCTTTTGGCATCGGAAGCGGTTGCCGTGGTAAGAAGCTTTCTTTCGTCCTGCTGCCAAGACCTCTCTTCCAGTTCCTTTCACACTGACCAGTGTTATGACCAACAGTGAGAAAAGGTAGTGGTGAGTGAGTTTACGCAGTCAGCAGGTGCTTTTGCCTAAAGCAACATACAAACCATTTTTTTTTTTTTTTTTCAAAAAATCTACTTAAGAAAATGTATAAAAATGTGGATAACAATATTAGACTTCCTGATGCATTTACATGGATTAATTTGGCAGATGTTTTTATCCAAAGCGACTTACAGCAACAGAATAACATTTCAGCTACAGAGCTACAACTACAGCAATAGAATAACATGCTACAGAGCTACAACTACAGCAATAGAATAACATTTAAGCTACAGTGCAGAGGAGACCTAGGTAGGATTTACCACTGCATCTGTCAATAGTAGTGGAGTAGTGGAAATGAGAGTATGTCAAATCTCTAAACGTAACCTCAGAGGTAGGGAGAGGTGTGTTGGTGGGGAGACCAGGAGCCAGGAAGTGCAGAGCGGACGTGAATAGGAGGGATGTGGATGGGAGCGGGAGGGGAGCTGATGGAATATCCTCTTTCCCTCTATCCGTGGATGTTTTCCACAATTGATACTTTTGCACCTGCA
>NC_063209.1:10415978-10433478 GCF_017589495.1 Alosa alosa | reverse complement strand
CCATGATTCATATTCGCAGACACACACCCCTGCCTGCGGTCATCATTTTGGTGAGAGCAGGGTCATGCGGGTCCCAGGGAGGTGTTCCAAGAGCGTAGATTAGTGACAAGCCAGGGTACGTTAACTCAGAGTAAATGGTAAACCTCCAATGAAGGAGCCCCATAGCTTTGTCTTGCCGAGAGAATGGATCAGCCTGGGTCTTCTATTAGGAGGTGTTCTACTTATTCTCAGTTAACTTAGTCAGGCTTGTCACTTATCCACATTCCATTACATGTCTGGTGGTGACCAGTGGTAAACACTGAGTAAACCACACTCTCCAGTGACGGACACAGTGAACTTGATAGTGCAAACGACCCTTCATGTCAGAATATATAGGGTTAAGTGCCTACTCAAAGCCTCACACAAAGACTACTTCTCAAAATATTCAATCCCTACCTGGCATACTGACATACATCCATGTTATTCTACCGTTGCACCTCAGGTTGCAGTCTTCCCAGAGCTAAGCTCTTCTGTTCTGTTTCATATCTAGTGCATACCTCCATTCCCCCCCCCCCCTGTGTTCCCACCCTCCTCGGTCTCCTCCTCTGCAGTATCCCGTGACGCTGCTGATCCTGTGGTCAGGTGACATGTACAGCCTGCTGAACTTCATGAGCTTCCTGCGCTGGCTCTTCATCGGCGTGGCCGTGCTCGGGCTCATCTACCTGCGCTACACGCGACCGGACATGCCACGGCCATTCAAGGTAAGCCACCGCAGCACCTATACCTGACGTACGCTGTGTTGTTCTACCCATAAACACCTAGACTCTACCTCTCACCTTCTCGTGGGCTATGTCTAAACAAGGATCGTTGCTATTCCTGGGTTATCACTCTGTCAGTTAAGTGTTCTGTTCTAATCTGTTAATGGAAACAAAAGTATACAGGAAGTCTATTTTCTCTGTTTCTTTTCTAATGCAAGGATATTTTAGGTGTGATTTTCAAGTGAACTTTAGCATTAATACATGATAAATTATGGATTTGGTCTTGTCTTTTAGTTACATGTTTTTTGTTTAAAAATGCCCATTTGTCTTCATCATGATGGACCTGACTGGACACAAACCTTTTCTTTCTTTCTTTCTTTCTTTCTTTCTTTCTTTCTTTCTTTCTTTCTTTCTTTCTTTCTCAGGTGCCACTGTTCATCCCTGCAGTTTTCTCCTTGACCTGTTTCTTCATGGTGTTCCTGTCTCTGTACTCCGACCCTGTGAACACAGGCATAGGCTTTGCCATCTCTCTCACAGGAATCCCTGCATACTACATCTTCATTGTCGCCAACAAACCAAAATGGGTGCTCAGGCTCTTAGGTAAGGAAGCCTCAATGGAGTCTATGAAAGGAGTTGGGGAATCATCTGTGTATGCATTGCAAGCTAACCATTTGTGTATGCATTGAAGTGTATTGTTTATGCAACCCCGTTACTAAAAAAAAAATAACGTTGTTACCTAACGCCGTTCTTTTAAACGGCGTTATTCCTAACACTGTTCATGGTCCAGGCTTTTATTGCAGAATCATAATATTTTACTCACACCCCACAACAGTGGTCCTCAGATTGCAGAATGGTATTCCATGCATCAGAATGAATTGAAAACTCCTGATGTAAAGTCATTGTTTTTTTTCCCCTGGGTGAGCTGTTTTTTTGCAGTATGTGTTCGTTCCAAAGACAAAAATCAATCAATAAATTAAAAAAAAAACACGTCCTAAACTGGACTGATATTAATTTAATGGCATTCAGCGGAACTGGTCAGCAAGGTTTTTTGAATCTCACTGGACAGTGGACTATGTTTTGGTAATTTCAGCTAAAGGAGAACTAAGTGTGCATTAGCAGCTCCAAGGCCACTCACACACAGTTGCAAGTCTCGCCCACTGTGTGTGCTGAGAACACCCCACATTTCCCTGATCCCAGTTGATCCCAGTGCACTTTGGGTGACACGGTTTGCTAAGTAACTGCACCGTTTCAAGGGCAAGCATCACAAAATGGGAACGACAATAAACAACAACAAAACATGTGCACGCCTGCATGGCTAAATGGTTTCTTCCAAGACATATGAGTGCTCTATTCAGTGTTACAGGCAGGCTACAGCAGGCACGCAACTGAAGCGCTCCGTTCATAGAGCGTATGCTGCACCCATAATCTCCATAAAAGAGTGTAATTTCCACTATAATCTACAAGCTACACCAGATGTAATAGTGGCACGTAATGCTGACATACTTCCATTTTAAATAGATGCAATAGATGAAGGAGATGTTTAACAGTTAGTCAAGAACCAGTAAAAACGAGATGTCATTGTCAGTAACAGTTAGTCAAGAACCAGTAAACACGAGATGTCATTGTCATGTTCCTGAAGCTCAGTCGTTCATGCTTCAAACTGACTTGTATCTTTTTTTTCTGTTCTTACAGATTCTATGAACAGATCACTACAGATCATCCTTGAAGTGGTACCAGCAGATAACTAATGGTTCTTACTCTTATTGCTTCCTTTGTGTGTGTGTGTGTGTGTGTGTGTGTGTGTGTGTGTGTGTGTGTGTGTGTCTGCTTGTGTGAGTGTGTGTGTGTGTGTGTCTCTATATTTCAGACAAAGGGAAGATATAATTTGTACTGTATCTGAGCTACATATTGTTTGTGTGTGTGTGTGTGTGTGTGTGCGCGTGTGTGTGTGTGTGTGCACGTGAGTCTGACTGTGAATCTCAACACCAACATTTTCATAAATTGAGCTGCATTTGGCTGGCAGATGGTCAAATCTAGAGTGGGCTTTCATGTCTCGTATCATCATTTTATATCTCAGTGATATTTCCATACCGCCGTAATTTAAGGAAAGCGCTTGCACTGAGAGGTGGAACACACTAAATTCAGGGGGAGGATTATGGGTAATCTATCTCTATAACCCCTTCCTCAACAGCAGGGAGAATGCATGTACCCTCATAACGCACACTCATCCATCCACTTATTCATACACACACACACACACACACACACACACACACACACACAAACTCAAATACACAGTTGAAAACCGTGTATGAATTGCATACTCTCCTGTGAACTGGCTGTTCATAACATTAACGTTTAAGTAAAAGCTTTGACTCAATAGACCTGTAGGAGACTCAAAGCGATGATCAAAGTGATGAATCGTAGACCATATTGTGGATATGCACCACAAATACTGTGTTACATGATGTAGTGTGCTGTATTGTAAGTGGAAGTTGCCATTATGTTGTCTTTTAGAATATCATTGTAAAGCATTCCATTAAAAAAAAAGACTGAATGTTCTATCACACAATGTTCTGTGCCAGATGCTAGTAGGCTAGGATTTGTTAGAAGGACAATCTAAATAGCGATGTAGTAACATATCTATGTATTTGTGCCAACTAACATTAAAACATTACATAAACCTTGGGACCCATTCGAACATTTTTTGTGGGGTGTGTCAACAAGTCTCATTCAAATGTCTGATCCCTTATCATACCTGTTCATTCTTACTCGTCGCTCGACTTATCGTGACTAAATTCAAGATGGCTGCAAACGCTAAACTTCGTGAAGATACTGTCTGTATAAATCGTCTTGTAAGTAAACTACCAGTGCTTTTTCAAAGTTCTCAATATCTCGTTTTAAATGTCAGGGCCCTCGGAAGTCTACCAATGAAGTGTGGAGATACATTGAGCCTCGTAAATGGGTGTAAAACAGTGATTTATTTGCATGGCTAGCCCGATGCCGAAGCACCACTATTGAAAAAGCTGTTGGTAGCATCGGCTAACTAGCGCCAGATTTTGGAGTGCAGGGGACAAGCCGAGATGGGCTATGAGACATACGTTCACACTCGGTATCATGTTTCAATACACTTTAGGTCAATATCACACCGGAATTCTCCTTTAATGTCTCAAGAACTATCAAACATTACCTCATTATCAGGGTCAATACTGTACGTGGGAAGAGTCCATGTTCATATGATATTTTTAGGTTTTGGTTTAGGTTCATATTCTCTGCAATTTGTGTGTCTGTTTATTCTAGCCTAAGTGGTGATGCTCCGCATCATCAGTAATTGACGTCTCCTAAAAGTGATGCGTGAGTGAGCAGGACATCATTTCTCATATTTATCTCTCCTTCATTCCTCCATCCTCCTATCGTTCCTTTCTTCATTTTCTTATATATTCTTATATATTTCTTATATTCAGTAATTACAAGGGTTAGGACAGGAGGAAGGAAGGGAGGGAGGGAGGATGGACAAAAACACAAATGATCTGCACTCATAATTGTCTATCATAAGTTAGTCAATAGACCCTTTCAACAATAAAAACAAAAACAATGCTTGAACGTTCTATTTGGGCCCCAATCTACTTCCTCTGCATTAAGATAACATATGGAATGTTAAAAAGGAAATCTTGTGGGGCCAACTATGATGCTGATAATGGAACTCTCTTGAAAGGGTCCATAAGAACACTTGCATACTTTAATGTATGTATGTGTGTGTGTTTGGGGAGGGGGCAAGTGCAGGGTGGCAGCTGTTTATCTCCACTATGTCCCTGCCCAAATAGTCAGTCTCACACACAATCACAGAAACACTCCCATATTCCCCATCTGCCATCCCCAAAGTCCATGATCAATGAACAGGTTTAGCTCCATTGAGCCGATGGCTTTTCACAGAGACGCGGATCAATAAAACTACATGGAGGAATTTCAGAGGAAAGGTGTGTGTATGTGTGTGTAATGGCTTGTTTGTTAGTGTGTGTGTGTTTGTGTGTGTGTGTGTCCACTTGCAATTGTGTTTGTTTATATGTGTGTGTGTGCGTGTGTGTCCACTTGTGATGGTGTTTGTTATATGTGTGTGTGTGTGTGTGTCTGTGTCTCCTCTTATATTTGTGTGCACCTATATGTGTTCACTTTTGATTATGTGTGTGTGGTGGGATGCTTCTGCTGAGAGGGTTTTGGCCGAAGAGATTGATTTCTCCATCAGGGTTATTCCATAATACCAACACACACAGTGACGTTTCCCTGAGGACTCACCAATAAAGAGTTCACTGGCTCCAAGAGTGTGTAATATCGTGTGTGTGTGTGTCTGTGTGTGTGTGTGTGTGTTCTGTCTTTATATGAATGAAAAAGTGGGAGAGAAAGTGAGTGGGAGTAGAGAAGAAAATGGCAAAGACGAACAGAAGCATTGAGAAGAAGTGGGAGAGAGAGAGAGAGAGAAAAAATAGAGAGGAAGAGAGAGAGGGAGAGCATGATGGAAGATGTTGAGGCAATGGTGGGCAGAATGTGTATCTCAGTGGACATCTCATCATCCATTTTTATCTCCATGAGTAATGTCTGTGTGTGTGTGTGTGTGTTTATTTACCACTCCAACGAGAAGCACTCTGTTACCATACCCTGGTCATATCACATAATGAAGGGGGTGCTGTGCTTCACTTCTCTCCCCTCCACTGCCTTCGTCTTCATTATTCAACTCTCGCCCCGGCTCTCAAACAGCTGCAGTAAACACAACAACCACTGGGGGGCGATGCAGTGTAGCACATCAACCGTCCAGTCTGCTGAACATTGGAAGAAATATACTTAGTACCAGCAATGTACTCGACACCTGTTATTTTTTAAAAGCACCAACCCCCCCCACACACCCCAACACACACACACACACACACACACACACACACGCACACTCTTTTATGCTGCCTTATTGCAAATGAAAGTAAGCTTTGACATGGAGTACCCTGTCACCCACCCTGTCCATCAATGAGTGCTCTCTATTCAACTTTGCACCCATCAAGACTGTGGCCTTTACTGAAATGATGGGCTCAGTACAATAGGCAGGACTGTGGAGGTCTTAGTGTGAGCTTTCCATTTCTTGCTCTCTCTCTCAGTACGTGTATGAGTGTGTATGTGTGTGTAGTGGAGAATGTGTGCATGTGTGTGTGTCTTTGTATGGTGTGTGTGTGTGTGTGTGTAGCAGTGAATGTGTGTAAATGTGTGTGTGTGTGTGTGTGTGGCGGTGAGTGTGTGTGACCTCAGGGTGATTCCACTCGGACGCAGAAAATAGGATGAGCGGCCGAGAGGTGCGAGAATGGCGAGCAAGAAGAAGTGTGAGTGTAGAGCGACGGAGGCATGAGTGACCTTCAGCAAGAAATGACCACTCGAGGCCTTACACTCTCTCTCTCTCACTCTCTCTCTCTCTCTCTCACTCACTCTATCTTCTCTCTTCCTCTCACCCTCTGTTCCTCTTTCACTCTCTCTTTCTATCCTTCTCACTCTCATCCCTCTCTCATTCTATCTATCCCTCTCTCTTTCACTGCATCTCTCTCTCTTTCCAATCTATATACAGTTCTGCTTGCTCTGTACATGTACAAAAAGAAGTGTGTGAAAAAAAGACAGATGGAGACCGTGTGTGTGGTCTTGTGTGTGCATTCTGTAATTCACTTCATGTCCCATAACGGAAGGATTTGATCCTTTCTGTGCATTCAGATGTACTATGTGTCTGCCCATGCACTGCGTCTTGTGCTTTTGTGACCATGCGTGTAGTTGTATAGAGCCTCTCCATAATCGTATGCTTTCCTCCCCACCCAAACCACTCATCCCCATCTCTATTCTCTACCATGCCATACATGACAGGATTGTGATTTAGCCTAAATAAGCTTAAATTTACAGTACAGCTGGGATGAGATTATGGAAATCATGGAGAGATGTAACCGCGCTGCGACTAATATCCATGTGCCTGTATGCACTGTATTCGTCTTTTGCCTGAGTGTGTACAGCATGCATTTGGTTTTTGGGCAGGTTGGCATATATTAATAATGAGCACGTTTTGTGTGTAAGGCAAAGGGCTAGCTTTGAATGAGTCAGAGCTAGGGAATCTCTAGCATGTGTGTTTGTGTGTTCGTGTGTGTGCGTGTGTGTGCGTGTGCGTGTGTGTGTGTGTGTATGTGTGTGGGTGTGGGTGTGTGTGTGTGTGTTTGTGATTATACAGTATGAGAGTGCTTAGGGGCTGTAAGGTCTAGCAAAGCTACAGTAGACTCTAACCTGCAGTGACACTGGAAGGTCTGGACCATGGATGGGGCGATTAACAGCATCCAGACAGCAGACTGACCTTAAACCAGTACCTGAAAGGCTTTGTGAGTGTGTGTGTGTGTGTCCACCAGCTTGTTCTTTTTAAGGCCAGGTAATGAAATATTGACCTCAAAAGTAATCTGTTTGTTATTTGTTTGTGTGTGTGTGTGTTTGCTTGTGAGTGTGAAGGTGTGTGAGGGTGTGTGTTTGTGAGAGTGTGTGTTTGTGTGTGTGTGTGTGTGTGTGTGCGTGTGATTGATGGGACAGGAGAGTGATATTACTTCCACCCCATTTCTCACTGAATGATTCACGTTCATTTGACATTTCAGAGTAGCAAGGGGCATGTGACTCACCTGATTATCTCAACCCAGGTCCACACACACACACACACACACACACACACATACACCTAAACACGGGCGCGCGTACACACACACACACACACACACACACACACAAACACACACATACACACACACACACAGCCCTGTCACATGCCAGAAGACACTTTGGATCTAATTAGCCTTGAGTGCTTGACCCATTTAAAGCTATTTTCCAATTAAACAAAGAACTTGTGTGTTTTAGCTGAGAGGTCTGTGTGGAGTCTCCTCAACCAGGGGGGTCCCCCATACAGGCAGTGGACGGATGACTAATCTGCTGAAACAGACCCCTACTTTATGAACAGAGCCCATGCTTCTTTTGATGAAAAACATGGACTGTTAGAGGAAGATTAGAGCCATGAAACTTCATAAAGAAATCACACTAAAAGCTTCGCTGACAGAAATGAAGCCAATGAGAAAAACAAAGGGAAAAAATCCGACCTTCAAGACTAACTTAAAGGTAAAGAGTTAAGAAAAAGAAAAAGTGTGTATGGTGTGTGTGTGTGTGTGTGTGTGTGTGTTTGTCCTGCGGTCAGATGCCCACTCTGGGCTGCTATCACGGGGGACGCTGGCGTAGGTCTCTGCAGAGCACTCAGTGCCATGGGAGGCCATTAAAATGGCTTCCACAAGTCATTGCAGTGATACACACACACACACACACACACACACACATTCTCTCTCTCTCTCTGGGGGTCGTTGGCTGGCCATACACAAGCCAGCTGAATTCTGTTAGTTATAGTTCATGAGATACTGGAAGTCCTCTTCCTGTCTACATACATGTGTATTTGAGTCTATGGGAAATGGCCTTAATGGTATACTATACTGTGTGTGTATGGTGTGGTGGTATATGTGTGTGTAAACATGTATAAACATGTTTGGGTGTGTTATTAAGTGACTATGTTTGTGTGTGTGTGTGTGGGGAGAGGGGGTGCAATTGTGTCTGTGTGTGTGTGTAATCATGGCTCCTGCAGGGTCTGCCGTGTGACTCATCGCTGTTGCCTAGAGATAGCACTGCTCATTTGTGATCAGAGGGACCAGGCAAGAAAAGAAATATCACACACACACACACACACACACACACACACACACACACTCTCTCTCTTTCTCTGCCCCTCTCCGTCTCTTTCCCTCTTCATCTTTCTAAAGTTAGTTTTTGAAGCTGTCAATCTACTATATACACTGTGATTTATAACCTTTTAAGAGCTTTATGGAACTTCTCATCACAGCGCCTGTCAGAGGCTTCCCCACACTCTCTCACAGGCAGCCATTAGAGACCGGCGCAGAGCTCGTCTTACATCTACGACCACCTCTCTCTCACACACACACACACACACACACACATACATACACACACGCACATACACACTCTCTCTTTCCCTCTCTCTCTCACCTACACACTCTCTTTCTCTCTCAAACAAACACACACACACATACACACACACTCTCTTTCTCTCTCTCTCACACACACACACTCTCTTTCTCTCTCTTTCTCTCTCAAACACAGACACATACACACACACACATTTTTCTTGTGATTGAATATCATAAGAGTAGAAGGTGAGAGATAATATAACATCACAACTGTGAGGCTTGCAAGACTGTAGGCACATTCACACACTCCCCATCCTCTCTAACACACACACAGAAATCCAGACTGTCGGTCTCCAAAGTAAGGGTGGTGGTCTAGGTGGTGGACTACCAGGGGGTTTCATCTGTCAGGCTGGTTTAGATTCAACCTGAGACCTACCTACATAAAAACCCCAGGGTAATATCCACTGCATGCGTATGTATGTGTGTGTGTGTACCATTCCTCCTTCAACATCTATAAGATCCATGCTATGTGTGAGAGTCTGTGTAGTATGTCTGTGTGTGTGTGTTTGTGTGTGTCTATGCATGCACATGGGTATGTCTATGTCTGTGTCCTTCTGTGTGTGTGTGTGTGTGTGTGTGTGTGTGTGTGTGCCTGCATCTTCTCACAAATGCCCTATTTCCTTTCGTAAATAGCTGTGTCACCTCTCCTTAGCTTTAATTGAAAGCTCTTTCTCTCTCCCTCTCTCTCTGCTGTTCACTGTGCCCTACAGTGGTGGTGATGCCTGTGTGACAGCCAACCCAAACCCCCCTCGGTTGGCTTCCTCCAGTTAACAGGTTGGCTCTGACCCGACTCTTTCTTTCTCTCCATCTCTCCGTATTTCCTTTCTTTCGTTTGTTTCTCTGTCGTGTTCCTTTTGTCTGCTGCGGAGTCTCTGTCGCGTCTCATTCACTTTTCCTTCTGGAAGTTTCTGGCTCTGTCTTTGTTCGCCGTGCTGTAATCCCGGTAAGCGCCTTATATGTGTGGCGCCGTTTGAGGCCCCCACTGTAGGACCAAAATGGAGTTGGACAGAGTTTCTGTGGGGACTCTAATCTCGGCGTGACAGGTAAGGGGCACGGGGGAGGGAGAGCGCTTTGATGTCAGGTGTTTTGCATAGCACGCACACACACACACACACACACACACACACACACACACACACACACACACACACACACACACACACACACACACACACACACACATATGCACTCTCACACACACACACACACACACAAACACACACACATATGCACACACACACGCACACAGACACACACACACACACACACACTACACTTTTAGCATGCATGTACCTGTGCTTAGACACAAACATACAGATCCACACACACATACAGAAACACAAAGATATATGTGTGATTTGATTTATTTATGACTCCAGATCGATCCATAATCATCCCTCTTAAGACCTGCCGTCTCCCCTTATTGACCCATGACTCATACACACATGCCCACACACATGCCCACACACATGCCCACACACCTGCATCCTCCATCATCTGCACCAACCCTGTTCCTATGCACGTGTGCTGCAGACCTTTTGTCCTTCTAATCTACATTACTGCCATCACTGCCCCCATGCATGTCCTTCATTTTCACCATCACCACCACGGTGCTGAAGACCTTGTCTCTCCCCCATCACTGTCCCCATGCATGTAAAATGAACACCTTTATCCCTCATTTTCTTGCTGTTAAAGAATGTGCTTGTGTTGTATGTACAGTATGCTGCTGCTGAGACCTTGAATTTCCTCTGGGGATCAATAAAGTATCTATCTATCTATCTATCTATCTATCTATCTTTTCACCATCACTACCACCATCACGGTGCTGAAGATCTTTGTCTCTTCCCCGTCACTGCCCCCATGTACGTGAGCACCTCCATGAACACCTTTGTCCTATCTGCTTTCTACCACCACTGTCACCACCGTCATCACTGTCCCTGTGCATGTAGACTGATGACCTTTTCCGTGCACATTAAATGAATACTTTTGCATCTCGCGTGTCCATCACCATCCCCTTCCCCTCCCCATGCACCTTCTCCCACCGCACCATCGTTGTCCCTATCGCTGCCCACCCCCTATGTCCCGCGGCGTGTGATGGCTGCATGATGCCCACCAAGTGAATGCCGATCCCACGCCTCGGCTCGATATCAGATCGCACCGCCTTATCAGGACGCTGAGGCGGGCCGGCTGGTGGAAGGCTAGCGGGACCGAAGCTGCCCATCGAGGGCTGCTGGAAGATTGGGGTTGCGGCCCCAATATCCACCAGCCACTCCCTCCGAAAATTCCAACACCTTATTTCTGATGGGGGGGCAGGTGGGTGTGGGTGGTGTGTGTGTGATCTATCAGGCCTGCCAGGGAGGGGAGGGCAGGAGTGCAGGTGATTTGTTTGCATGGAGTAAATGTCAGTTTGGGAAAGTATGTTATTACAGAGAGGGCCTCTGGAGAAGAAAGCTGCGGAAATAGGCACATACACAGAGAGAGAGAGAGAGAGAGAGCCTCCAGAGGCTGAAGAATGCAGCAGCCCACACAATCATGCAGGTGTGTGTATACGCACGTGCACACGCACGCACCACACACACACACACACACACACACACACACACACACACACACACACACACACACACACACACACACACACACACACATACACACACACATACACACACACACACACACACACACACACATGCATGCACATAAAAAATATCCATGGAATCACTCACACTCACACAAAACTATAACTATGACTGCCACACATAGTTGGACATACTGTACAACAAATTAATATAAAATAAATAAGTTTATACATTCAGGATAACAAAATGTTTAAAGATGCCTTTGTATACACACTAGCACTCAGGCTTCCTGTAATGACTTAGCGCAGTGGTTCTCAAATGGTGTGCCGTGAGGCGAAGTTAGGTGTGCTGTTGAATTTTGAGGAACCCAATGTGATTTTATACAAGCTCATGAAATAGGCTAGAGGGCAATTTTTAAATGCATCAATGACACAGTTTCTTAATTAAAATGGTTCTACTGTAGGTAGTCATGAAGTGGTTGTTATAAAGTAGCCTAACAGACTACAGATACACTGGATTGGTACTCTGACTACAGATTTATCATGCAGCTTAGTCATGTCAGCATGTTGGCCTACCTATCGCTGTGGTCGCAGCTCATGAACGCTCCTTAGAACAATAATAATAATGTCTATGATACTTCATAATCAGTAACCATAAGTTGGTGTGCCTTAGTGTTTGGTTTGATCTTTGATGTGCTTTAGCCCTAAAAAGGCTTAGAGCCTCTGACTTAGCCAAACACCCTCAGATTACCACCATGTTAGGTAGGCAACACAGTAGCGCAAGTGTCAGTGTGTCTACAAAGGAAACACTCATTCTTGTTCAGGTGCTGTGAATCACTGCAGTCTAATCATAACAAACAGCTCTCTGTTCACTTGCAAGTCGATGTGATATGCACACACACACACACACACACACACACACACACACACACACACACACACACACACATACACACACACACACCAGTAATCAAAGTCAAGCAAGCCTTTGTCCATATATGCATACATACATACATGTCCACACATACGAAAATAAACAGAAAATGATAAAAAGCCACACATATGGACATGCAAAAGCAAACAAAACACACACTCACAAAATGTAGTGATCTAAGCTACAAGGTACTCTGTAAATGAAGCTTAAAGAAGAAATCCAGCTATTTGTTTATATAGATTTCCGTTTCTCGAGGTCACAATAAAATGTAGTAACCGGTACAAACCCCCACACTCACAAAATGTAGTGATCTAAGCTACAAGGTACTCTGTAAATGAAGCTTAAAGAAGAAATCCAGCTATTTGTTTATATAGATTTCCGTTTCTCGAGGTCACCGAGTAGTACCGGTACAAACCCCCCCCCGAAAACAATCGGTTTTACCGAATTTCCGGATTTCTTCTTTAATCTTCATTTATAGAGTAGCTTGCCGCTTAGCTCACTACATTTTCCAAGTAGCTTGCCCATCACTGCACACACATGGCCACATAAGCCTCCAAACACAAGCACACCGTCATCTATGCTGGAGGCACACACACTATGACAAAGCAAAATAAACGTATAAATAAATAAAAATAAAAATAGAATTAAACGTCCATGACCATGTACAAAACAACACACACAGGCATGAGCATAAAACCACACGAGACTCCACACTCATCCGCACACAAAGGCATAGCTCTGTGAAGCATTCAGTCACAATCAAGACCCACACAATCGCAGTTGCATGTACACACAAACACACACACACACACACACACACACAAGGCAATCATCCACCCACAAGCAACATTCGCTTCATGAAAACACACATACACAGAAACACACTCACACACAGACACAGAAACACACACACACACACACACACACACACACACACACACACACACACACACACACACACACATATACACACACAAACACACACACACCCCAGGACCTGTCTATGGTTATCAGTGCAGCTTGAGTGGTGCTGGGCAGTCGCAGGTCCTCTTCTGCTACCTGTCACAGTGGCTCACCTGTTCCGACTGGTGTGAGTGGCATTTCGCCAGGCAGACAGGCCGTCCACTCGCATTCATTATGAACCAACGGCCAGGGACAGAGGTGCAGGCACACTCACATCACCAGCTCCATCAACACTGTCACAGTCTGCGTCTGACTGTGTATGTGTGTGTGTGTGTGTGAAACTGGCTGTGCATGTGGTGTGTATGTGCACTGTTTTGTGAGTGTGTGTGTGTGTTTGTATGTGGGGTAGGTTGTCATCTTATTGTGTCTGTGTATGTGTGTGTCTCTGACTGCTTTCTTGCACACACAAAAGCTCTAAACAACAAAAAGGATGAATATTGCAGTTAACATTAAATATTGTATTTATAGGACATATCTCTGGAGAGAGGCATTGTGAGAGAGAAGCAAGCAACGATGGAGATGCAGAGAAAATGACACATGAGAGATGTGGGAGAGGCTGCTTGTGTTGATTGGGTGCTGCGTATGAAATAGTTAAAAAAAACCTCTGTGTGTCTTTGCACTGAGTGATTAGCTCGGCAGGAGACAGAGGAGAGGAGAGAGGAGGGAGGAAGGAGAGAGAGATAGAGAGAGAGATGAGAAAGGGGAGAGAGGGAGAAAGTCGAGAGAGAAAAGAATGAAGAGAGAGATAGACGAGAGAGAGCTGAGAAAAGAGAGAGCTTGTGTGCTGATACGCTCTTCCCTCCTCTGTTCCCTCCTCAGCCCCAGAAACACAGCTGAAAATCCTCTCGCCTTGAATGCCAGGGCTAAGGCGCTGTCTGTCAGCACGTCCAGATTGTGGGGGGTTGTTATAAAATGTGTGTGTGTGTGTGTGTGTGAGAGAGAGTGTGTGTGTGTGTGTGTGTGAGGTCTGCATTCTGTCTTCTAAATCCTCGTTGGATGTGTTGTAGTTTTATGGAGCTTGTTTATGAGTGCCTGTTTAAGTGTTTGAAATGATTTGTGTTGTTTGTGAGGGGTGCATGTTTGTGTGCATGTGGGTATGTATGTATGTGTACTGTATTTGTGCAAATATGTGTGTGCGTGTTTGTGTTTATAGGATTGTGGTATTTGCAGAGTGTGCATATGTGGTTAAATGCCCTGTCTATTTGTGGTTAGTGGTGGTACATACCTGGAATTGTGTGTAGGTGTTCATTTTGCCTTGTGTGTGTGTGTGTGTGTGTGTGTGTGTGTGTGTGTGTGTGTGTGTGTGTGTGTGTGCTTGTGGGGGTGGGTGCTGGCCAATGTGACTACATTTGTCTCTTCATGGTGTGTGTACTTATGTGTGTCCATACATGAGTTGTCTGTGTACTTATTTCATGTGAGTATGTGTGTTTGTCTGTCTTTGAGATTGTGTGTGTGTGTGTGTGTGTGCCAAAGGCTCATCTCAGATCCTCCTTCCCCGCCCTGCCACATCCAAGATGATCCAGGGAATCTCTGCCATCCGGCTGGGATCATCTCTAAGCTTCTGCCAGGACTCGGCGGACCGCTCCTCTCCACTCTGCCACCCGGTCAGCGGCTCCAAAGCCTGTTAGCGCTGCCGTGCCGAGCCGAGGCGTGACACGGCTGTGAGCAGAGCAGAGCAGAGCTGGACAGGGCCGGCCTGTACACGAAGAGCTCATGCTCAGCCACAGTCTCAAACCCACTGTACTGGACTACTGCTCAACAACAACAACAAAAAAAAAAACAGTTTGAGATTTTGCATCTCATAGCTACTGTAAATTAGATTACAGCTTGACTCAGCCTCTAGCTCAATCCCAGAGTATTAGCCTACTACAAACTTCTTCTTCTCCTTCCACTACTACTACTACCACCACCACTACTACTACTATCTACCACCACTACTACCACCACTAACACTACTACTACTACTACTACTACTACTACTACTACTACTACCACTACTACTACTACTACTACTACTACTACGAACACTACTACTACCACCATCACTACTACTACGAACACTACTACTACCACCATCAATACTACTACTACTACTACCTACAACTACTACTACTACTACTACAACTACTACCACCACCACTACTACTACTATCTACCACCACTACTACCACCACTAACACTACTACTACTACTACTACTACTACTACGAACACTACTACTACCACCATCACTACTACTATTTTGCATCCTAACACTACTTGACTCACCACCATCAATACATACTACTACTACTACCTACTACAACTACTACTACTACTACTACAGCTACTACTACTATTGATTCTATTATTAAAAAAAAATCAGTCTAGATATTCGGTTTACTACAGCTACTAATATTGATTCTATTATTAAAAAATCAGTCTAGATATTCGGTTTCTGCTGGCCTTACTGGGGTGTGGCCTGTAAGTGCTTGTGAGGCAAAGAATCTATGAGTGTTGAGTGGTCACAGCATGATTGGTAAGGATTTCGCTCATTCCCTTAGATGGCTGTGGAGATTAGGACAGGATTAGGGCTCTTTATTGGTAACTAGAAATGATTAGATTTATTCATCCAGCTTCTGTAACCACTACACATATATACATAGCTGACATGTCCTAATTAATTACATGTCATTAATTAAGACATGTCCTAACACTATGGCCATATGATCAGTTATTTCACCATGAAGTTTCTCTTTTCTAATCCAAATGCCAGTCTCGGGTGTACAGACTGTGAGTGAGCCATGTTTATCTGATGGCTGAGTGGGCAGAGGAGACACCACCGTCACCAGGGAAACGTTGACGTCTCCAGCTCATTGGCTGTGCACTCTGTGTTTGACTCTCTGACCTATCTTCGTGCTTGGAACAGCGGAGTGCGAAGAAGAGAAAAAAAACAGGCGCCGCCAGAAACATGGATCTGAAATTAGCCTCGCCAGCGGGGGACCTTTCGCACTGACGTGGCATGTGAGGCGCCAACCCGAGACCTTCACTCAAGGACAAGAAACAAGTTGGTACTTTTGGGTGAGCCTATAGTGTGTGAGTGTGTGTGTGTGTGTGTGTGTGTGTGTGTGTCTGTGTGTCTGTGTGTGTGTGTATGTAAGAGCTGGAGCCAGCCGCAGGACTAGGGTGTAGAGGAATTTTTTCACAGTGTCTGCTTTGCTAAAATGATCAAATGATCAACACTTTGAAAAAAAAAAAAAAAAAACACTTGAAATACACACACTTGAACAACTTGGTTTGAAGTCGCTTGTTGATGCCCTCTTCATCTCTGACACAGAACGCGAAGTGTTGAATGACTCCCCGAAAACTACATCAAGGGGCTAATTGGATCTGTCCAGTTAAGGAACATGACAAGAGCAATCAAGACCTTCACAATACCAAGTAAACAACTTTCAAAACTTAATAGCTGAAGGGAGAGAAAAAAGGGAAGACATTTTTTCCCCCAGTCCTATGAAAACAGGAGCATAAATAAAAAAAAGTGTGAGAGAGCGAGATAGAAAGACAGAGAGAGAGAGAGAGAGAGAGAGAGAGAGAGAGAGAGAGAGAGAGAGAGAGAGAGACGACAGCGCGACAGCGACAGAGATAGAGAGAGAGAGGGAGCAGATGTGCCTCAAATCTGCTGCTTCAAGACGAACCCAAACATCGGCGGTGGCGGGACAGAAGAAGAAAGCGGCGCGCGGATGGAAAGCCCACCAGGGGAGACGGCAAAGGAGTGCGGAGACGGCGCTCGAGCCCCTGACACACTGACAGCAATAATTGAACTAAGGGCGTCTCTTCAAACTCACGGCTAAAAGTCCAACACAATTACAAGTGTTCAGATCACAGGCAAGCGTTGACTCACAGGAACCTCATTTGAATGTTATTTTTTCTCCCCTTCTTGTCTTTTACTTTTGCATTTTTTTCTCTCTCTCTCTCTCTCTCTCTCTCTCTCTCTCTCTCTCTCTCTTCCTTCACCACTACCGCTGTCTGCCGTCTTTGATTTTGACACCAATTAAATTTGGGAACTCATGAAAGTGTGTGTCTGGTGCTGCGATAGATAGCGAGAGAGAACGAGCGAGAGAGAGAGAGAGAAAGCGAGAGAGAGAGAAGAAGGGAGAGAGGAGCTTTTTTCGCAGAAAGTTCTGCATAAAATGCAAGACTACTGTAATAAAACACACACACACACACACACACACACA
>NC_063209.1:10400978-10410978 GCF_017589495.1 Alosa alosa | reverse complement strand
CTCTGATGCATGTTTATTGTGATTCTTTAGCTTTCCTCCATGCCATGCCATACAGTAGGTCGGTTATATGCCCACTGCCCACAGGATTATTAAACATGTCACATTAACTTCCGTTTTTCCACTGCTTGGTTGAATTTCCCATTGTCCTACGTAATTTAGAACGACAATTAACCGTATGTTATTTGCACACCTATGAAGTAGATCCATTTTTTTGGCCATATCACACTTGTATATTAATTCGCCAAACTCGTTGTGAAGTTTAAATTAACTGTCACGTTGCATCCGAGCTGTAAAATGCAGACATTCAGAACATTGCAACATTGTAGCAAATGACGGAGGTGGCTTTTAGCTAGATGGATGACAGCAGGCTAGGTAAAATAGCGATGTTTCAAAGCTAAAGTTCATCATGAATCTTGGGATACGCCCGCCTGACAACGGGAGAGATAGAACTAACGACTGGCCTTTGGCCGTAGCAACCATCCATTTAGAACTACAGTAGCACAGAACAGTTTGTTCTGCAAGTTGAGAAATTAGTTGATATGTGTCGGAAGAAATTAGTTCTACAAATAAGACAGTTTTAGCTATTAAAACGTTTAAATTGTAACAGGAAATGAACACAACGCAAGTGGCAACTGTGGAATAAGCGGGATAATGGACTCCACGGTGGTCTGTTCACAGAAATGAATGCACTCGCTTCGCGTCGGAGTCATACAAGTATATATTTCTGATATTTTAAGTTTTCTTTCAGTGTTGGGGATTCTATATTGGTCTGTAGTTTGTCCAGTGATACTTTGTAAGGTAGCCTAAGGTAAGGAGCTAGAACATAGAGTAGGCTATAACATGGTTATTTCGAGTGTGCTACTGTAATGCAATGAGGTGTGGTCATGAAACTCTTTAAACAGTGAAACTCAGATTTATCTAAATATCTACATTTGCCATTGCATCTTTCTTTTTGAATTTGAACAATTCTAGACTTTCCATTGTTTGAATTGGAACTAGCAACACAAGGCTTTGATTAGCAGCCACTGACATTGGATGGTTGAATTGAATATATTGTGTAACAGCTTTTTGTCAAGGGATCAGGGATAAATCTTGTTAACTGCTGGGAATAAAAACATTAATACACCCAAGGCTAATGATTTATTACAATGATGTAGGACAACTATCGGCTTTTAATGCACTCTCAAATATAGCACATATTTTTACCTTTGTGCAAACCAACCCTAAATTATGTTTAATTATTCGATGGCCTTGGAAATAGGACCTACTGTAATCATCACCTTATTAAAGAGGACTGCATAAACACATTACTGTTTTTTCTTTTCATATAAAACTGCTTACTCTCACTAGCAAAACTCTAAACTCTCACTAGCAAGCCTGTAATGCTCCTGGACTAAGGAATGAAGCAGCTCTTCCCTGGCGTTAAGGGGTTGGTTACAGTCAGTGCACCTGGATATGGCCAATCTGTAAATACAAGACTGCAAGGCTCCAAGGGTGATTTAAGCAATTTGTCCAAACACACACACACACACACACACACACACACACACACTGCAATGATTTAAAGATTTGGCCAAATACCCCCACACACACACACACACACACACACTCCCACAATAAAACAATATCAATAATTTGGCCAGCCACACACACACACCATACACATCCAGGTGGTTGAGTGGGCCACTCTGGCCACAGCCCAACATCATGCAGGTGTGTTACACGTGTGTGTGTGTGTGTGTGTGTGTGTGTGTGTGTGTGTATCTTTCGGCTCGTAAGGCTCGTTGCCAGTATACACCAGCTGCAGCAGCACACACACGGCCGTGCGCGTCTGTGTTGCTACGGCACTCTTAGTGCCCAGGAACCGGGAGCCTCCTGCACTTGTAAATATGTAAATAGATCATGTTTAATTTAAGTTATTCTTCCTAATTGTACATACTGGGGCTGGGTTGGCTATCTCGCAGCTCTGAGCTGTCCCGTCACGTTAAAGTATTCAGATTCAGGCACGCCATTTGCCAATCTCGCCAGTTGGTGATGAATACTGTAGGATCGCCATTCCAGACCGTGCCTTTAAAAAAAAGGGAAGAAAATAACGATGTCTTCACCAGCCTGTTAGGTGTTTATAAGGAACATGGAGTGATGGAGTCATTGTAGAACTGTTTACAATTTAGAGAAAATATCTCATTGCTATTGAAGTCAAGCTTAAGTGCAAAATTCACTATACAACACATTTAAAACATGTGATTAAGCATTACCCATTAAGATAACATTGAAATATGAACTGCTGGACTAATCCAAGGATGAAAATGAATAATATTAATAATAAGTTATATCTTTCTTAACTTTCTTAACCTAAAGGTCGCTACTCACTAAGATATATAAATTACTTTTAAATAGCTGGGCCATGTCTGATTAGTTAGCAGCATGTGGAGCACGGTGCCTCTGATTGATTGGCATGACCGTTACATCCCGGTCTAGGGCTTGTGGGATATAACAAAAATGGGCAGACACAAAACTTAATAAAATGGTGTATTTATTAATAAAAAAAAACAGTATGGAAAAATGTCTAAACTAAAAAAAAAACAAGGAACCGGGCGCCAGGCGCCACTCCTCCTGGTCTCTCACCCCAGGGAGTGAGAGAGATGACGGCAAGTTGCACGGGCAAGGCCCGAGGCTGGCCCTAGTGGCAGCGATGTGCGGCAGCGACGGTGGCAACGAACGATCCCCACAGCTAGCAAGAGAGAGAGCTCAATGACGTCAGCCCCCTTTTAAAGGGCCGGGCTACCCTGACGTCATAGGGTTTCACACCACCCCTCAGCTGCGCCAATCTGCCTGGAAGCACCCAACAGAAGTAACAAACACAAATAATAAATAAGACCCACAGGGTCGTAACAATGACTGTTTGTCACACAAGGATGACATGAATTACACTTTACAACTTGGTGTTGTTGTCCTGAAAACACAACACTTCTGCTGCTCTTACATAACTTGCACCACTATGCCACTTTCTTCATTACTCAGGTCAAACAGAACTACCCAAGCCTCTTATTGGCCTGACTTTGCACTAGTTTTTTATTGACTGTCTATGCACAATTTCAACAAAATTTTGCTGCTCTTATTTTTTCATTATTATATGTGCCCTCTTATTTACTTATTTACTTACTTTGTTGTTTACTTGAATGTTATGTTTGTCTGTGGACTTAAAATTGGTAAAATATGTCTTGTCTTCACCGTGGGATAGTGAGAAACGTAATTTCGATCTCTTTGTATGTCTGGAACATGTGAAGAAATTGACAATAAAGCTGACTTTGACTTTGAAAAAAAAAAAAAAAAAAAAAAAAAAAAAAAAAAAAAAAATATATCTGTGACTTCACTGACCATTGGGTCAGTTTACACAATTTGTTAGCGGCCTTTGTGGTTGCTAATTGCAGTTTTGATTTGATTCTTTCAGCCTTAACTCATTGTCATATTACCACAAAACAAGCTATTTATTACAGATTGTTCTCTCGTGGTCATCAGAGTTTGTTATTTTGAAAGGAATGATGGCAGAAATGGTTCCTTTGCTATGGCTACTGCTCTTTTATTAAGTTCCATGTCTCAGGCATCTTTGATGGAGAGACTGGATAGTGACATCCTCTAAGTGATTCACACAGCCCTGTCTCCCAGCAAATACATACAAATGTGACCCGACGTAACATAAACACTCTGATATGCACCCATACACACGCACGCACGCACACACGCACACACACAGACACACAGACACAATCTCCTCTCTCTGTAGTCATAGTTGGGCCAATGCTTCCCCTCGTCTTCCTCGAATCTATGGCAGCCTCTACAGTATATTTTGACTTTCAATTGTATATATATATAATTCAAACAAACCAATGCAGTCTCTCTCTCTCTTTCTCCCTCTCCCTATCCTGCTCTTTTGTGTGTGTGTGTGTGTGTGTGTGTGTGTGTGTGTGTGTGTGTGCACGTCATGTGTTTTCATGAACTTTGCACAAGAAACTTGATTGACGTTTCTTTAGCAGAGAAAAATGTCAGTGTGCATATTTGTCATGTTGATCTACAGACTGTGACGGAAAGGTCAGTATTTCACTGACTTTTTTTTTTTTTTTGCTACCTGTTGAAACCAGTCAAATTTCTCATTACATTCTCTTTCTTTCTTTCTTTCTTTCTTTCTTTCTTTGATTTCTTTTTCCCTTCTTTCTTCCTTTCTTTCTCATCTCCAGGTGTAGTTGTGAATTCCATCTACAGTTCACTGTGTGAGGCCAGTCAAGTTCATTTGCGGCTCCAGCTCCTGCTCTCTTGATCATTTCTAAAGCATGCTGGGATATTTATGGCCCCTTGGTGCCTTTGATCTCGCCCGCAATATGTACGAGGGGCCCATGTTGTTTGGAATGAGGAAATTCAACAGGACTCCATTTTCACGGAGCGGTGGTGGGGTATTGGTGCAGTGGACTTGGAGGGGTGTGTGTGTGTATGTGTTGGTGGGGGGTTGTGTCTGTACTCCATGAGGATGTTTCTCAGAGGTCAGACGAAGCTTTGGAGAGCAGAGCAGAGCAGGCCACGCTTGACATCAACTCCTCTGTATCTCTCTCTCTCTCTCTCTCTCTCTCTCTCTCTCTCTCTCTTTCTCTCCGCGGTGCGATGCGACTTGACATGATGCAACGCAAGGCTGCTCCTCTGGGGGTTCTGTGCCGCTATCAGTTTCACACAAACACACCAGCGCAGCCCCCACACTCTCCTCCTGGCCAGAAATGTGTTTATCGCTTAGAGACACTTTAAAGAAGAAGAATGAAAAAAAAAAACACAACTCACATCCCATAATAGCAGCTGAAATGTTAACCACCCCCAACCCCCCCCCCCCCCCCCCCCCTTCAGCCCAAGCTCCAGCCCACTCCCTATCCAATATGATGTGCCATTTTACTTGACATGAAAGCGAGAGAAGCCATTTGAGAGAACGCGAAAAGAAAGAGAGACTGATGAAGGCGGAAAAAAGAGTGTGTGGTTTTTGTGTGTGTGTGTGTGTGTGTGTGTGTGTGTGTGTGTGTGTGTGTGTGTGTGAATCAACATGTTTTAGCGGAGATGTGAAAAGTAGGACATGCGGAGAGTGGCACTGTCCCCCTGAGCGGAGACCAGACGCACAGCTGTGGGACAAAACAAACCCAAGACCCTCTCACTCGGGGGAAAGAGAAAAGCTTGAAAAGATGCATTTCTTCAAAAGCTCAAAGCCGCATGTTGAAAGGAAATCTCCATAATTTGTTCTCCCCTCTCCTTTTTTTTTCAAAAGCAGGAATTAAAAACACAGCCAACATAAATGGCTGTGTTTACACTGGGAAGTCTTGGCTAAGCACTATGATAAAGACACCACTCTCTTTCTCTCTCTCTCTTTCTCTTGCAGACACGCATATACTCACACACATACATTATATACACACTCCAGAATTGTGTGTGTGTATGTGTTACAGACACACATATACTCACACACATACATTATATACACACTCCAGAATTGTGTGTGTGTATGTGTTACAGACACGCATATACTCACACACATACATTATATACACACTCCAGAATTCAATGGCTGCATTTTTTAATCCATGCGGATATTCTTATGTGCTCTAGTTACTTTATAGGGAGTATTACATGTTTGGGAAAGCAACTTAAGACCTCGGACACACATACACACACATACTTAATGATGTCGCTTCACATCACATGATGGCTCTTTTTCCTAAGTAGGCTTTTGTTGTTATCGTTGTCTTAGTTTGACACAATCTCAAGCGGTTCTGGATAATTTCCAGACTCTTTTATTTTCCTCACACTGCCTTCAAACTTTCACTCCAGCTTAGAGACTCAAATTCAACATTCTGCTTTTTCCACTTCGTTGTGCTGACACATATACACACACACACACACACACACGCACACAAATGTAATCTTTTGTCTTTCCAGCAACATGAAGCTGCAGGTCATTAACAAGCTGTCTGTGCGGAGCTCTGATAGCACTCTGCCATCTGCAGAACAGCGCAGCAGATAGGTTCAGCCCCTTCCCCTGTTATAAGGAGGGATAGCTTCAGTGAAAGATCAGCTCATAAGGAAATGTCTCAATAGAAGATAATGAAGGCTATAGCGTGTATGTGTTTGTGTGTGTGTGTTTGAGAGAGTGAGAGAGAGAGAGAGAGTGAGAGGGAGAGAGAGCTTGCATTTTCAGAAAGCAAACAATATTGTGTGTGCATGTCCATGTGTGTGTGTGTGTGTGTGTGTGTGTGTGTGTGAGAGAGAGAGAGATTTGTCCCTCATCTGTCTGGATCTTCACCTGTGTAGCGGATCAAGCCTACCTGCTTGAGCTGCTATCCGCCTAATGAGCTTTTTGTTCAAACATTTTATCAAACTTTTGTCCCCACATCCAATGAGACCAAATCAAACCCCGTGAATAAAACCCAGAGTTCTTTTTTTCCATTTCCTCTCCGACACTATCCCCCATTCATTTCATTTGCCGTGCTTGTGACAGTTGCTCTCTCTTTCACTATCTCCCTCCCTCTCTCTCTCTCTCTCTCTTCCTTCATTCCGCTCACTCTTTACTGGAGATAGAGAAGAGAAGCCTGTCACAGTTCAAAGCGCCCCCATAACTTCAGAGAGCGACAGAGAGAGAGGGAGAGAGCGAGAGAGAGAGAAAGAGAGAGAGAGAATCAAAAGCCATTTGAGCGAACCTCAGAGGAAAAATGAGGGAAGTGGTAATTTAATGGCAAAGCACACAGTTCTGCCGCGACGTCAACACGCTTTCATATTCTCAAAGAATTTATTCAAACACTCACACGCGCCACTCGCTCGCTCCTTCGCACAGTCTTAACTCACTTCTGAAAATGTGAGAAATATTGAATTCAATGACTGAGACTTTAACCTAAATATCGGCAAACATATTCGGCATGGACACAGACATGATACGAGTCTCAATGTGACTGTTCGTGTCTGTTGTGTACTTGAGTGAGCATTATATCTCCAAAGGCAGTTGGCTTGATGATAACTATTACCACAATGATATTCATGAGTTTCAGCTTTTCCCTCTGCCTATTCTGGTTAACTCATGCAGCTATTCAGAAACAAAACAGGATTTCGGAACAGTACATAGATGACTTACATTATTTCTTCATGTTATGGTATATGATTGAATGCATAATGACACCTATAGGTTGGAATGAATTGCAAAGGAATACAAATCAAATCAGAAATCAAAAGAAATGCCTGGAGTTATAAATGTTTGAAAACAGATACAGAAATGGAGTATAGTTATGTATGCCTCTAGATTTCTTCTCCTTCGCTGCTTCATCAGCATTCATGACAGCATTTTCTGCCAGGGTCTTCCCAAGTAAGGGACAATGACGTTGTTTAGCTAGATAGTCCTGACAAATGCTCTGCAGAAGTCTGCACTTTTTTGCCAATAAAATTGTTTAATGTCTGATGACCTATTTAGACCCAATACTAAGTTAACACATTGGTTTCTCACTCTTGAGCTTGAAATCCCTGGTTATGTATGCCTCTAGAGTTATTTTTCTTCACTGTTTCGTCACCTTTCATGGCAGCATTTCTGTAGTGCTAATCATTTCAGGGTGAAGTCGGGGTGAAGGTGTTGAAGCCTTGACATGTTTGGAGACACATTACAATCAAGTCAAGTTCAAAAAGATGGAAGAAAATCTGTTGGAGGAATTTCAACCACGGATGCATCTAGGGTGCTTAAGTATCCAAAAGACATGGCAAAGTCACAAAAACTCTGTAGATTTAATAACACAGAATACACCATCGATGCCACCTCACGGCAAACATTCCACAGTCACAGACAGACTCTCAGGGTTCGTTATCACTTTAATGAGATGGCTCACGTAACGAGGTGATGTTTCTCATGCTGGTCAATCACAGTCAGAGAGGGGGAGTGGCACAGCTGACATGCAGATTTTCTCCCGGGACTGACCCCTTTTGTCTCAGGGAGTGTTGTGAACCCTTAAGCCCAACATCTGAATGTGAGTCTGTGAAAAGATTTCAGGCCGAAACAAAAGCAGTGATTAGCCTCAAGGACAAATCTTATCTTCCCCACAGATTGTCTCCTCAACTCAACCCCCCCCTCTCCCATGCCCATCCTTATCCCAGACTCTACTGCTGTCAATCCACCCTGCAATAGTAACATTCTGGGGTCAAAATGAACTTTTTGGCCTACCAGCCAATGTCAGGTAGATGGAAAAGATGATTTGAAAGTATCAGCACGGTGGTGTTAGATGGGGGTCCGAGAGGGGGATTATCTAGTGAAAATGTTGGACTATTTTTGCTAGATGAAATTTAATCTGTCAAAATGCCTTAAAAGTAAAAGTAGATATAGGCTACTACTAGTAAAAAGCACAACTCGAATCAATATAATGTTAGTCAGATAACAACTGACACAAGAACACTTATTACGGCAAATGTGATTGCTAGGAAGCGTGCTACATATCTGCTAGCTAGCCAGCAGCTAAACATCTCGTGAACATGAATTAACAACAATAGTGAGCAACTTTGCAAACACTGACAAACATCAAGCAAGCCCAACAACAGTAAACTGAAAAAACTTTCCGGCTTTTCTGGCTCCTGTTAGTTTATCCTCTTCTTTAGCTTCTTCCTCATTTCCTCCGACAATCTTTCGTGGTTCTTTTTGCCACCTCTGCCATGATGTCATTCTAGCTTCTTCTAGGTAAGAGCAGAAGAGTGCCTGGATGTTTGTGTGTGTGTGTGTGATGTGCCTTTTGTTTTTGCATATTTGTGATTGCAAATTTGTGATTGCATAGGGTGCCTTTAAATGCAGATGTTTTTTCATGTTACCTTATGACAAGCATAACAGGAACTTTAGTGTAAGTGCAATGGTGGTGCAATGGAATAACATAGTACAATTAGTAATATATTCAAGACAATTGTGCTACATTTCATTAAAAGGCTGCAAACAGTTAATTGCTTTAGACTAGTTTTCTTAAAATAGTTTACTTAAGACTAATATTACTAGTATTTACTTAAGACTGCAGATGTGATTGATATGTCTTTGTGCTATTATGGACTGGGCTTAGTTAAGTGTGTCAGCAGCACTGAGTTCCTCGCTTCCCTGCACTGGAAAAAGTGAGAAATGTCTGGAAGTGGCTGTGCGTTCAACACCTAAAATCAACCAGTAAACTCGGGCCCCATTTAAAGTCCTTTATGGCTTGTCATTGATCTATATTTAACCGATATCATAAACCCGCCAGAGCTGCTCATGCACTTTTATTTTCTGAAGGGGGGAAAGAAATTAAATAATAATAGAAAAATAATCCTGACAGGAAAGTAACCATGCTCTGAATGGACTGCACTTTTTCAGGGACATTTCCGTTTAAGTCTACTTGTCACATGGGATGTTAACGGTAAAATCTGAAAAAGATAAATAGAGTGTGCAAAGATGAAATGATGCCTTTCTTACGGCCCGACAGGAAGAAAATGACCAGGAAGGAAATGTCAGGTACTGGTAAAATACGTCTCCATCCATCTGAGAGAAATTCAATTAGCCATTGATGGTTTGGTCTTGGAAAGGGGCCTTCTAGCCAATATAAGAAGAGCATATTTATCCAGTAATTCAATATCCAAAGTCAAATGTACACATCAGAGCACAAAGTAATAAAAACCCATGGCAGCCAGAGAAAAGTGTCAATAAAACAAAATGAATTTAGCATTACACATCTATCTATTATTAGGAGTATTCGCAATCAAATAAAAAAGGTTGCAGATTTCAGTGAATGGCAACAATCACCTCCAGGTGGATCACAGTTAAACCTCTCAAGCTGATAAGCAGATACAGATCTAAATGATCAGTTACATTCGGGGTTGCCCAGCTATTCACTTTGATATTACACTTCTGTCAGTAGAAAGACCTTTTGTTCTACACAGACCACACACACACACACGCACACACATAATGCTTAAGGCAAAGTGACAAGCAAACAGA
>NC_063209.1:10393478-10395978 GCF_017589495.1 Alosa alosa | reverse complement strand
CCATAAATATATATGCACATCCATATACATACATCTGTACACACAGACACACAGACATATATACACACACACACACAAAAACCCATTCTCGTACATATCACATATTTCCACCTACTATATTTTCACAATAGGGCAGGAGGATGAGTATCACATTGTCCATTAGCTTTGTCATCCACTTCCAAGAAAGCATCATGTTGTCAGTAGCCATTACCCGAACCATTACACACAATCCATCAGTACTTTTACTGTGGTAGTTTCACCTGACTTGCCTTCTCGTACTGTGATCTGGTTTTACCTCTCTCGTTCACTCATTCACTCCATAGTGCTCTCGTCTATACTGTGATTAGCCACCATATAGTTCTTTACAATATTCTGCACTCAGTAGTGGGTGAGGAGATATTTTGAACACAGGCTCTGTCTCTCACTCTCTGCCTGTCTCTCACAAACTTGCCCTGGTGAGATTATGGAAAAGTAACTGGTTCATCTCTAAGCCATTCCTTCTGTTTGTCTCTTTCTTTCTCTGTGAGTATTATAATGGCATGAATGAACCTAACTGATTATGCATCTTGTGACTGAGGCATCCAAGCCATCCATTGCGGGTTGCCCAATTCAATTTCCCCAAGAACCGCGCGGCACACAGGAATCAAATCCTCTTAAATAATCACAGATACCTGCGGGACTGTCTGCTCATAACACCCACAGGGCAAAACTAAATGAGCTCACTCTGTCTCGCTCTCTCTCCATCTCTCGTCTTAGAGTTTGAGTGTGTGTGTGTGTGTGTGAGTGTGTGTCTGAGAGATAGGCAGTAGATATAGAGTGAGTTGCAGAGTGTGTATACTGTCTATGTACTGTATGAGGAAGGAAATGCGTGTGTATGTGTATCTCTCTCTCTCTCATTATGTGTGCCATGTGTTGGAAGCTTGTTGTTAGAAGCCCCTCCCTAGGTGGGTTTCTCTCTCTCTCTCTATCTTTCTGTGTGTGTGTGTGTGTGTGGGTGTGTGTGTGTGTGTGTTTGTGTGTCTGTGTCTGTCTGTGTGTGTGTCAGTGTTGGCGGTGTTTTCAGTCCTGGTGGAGTTAGCTATGGAGGGCTCATTAATGTAGAGCGAGAGAGGCTCCACTGCTTTCAGAGAAGCCATGTCATCTACCAACCTTCAATTACACCTCTATTGCCTAAGGGCTGAGGCCGACAGAGACATTCCTGCACCCGTTTTTTGTTTTCATCAAGCCCTTTACTTCCTTCATTTCCCATCCTTTCTTCACTCGCTCAACAGCACTGGGTCCTGATGTTGTTCTAAGGAGGCGAGGAGTGAGGGGCATCCCTGTGGGATCATCCAAGTCTCCCTGGTGTCTGAGAGACATGGGGAGGGGTTTGGGAAGAAGAGAAAAGAGGGTGGACAGGGAGAAGGAGAGAGAGAGAGAGAGAGAGGTGAACCATTACCCATGGATTTGCAGAAATAGGCACAAAATAATAGGGAGAGACTGAGAAGAGATTGTGAGAGATTGAGATGGACAGACACGTATACGTGAGAGAGAGAGAGAGAGAGAGAGAGAGAAGTTGGAGGGAATAAGCTATCACCTCAGAAAACTTCCCACTAGATGCTGTATAGGGAGACTACTCAACTTCAAAAAGTTGAAAGAGTTCAATAAAACAAATAAATTATTAGTTAAGTCAATGTGAGAACCCTGCAGGAAATAAACAGATTCATAACATAGCATACACCTCTTCGTTTTAGTGATTTTGAAAATTATTTTCGGTTTGTAATTGCAGTCTATAGCACGGTGTGACTACACATAGATCAAAGCCCTGAGCTCTTGATAATTTGTAGAAGAGCTAGTAATTCACTTGGGGTAGGCACATGGTACACTAATTATGCTGCGGTCTTGGCACGCACCCCGGCTCTCTGGGGCTTGTAGTTCCTAATGAGCAACAGGCCACAACAGCGAGACGTATGCACAGCATTTTTTAACAGGTAATAAAACCCCCCAACCGTTGACTTCACTGCAGCTTCTTTTTGCTGTAATTATAGGATGAGAGAGTGTGAGGGGGCTCTCATTACTTTTTTTGCAAATTGTGTCTCTGTGTGTGATCTTAATGTGTAATACTCTTTAGCATAAGCAGTGTGTGTGTGTGTGTGTATGGGTTTGTGTGTATGTGTTTGTGTGTGTGTATGATAAGTGACTGTGTGCCTCTATGTGTAACTGTGTGTGTGTGTGTGTCTGTGTGTAACTGTGTGTGCCTCTAAGTGTCTGTGTGCATTTGGGTTCAGGGTGGAGTGTTGCTGATAAGATTGCTGGAACTCAGCACAGCGATGACTTTGGCTGCGAGTGGCGCTGGTCTGTGCTCCCCTGCTGCCTTCGCTGACAAAGCCCGGCTCCTGCACGCCTGGTTAATTATTCCCCATGTTAGTCAATAATTAGTGTCTGACTCCTCGCATTTGTGTACATGTTTTGTCCAAGCGACATTGTGCTAAGCTAGGGGGCTGGAGAATCAACTGATTTG
>NC_063209.1:10303478-10383478 GCF_017589495.1 Alosa alosa | reverse complement strand
GTTGTTTACTGTATTCATTTATTAGCCCCCTTCATCTGTCCATTTGTTTTCTTGTTATTTTTCCTTCCTTCTTTCTTATTCCCCTTTTTTTTCTCTCCCTCCTTTCTGGAGGGTGATGTTTACTGTTCAGTGTGCAAGATTCATTCATTACTGTACAATGAATTGAATATTACTCTCAACACTTTCTTTCTTTCCCATGTTCTCTCTTTCCCCCAACTGCAGCAGTGGTGTGAGATCATTTCATTGGAGATGCTCAATTAATCTCTGCAGCGAGAGCAGATGCTGCCGCCTAATTAAAAACAGGCGCCTCACAAGCACCAGCCATCGCTAACTACCACACGAGCGCACATGAAACAGAGATGGAGAGATAGAACGATAGATGCATAGAGAGAGAGAGAGAGAGAGAGAGAGATACAGAGAGAGGGTAAGAGTGAGGAGGATGTGAAAAAAAGACATGTTTTGGGTGTCTTGTGGTGGATGGAAGCCAACCCCGGGTGGTGGGTATGAAATATTCATCTCGCCTGAGCCTTTCAAGATCCTCTGAGTTAAGTATCAATTTAAGGGCCTTCAGATCTGCTTTTCCGCACTTTTCAAAGGAGCGCCTGCCGCGAGAGACGGAGGAGGGAGAGGAAGGGGACGCAAAAGGAAAGACAGTCAAATAAATGGACGGATGGATGGATGGATATATAATGAGATAAACTGACCAAAAGTCAAACACATGGAGAGAGATAGGTAAGCAGTCAGGCAAACTGATAGATAGATAGATAGATAGATAGATAGATAGATAGATAGATAGATAAAAAAAACTGACAAGCATTTAGCAGACATTTACATCCAAATTGAGCTGAGAATTGAGAACAGATAGATAGATAGATAGATAGATAGATAGATAGATGGATAGATAGATAGATAGATAGAAAGATAGACAGACAGACAGACAGACAGACAGATAGATAGATAGATAGATATAGATAGATAGATAGATAGATACTGTAGATAGATAAAGACAGACACACAGATTTAGACATCTATCTTTCTGACACTTCCAGAGTAATATGAGAGAGATGAATCCATGCACCAAGATGAAGGAATGAAGAACAGATGATGCCTGTCACCACTGGAAGATATTAAGAGAGGACCGTGAGAGAGAGAGAGAGAGAGAGAGAGAGAGAGAGAGATGTAGAGTGAGGGTGGAGGGGATAGATGAGCGATGGCTGTGCTCCAGACTCATGTCACTTGTGTGGAGACATGTGTCAGAACATGAAGCTGTGCATGCCCTGATTTCACATGACCCATCTTGTGGCACATGTTCTTCTGAGGTGCGAGGAGATGGCGCCGGAGCTGTGGCTCTGCAGTCAGTTCCCCCATTACACACAGCAACATGGAGAGAACGGATGAACTTGATGAAAATTACGAAATCACATGGAATGGGAACACACTGGTTTCAGTCTGCTCAATATGATAGATTGCCAGAGGAACATAAAGGAATGAGAGCAATGTCCCTCTGAGTTGAGAACAGTGCTTCTCAGTCCAAGGTTGGACGTACGACAAGCCAACCTTGACCGCAAACTCGACAGATATGCATCCTTGTGGGAGTTTGTTTTTTCGTTTTTTTTTTTTTTTTTTTTGGGGGGTGGGGGTGGGGGCAACAACTCAAAACAGCCTGTCACATACACACACTCATCCAATCAGCTCTACCCCAGAGGAAACAGCACCAGGAGAATTTTATTTTCTGTAAGAAGTTTCTGTGGAACAAGACACTCACATCCTTCACCACGCACACCCCTCGCCTACTTCCCCCACCTCCCTCCCTCTCTCTCTCTCTCTCTCTCTCTCTCTCCCTGTCCCTCTCTGAGCTTCTCTTTCGTCTCCTTCCCCTCAGAGTTGGGGAACTCATCAGAGGGGAAAAGCACATCAAAAGCTTTGTTTATGCCAAGCAGCCGGGATCTCTCAGAAGTGCAAAGCAGTGTTGTGTCAGACCGAGTGACAGCAAGTGTGAGAAGACCGGATGACTTACATGACTCTCTTGCTCCCTCACTCTCTCTCTCTCTCTCTCTCCCTCTCTCACACACACATACTCATACAGTACACACACACACACACACACATACGCACAGAGACTCTCTTTCTGTCATACATACTCACCCTCTGTTACATCCCTCTCTCTCATTCTGTGTGTGTGTGTGTGTGTACTGCACACTGTGGACTTCTGTTTTTTTTTATTGGACATACACACTGACTGATGATTAGGGTGTTACACGCAAAGAGAATTAAAGAAATGTCAAAACATTCTTCCGTGTTAGATTTTAGTAGTAGTAACCATTAGAAGATGCATCAGTAACCTTGCTTTTGTGTGTCATGCCAGTACATGCAGCTTGTTCATTTGCATCCAAGTGTTTCTGTGTCCACTGATTTGACACTGTTGCTATGTGTTTGTGTGTGTGTGTGTGTGTGTGTGTGTGTGTGTATGTGTGGGCCTGCAGCAACTGTGACTTTCAGGACAGACATAAGACCAAAACAGACAGAGTTTAAGTTGGAGGAGGGTGAGCAGGGGTCATTGACAGACACTAAAGAGGAAAGATAGGGGGAAGTCTGCAACATTGCTTTGCAGTGTTTGTATAACACTGGTTCTCCATCCTTTATTTTTCCTACAGTGTGAAAGGAGACATTTTATCTAGAGGCAATAGGCCTCTCTATATCTCTATCTCTCTCTCTCGCACACTAATCAGAAGCTCAAACTGTGTTAACAGAAAAAAAAAATTGGCATGAAACTCTCGCTAATATCCTGTTTTTTTCCTGTGCTGTAACCAAAAAGCACACGTGTGGGTGTGTGTTAATGCATATTTATAAGTGTGTGTGTGTGTGTGTTTGTGTTCTACTGTGTGTGTCTGTGTGTGTGTTCTACTGTGTGTATTATGAATATGCACGCTATGCAGATCAGCATGTGTGAGTGAGAGAGTATGTGAGTTAGAGCGAGTCTTTGTGTTTATGTGTGTCTTGGGAATGACATAAATGTGCTTACTGTCTTTTACACTGTTGCTATGTGTGAATTGTACATTTGAGAGTGTGTGTGTGTGTGTGTGTGCATGTACGTTTGTGTGTGTGTGTGTGTGTGTGTGTGTGTGTGTGTGTGTGAGTGTGTGTGTGTCAGTGGCAACTGGCAACTTATAAAGTTGAGGATAATAAGGTCAACTTTTTAATAGAGTACCAAAGCCATGATGTAGCATTGCCAAGGCAGCCATTTCACTGAATCTAAACAAACCAATCTAACCATAGAGGTGACCATAGTGGTGGCTTTCTTAATCTATTGAAATATTTTTACGTTTCTAAGATGTTAGTAATTTTTTTTACACTATTCGAATCATATATTACAGCACAAATTCATACAACACGATCAAATTTCTGACTACAGAGTTTTGTTTTAGCACAGGTTTCCTCCGTAAAAGAGACTAGCATTTAACTTCACAGTCTGTGATTAAAATCCTTAAATTCACGGTCGTGTCTTGGTTCATGATGCTAACATGTGGACATTATGTGTGAATAACACTGATGCACATGAACAGAATCTCCACGTGGTTGAACACGGTGAACACACACATGAACAGAATCTCCACATGTTCTTCGCTTCGTTCAGACACAAGATCATTTACATAATGTCCGTCGGTAATACTAGGAGGGGAGTAGTGTAAGAGCTGGCTAAGTTCAGAATTCAAAATGGCCGGTTATGTTGTTCAGATAACCAACCGCTTGACATCCGCAGAACATGCGGACTTACACCTAGGTCTGAAAGCAGCTTAAGAGATGTTGACCATCACCACAAACCACTGTCAGATCCAGCTTGCTAAATTGCATTGCTGGTGCAAGCTTAGGGTTGCCACATTTGATTTGAGAAAATCTGGGACATTCATTTCCGACCCCCCCCCCCCCTCAAAAAAAAAGTTATGATTTTGATTAATGTTAAATGCCTTTAATTCTACTAGGCCTATTACTGGTTTTAAATAATAATTTACTAACAAATGCTGCAAATGTTATACTGTTTAACTATAAATCGTGCATTCATTGTCACTTTAAGGGTGCTGAGTCTAAACGGTTCTTATAATGCCCTTTCACCAGCTCTTTTAAGATATAAGGCTAATCCATAAAACATTAACAATACTATGCATAATATTAAGTTGTTAGCCTACCCACTCCGAAAAGTTACCCATTTTCACCCTGTCGGCGTTGTGTAGGCCTACTGTGTGTCTCTTTTTCTTCACCGCTGGCCCTGACTTTGATTATAGGCCTATATCCTCCTCCGTCTCGCGCCCCATTTTATCAAACCAAATCGAACCGAAATTTCTTTTTTTTTTTTTTTACTAGGCTACCCTCTCCAATCTGTTTGCTTCCCGCACGCACTCACTCTCTTGGACATGCTTGCTGCGCGCGGCCGGTAGTTGTTAGGTGATGCTGATGGTTAAGGTAAACTTTCGTTTCGCAGGTCTGCATTACAACCAATCAAATAAGCACATGCCTGTCTCCGACAGCTGCATACAATCAAGATAACTTAAGAAAAACAGTAGGATTGCAGGAGCGGAACGTAGGTTTTATTGAAAGTGAAAAGGGAATACTTAAAGAAGTGCCTTTGCACCAAAAAACGGGACATTTGCACTCTAAAAAATATTGGGTTATTTCCTCAACCCAAACGCTGGGTTGAGGCTGTCAGGGCATTTTGTGGGGTTGTTTTTTCTCATGTTGGGTTATTTTCTGTAACCCAGCTTGTTGGGTTGATTGTTTAGGACAGCGCCCCTCCTCTCTCCCACCTGACGTGGAGTACACTACCCAGCACCTGGGTGACTTTAACACAGCTGCATAGTTATTTGAGAGTTTGAAAAAACATCGTTATTCTTCCAACCGTCCAGTCCACCAGTTGTCAGCATGCAATGGAAATCAGGCGATTTCGTAAGGTATGTATCTTTTATTATAATATTATAATATCTTTAATCTTTTTTAAAAATGTTTTATCCAGACGGATTTTAAGTCCACCCAGAGATGTAGAAGCTACCCTTCATGATATGAATGGATATTCTGCCTGCCAATTTCATTCAGCCTCAAACAGGTTAACAATTGTGTCATTCTTGCTAACTAACGTTAGCTAACATTAACTTACAATTACTGTTCATGTTAAATATACACAAAGACAGACTCATAAAAACACAGTTCTTTGTTCACTGGGTATGAACTGCTGACAGAAACAAAACGAACTTTACAACTTAACTAAAATGAGCATACCAAGCTGGTTAACATTAGCAGACCATATAGCTAGCATCAATGCTAATTAAATATGCTTCGTGGTGGTTGTAGCCTAGACTATGGTTGCAGCTAACGTTTGTCAGCTAATATTAGCCAACACAGTTGAAGTAATGTTAGTCTCTTCACAAGCCACCGCGCACGGTAATAATAATGGCAAACAACATCTTATTAATTCATTCAGGGTAGCTTCATATTATAGCCATGTAACTTAACGTTACTGGGTGTTTTTGGTTGTAGCAGAGAAGACGGCCTCTGGTTGTAGTATCAGACAGTCATTTAGATAACGTTACCCGGTAACGTTAGCATCTAGAACTAGAAGTTACAAGTTATTATAACTCCATAGGTGGTCATGGTTTCCGAGTGTGCTGCGCTAATATTTTGTCTCCTGGTGGATTTTTAATGTTTGTCAACATCATTCAATGATAATGGTTCATGAAAATCTTGATATAAAGTTCTGTAAAGTTGTATGTCTGGAACATGTGAAGAAATTTACAATAAAGCTGACTTTGACTTTGACTTTAAATAACAGTGATTAATGCACTCTTTTTTTCCCCTTTGATTCACAGGGGTGATCCCCAAAACGGACGGTGGAATCTGCCTGCCTTCATGGAAGTATCACAAGCTTTTTCTAGCTATCTGTTCAAAAAATAAACTGCCAAATAAATAAATGTCGAACTGTTTTATTTCATTGCATGGCTATTGTTGCCCATTGGATGGATTATAAAACATTATATTGTAACATTAATGATTTGCAAACATTTATTTGAATTATTATCAATTAATAGTGACTGGATTAAGGAGAAAAATAAGATACTTAGAATAACCCATAAATTAGGTCAGCATAACCCAGAAATGACAGTGAAAATAATATAAATCCTGGGTTGTATAAGAGAGCCTACCCAACAATTATGTAGGTTTAACCTAACAGTTTTGTTACGATAACCCAATGTTTGGGTTAGACTATCAACCCAACTCATTGGGTTGACCGAACAACCCAATTTTCGGGGCTAATATAACTCAGTGCTGGGCTCGACCACTATTTACCCAGTGGATGGGTTGAAATTGGGTTGTTTTTAACCCAATGTTTTTTAGAGTGTGGTGTCCCGGGAAAGATTATCAATCACAGACATTAAAAAAAGAGAACAATCCCGGGAAAACCAGAACGTGTGGTAACCCTATGCAAGCTAGCAATAGCTAATGTTATTATAAACCTTTAAGCAATACAGTGTAGTTTTGAAAATGTTGTTGTTGTTATTTGCTACTGGGCTCCCCCTACAGTTGAGGAGTATTCATATTTTACACAACTGTAGTAAATACCACTCATGGCTAGCACCCTTCACCCCCTGGACACAGTACATGTGGATTTGTTTACAATCAACCAAAGATGATCTCCCAAGAACCATGTCCACTGACATGGTAATATTACAGGATTTGTCCAAGATAATTTTAGAGGGAAGTTGCATGGCTGGTTCTTCTTAGATTCTTAGGCTTCTACAGCTAGAAGTTAGCTTACCATCAAATTTACTTCAAAGTTGCTTTGCTAAGGTCAAAAACTTGCACATAATGCCTTTAGGGTTGATTTTAAGCTCCATCAACTAAAAGCTATGTAACATTATGTCCCAATAAAACTCTGCCTTCTAACATTCGTGTTTAAAAGAGAGCACAATGATCAAATATTAATTTCTGCTCTTAAAAGCAGATTTACATGATGATCAGCCCTGTCTGCTAGTCCTTGACACAAACATTCCAAGCTAAACTAATTATATAGCCTATTCCCGATTGCCCCCACTTACTCTGCGCTACTTACTCGATGAGAACATTGTCCTCTGGTCCCATTCAAGCCGCTATGGTGCAGGGGATTCGACTGCAGAGGCAGCCATTGAAATACAATGGGCCAAAAAGGCGCTGTTTCGCAAATGATTTGTGAAATGATTTTTCAGCTAGAAAATTTCAGGTTATAATGCAACGTGTATTGATTGTATCAGGAGACAGACCACAAACATATGTTTTTCCCTGTATACCCCCCCTCCCCCAACCTTTTTTTTAGGAGAACAATCCTCCCCTGAGGGGCTGCCTCTGGTGTATGTGTGTGTGTGTGTGAGAGAGAGAGTGTGTGTGTGTGTGTGTGTGTGTCTGTATGTGTATTCAGGTGAGCAGAGTGACCACCTACAGTGTGTAAGTGAAGTAGTCTGGCCTGGATCCAACCAGTAAGATGCCAGCCAGGTGTTCTGCGACCTCAATACAGCCAAGAGAAAGACAGAGAGAGGAGAGGGACCAGTTTGTGTTCATGAATTATCTGTGTGTGTATGTGCATATGCATGTATGTGTGTGTGTGTGTGTGTGTGTGTGTGTGTGTGTGTGTATTTTTGTGTGTTAAAAGCCATTAAGGTGGGATGGTGTACGTGCACACTTTCCAAAAAAAAGTATTTTCCATGGCTGCTTATTAGAGTTGACAAATAGGCTGCCTCCAGCTTACCAGGGCGTGTGTGTGTTAGTGTGTGTGTGTGTTTGGTACTGTTCGGGACGATCCTTGGCTGAGATGAGGCTGCTGGAGAGTGGCCATGCAGGTGTGCTAAGCCTGCTCCCATGGGCCATGCCATCCCCGCTCTGGTGTGCCTCTCGAAAACAACATCACACGAGTGGCTGCTGCTCAGGCGGACAATGATAAACCTCACGGTTGCCATCATGCTCCCACACCACTCGCAATACGCCCTCCGAAAGAAGACAAATTATCTATGGATTCATACAATGGCAGACAAAGGGAGAAAAAAAAATAGAACAAGAGGAAAAGACTGAGCGGAGATGGAAAGAGAGATAGAGAGAGGGAGAAAGAAGGAGGGAGAGAGAGAGAGAGACAAGGAGCAAGGGAGACAGAGGGGAGACGGGGGCTTTTGTTTTGAGGAGGGGGGGGGGGGTGACTAGTGGGGGTGGTGAGCGGGGTTGGGGGCCAGGCCGGCCAGCTGTTGTGCAGGGATCAACGAGTAACCTGATCCATTCGTCTTTGAAGAGAGGATGAATTAGCTCCATGGCGGCACAGAGGGAGAGGGAGAGAGAGAGAGAGAGAGAGAGAGAGTTGGAGAGATGAGTGTGTGTGTGTGTGTGTGGAGTGGGGTGCTAGGAAAGAACGATGGAGAGTTGAGAGATAGGGCAAAGCATAAAAGAAAGAAAAAAAGAAAGAAAGGAAAAACTCCACCATTCTCTGGACCCTTGGCGTTGAGGTTAGCTGGCCACAGGTCTCACCAGTAAGGCGTGGGATATGAGAACAATAGCAGGAGGGAGAGACAGGCAGGCAGGCACGCTGAGGGCAGACAGAGTGTCAGAGTGACAAGGCCTTTTCTTGGGCCTCAGCGGAATCTAGGCCAGGCCACACCAGGCCACTGGGTGTCTGCAGACTGTCTTTTTTAGACATAGGTGAGAAAGTAGAGGCTGTGTCCTGACACACACACGCACACACACAAGGGAGAGCCTGGTCAGCGTATCCAGGGACTCATCGTGTCAAGGGCAATGCAGAGCTTTCTTAGTTTCTTCATTTATCTTTTATTGCAAACCCTGTTGCAGATATTTGCCTTGCTTTCTTTATGTCATACCTTTTCCATTACTCAAGTCTGGAGGAATGTGTCTGCTAGTCTGATATTTGTTTCAGTTTTTCTCTCTTTTATCCCAGCAGAAACTCCCTTGCTTTGGTCCTTCTGTTTCCAAATCTCTCATCAACTCCATCCAGGCTCATTCGAACAAGTTCTAGGACTAAAAGCTTTGAAAGGGAGCAAAAGAGCTGTTGAGTACAAAATGTGTGTGTGTGTGTGTGTGTGTGTGTGTGTGTGTGTGTGTGTGAGAGAAAGAGAGAGTGCACTTGCATGTGCCTGTCTGGGAGAGTGAGTGTGAGAAAGTGTGCGAGGCAGAGTGGAGGCATTAGTTTTACATCTGTTGGGCTTGTGTCTCTGGGGTCATGGGTTTATTGAGGGGAGGGGGGTCAAGCGTGCCACAGACAGACCCTGCCGTCCCCCCCTCCTCCTGAGGGACACAGCGGAGAGGGGAGAGAGAGGGCTATAAGGGGTGGGTGGGGATGGAAGGGGGGCAGCCAGGCTGTCCACTCAGTGGCATGTGTGGACGGAGGGAGGGAGGGAGGGGTCACTCTCTTTCGGGCCAGAAAATAAACAAGTGCACTGGGAGGCCTGGAGAGCTCCGCAGAGATACAGAGAAATGTGAGGCAGCTGTGACCCATTTCCCCACCACCACACACACACACACACACACACACCATCCACTCAAGTTCATTCCACTCTTGTCTCCTCTCTTCTCCCTCTTTTCCATAAACATCCCTACACTTTTTCCCACTCTCATCCTTTCTTTCTCAACTCTTTTCTCTTCTCTACTCTGCTGAAGTCCCTCCACCCCCTCTTCTCTTCTCTCCATCTTTTCCATAAACACCCCTGCTCTCTTTTCTCCCCTCTGTCTCTCCATCCCTCCATACTCCTCACCACATTCCACAGTTCACTCTCCTTCTTATCATCTTGCTGTTTATTCAAATTATTCTCTCCCCCCCTTTACATCCCTCCATTTCCCCACTTATTCTTTCAGCATCCATTTTGACAACTATCCTGCCACTCTCGCTATAACACACACACAAACACACTCATTCCTTCCTTTCCCTAATGTTTTCATCTTTTACTGTTGTCATCTTGCTTTTGTTATACATGCTCATACTTAATTCACTTGCTTCCACTCTATCCTTTATAAAGACACACACACACACACACACACACACACACACACACACACACGCGCAGGATCCATTGGGTTGTCAGCTAAACCTCATGCTTCAGCGGTTGCAGTGAGTTTGCATAGAGTTTTTGATATTAACCTACTGGCTTTATAGATTGTTGAGATAAGGATATAACCGACACACATTACATTGTTATTTATTCATTTGGTAGGTGTTTGTTTTACACAGAATGACTAGGGTGCAGGTTTACTTTTCTTGAGTGTTCCTTGGGATTGAACCAATGACTTCAATTATTTATTCAATATTTGTATTCATGGTTGAAAGAGCTGAGTCTTTTTAGTGTGTAGTGAATAGCATTTCGTTTAGAATTGGATAGACTGGTCAGCTCATATCAACTGATACCAGCTCAGTTCAATCAGAGGTTTGCAATGACTCAATCTGACAGTGGTATACAGTAAAAAGTGTCAGAGAGGTATTGAAGTGTATTGTAAATAGAAATGCATGCATACATTAACAACTTGTGTACCTGGTTATAACACTGTGGAATCTCTCAGCATTGCTAGTCTGTTGTGCTGTGTGATACTCTGTGCTATCCCTAATCATAACAATAATGCAGCTACACATGATTATCTTGTAAGTCACACATTAATAATAATGCTATAATGATAGGCAACTCACTAACTGTACTCTACATACCCACTTCACTTATCCGATTATACTTATACTGATGTTTATACGCAATAAAAGTAGTTCAAGCCATTAAAATCTCTCTAAAACAAGATATTTACTCAAAAGCCTGGCAGAGATGCGTAAGAATGTCTTAAGTGTGTTTGTGTTTGACATGACTGCAGTGTTTTTAGAGTGGAGACATTGGGAATCTCTTCTAGTATTCTGTGTGTATTTAAGGCTAAGGGACTGGGATAGATGTTTTGTTGCAAACATAGACATGGGTTATGTACAAGGCTTATTTTAGATCCAGAATGGGCAGGTACAGACCATGACTTTTGGCAAAAGGTTGTAGAGATACATTTGAGCTCAACACCCCTTCCTTATTTGCTCCTGACATAGATGGCAAGAAATGTTTATAGTCCGGTCTGAACCACTAAGTTTGTTTCCCATTTGCAGACCCAGGACTGTCCACGACCACCAGAGATTTGTTTGAGCACAAGCACCAAATGAACAGATAGAGGAATGTGAGGAGAAATTTGCTAAATTTCTATCAAAAAGTGTCCTGAATTGGAATGATCGACCTACCCTTTACGTTGGCTTTAGGGGGGAGCTAGGGGAGTGTGTTTGTTTATTGTTATTATTATTTAGAATGTGAGTTAGCAGGGTTGCGGGAGCAGACTGGGAGCTGGGTGTGGGTTTGCCTGGAGGATGAGGAGTCGGCAGAGTGTGAGGTGACAGGATGAAGAATGGATTTGAAACTTTCTTTTCTTCTCTGCATCCCATTAACATTTCCACTCAGCGCCTGGCTGCCTTCACTAAATTAGAAAACCTGGAACGACAGTGCAGTTATTCTCTCTCTCTCTCCCCCTGTGTCTCTCTCTGTTTTTCTCTCTCTCTCATGGCAAGAAGTCACTGGGCCAAGTCTTTCCTCACATCTTGCCATTTTCTACCGCTCCACCAATAAAACAAACGAGTAGGAAAATAAAACACACACAAACTCTCTCTCTCTCTCTCTCTCTCTCTCACACACACACACACACACAAAAAACGCCTGAATAAAGAAAAAGAGATGGATTGACTCTTTCAAGGTCACACGAACCGCTAGCAATAACTCACAGCGGAGCGGGAAGTAGATCAAGCGAACCGGCGGACCTCAGCCTCCCGAGTGAAGCCGTGGTTCCCCTGTTGCTAAGCAGACTTTTTAAAAAGGCCACCTTTGTCTGTGGCTGGCCCACATCTGGAGGAGGGCTGGAGCTGGAATGCGCCTTGTGGTTGTAACGCTGTTGGCCTTGGCTGCTCTTTGCTCTGTTGTTATTATGGGATAGAGGCAAACGGCGCACCCCCCCACCCACCAACACACACACACACCCCAGCCAACTCACATAAACACTACCACCACTTCTGCACCCCACCATCAGCACCCCGGCCTCAGAAGACTGGTCTCTTTGGCAAGGGTTCTGAGGCATGTAGGGTTAATTGTTGCTGGAGTGCTGGTTTGGGTCTCACGTGTGTATGTGTGTGTGTGTGTGTGTGTGTGTGTGCGTGTGTGTGTGTGTGCGCGCGCGCTGACGTGCATTCTGACTTTTTGACTCCTTCAAGATTAAAAGCTCGGCGTGATTGTTGTGCATTCTTTCAGCCCAGAGAGTCCTGCTTCCCAGTACCAAGGCGATGACACACATGACTTGTGTTATACACTCACTTATAGAACACACAAACACACACACACACGCACACAAACACACACATATGCACACACATCCATTCTCCCTTTTCCCTATCTGGGGTGTTCAACACACACGGGGCACGCAGTGAGTTTGCCCTTGGCGGGCAGACTATAGCAGAGCCAAGTGGATTTAGCTGCTTTCTGCCGTTAAAACGGCGAGAAAAAGAGCTCCATTTTTAGCTCCGGAGAGAAGGGGAGAGAGCGGGAGAGAGAGAGAGAGTGTGCACGCTGCACATGCAGTGAATGCAGGGCTTAGTGTCAGAGAGAGGCTTGACCTTTCAAAGTCCTCCGCTTTTGCTCTAAATCAACTTCACTCCCCTCTCGCGCATCACCTCTCCAACCAACCACCGCCAAGGAATGCAGCAGTACTCTCAGCTTCTCTCACCCCACCGCACACAACAAAACTCCATTTCCCAGGAGACACCTGTGTGCCTATTAGAGCCCTAACCCTTTGTAAAACCTCCCTAACCCAGTTCTTCTGGCCAGATGCATGTTGTTTTCCTGTTGGAAACAAACATGCATCCGATCAGGCTGAAATTCCTGAGGCACTTTGCACACACACAGAAACACACACACACACACACACACAAATAGAGAGAGAGTCAAGACGACGTGTGTGGGTGGGTGTGAGTTTTTGAAGGGGATGAACGTGGGTTTAGGATACACTCTCAAATCAACATCTTAACTCACCAGAGCTGGGTAACAGGACACTGGCATGATTAGCATTTAGCACTGTGCAGAATTGACTGGGGCAGTCAGTGTGAAAAGAGAGACAGAGAGGCTGGAGAGAAGGCTAGCGTTAGTGCGCTAGTGTTGCGTCATGTCCCTGTATGCCTCAGAATTATGGGGTAATGAGAGGAGGGTTTGGGCTGAAATGGGATTAAGGGGGCAGAGGATAGCTATCCGCTAAATCCCAGAAAAGAAAAAAAACTGTCTGAGTATGAGAGTGGGCTTACAGCAGCCGGCTAATATAATGCCGCACAAAGCCATGTGGCTAGCAAAGGAAACAGACACAGGAAAACAGAGAGAGAGAGAGAGAGAGAAAGTGAGTGGGAGTAAAAGTTCTTAAATGAATACATAGGAGAGATGGACATATAGGCCTACCGAGCATGTAAAAAAGAATCAGCAAAAAGATTAAAGAGAAACATTTGAAAAAAATGTAACAGGGTGAGAGAAAGGGGAGAACACAAAGGTGGTTAACTCAAAGGAGAAAAAAACAGAAGACTGGAAAACAATAGACGGAGGGAGAGAGTAAGGAAGTAAAGGAAACGGTGAGGCTGAGAGCAGGAAGAGAAGATGCCTGAGGCCAAGATCATTGAGATGAGAAAAAGAAGGGTGAAAAAAAAAAGAAACAAGATGGCTGAAGGAAGATAACTTGTCTCTGAGGATGCACATCACAGAGGGAGGGGGCGCAGGTCTAACGGTTGACCTCTGACATTTGGATGTGGAGCATTTAACGGCCATGGCTCCTGACGCCTCGGTAGCAACACACCAACACTCATTTGTGAGGATCTGATTCCCACAAATCTTTGTTTCCCTTCCCTCCAACCATTTCCACAATCAGGCCTTCCACCTTTGATAGATTACCAGGTCAACTGAGGAACACAGCATTCTGAAACAGGCAAATGAATTCTGAAACGCCAGTGTCAGGGACTGTTTATGACTGTTCCAGGATAGTTTAGATTGTGACTTGATTAATATGCTAATTCATTACAAACCCGCCGCAGCATTTCTCTCCGGTTCCGCTACGTCCTGGTTTGCAGTGGTGGCTTGGCACAATGAAAGGCCTTCATCTGAGCCTGTGATGAATGGAAACAGATGACAGTGTGTTTGTTCAGCCATTTCAAACTGCCACAACAAGAGAGAGAGAGAGAAGGGGTGAGAGAGGGTCTCAGTCTCATATCACATCTAATTCCTTGTCTCCTCGCTGACTCGGGTTCGACTCTGCGTGATCCGGTCTCCCTGCGGCATGCTGGGGGAAGGATGCCTCTCCGTAAGCCAGTGGCACACTCGCCTCGTCACAGACGATCACTGCGCTCCACACTAAGCTAAGAATCCTGGAAAGCCTGCTTTGAGGTTGCCATTGATAGCACGCAGGGACCATAATCTACCCCGGCCCACAAAGACACACACACACACCATCGAGAGGAAACAGCGCTTGTTTGTAATGCTAATTAGATGAGAATAAACCTGTGGAAAACAGCTTATAAAAAAAACACATTAAAAAAGACATGCAAATATGAAAGAGCAGAATTAAATCCAAGATGGAGGAAGCAAGTGAATAAAAGTTCTGAGTGTCATGGCTTGTTACAATCACAGACTCATATGTGTGGATAAAAACGTTGGTGAGTAAGAAAGTGGCTTCAGAAAGTCCAACCACACATTTGTTTTAGCTATTCCCTTACCCATCTGATTCTAATTACCACAGCTCTCCACACAGGTTGAATTTATTTTTTGAATCTGGGCCTTAAACCTCTGGCCCTAAAAGCAAGGGAAAGATGTCCAGTCCCAAGCGGCACAGGCATCCGCCATGACCGGCGGTCACTTTTCATGCCTGATGATAACTCGATGTAAGCAAGTGGCACAAATCTATTATCAATTATGCAGTTGGATGATACAGTGCCTCGGTTGTGGAGACACATATGTTGATTGATTGCTTAGCAATGTGGTCACTGATGACTGTGAGGTCCTACGGTGCTCCAGGAGGCAAACTGGACCATGTCGGTTGATTTGCAGGCTAATAAGTGCTCAACAGCCAGCTTGCCATTCATCATGGAGTGTGACTGTGTGCATGTGTGTGTGTGTGTGTGTACGTGCTTGGGTGTGCGCATGGGGTAGGGGATTGTATGGGGGTTGGAGGTGGCAAAACTGAATTAAAAAAGAATGCAAAACTCAAGCCCCGGCAGTCCTCCCTTGGACCTCCGAGAGCTCGTCTTCGATCGCTCACAGGGAAGCAAGGGCCAGACCTAGGCTCTCTCTGGAGGGATGGAGTGTGTGTGAGAGGATGACAAATATTCCCAAACAGAGAAACGAGGAAAAATGAGCTTTAAATCTAATAACCAAAGCCAGATCTAAAGGATGGAGTGCGTGGGGTGATGGCACAATCCGTCAGGAGGGGAAGGAGAAAAAGGGGGAAGGGATAGAGAGAGAGAAAAAGAAGAAGTGGAGGAAGGGGAGAAAGAGTGAGCAGAAAGAGAAAGAGATGAGAGGCGCTTGAAAGATTAAAGCCGTTTCCATGGCGTTGAGCCCATTAATGTTTAACAAAATGCCATAATGAGACGCGAGGTTCTCAGTCTGCCCACATAGCTCCACGAGGAACGAGATGCGAAGGATGAAATATTTACACAAGGCAATCATTTGTTTATACTCTGACATGAGTAATTGTCAGTAATGTTTTATTCATGGGCCATTGGTTATGACTGCAATTCTTCTTGAGTGAGCTTTCTTTTTCTTTCTTTTATTTTTTTTCACTTTCTTATTCCCCTTCTTTCTTTGAAGGAGAGAACTCTCAGACCAACCAAGACTGCCAATTATGTGCACATCTCTGTGAGAGTATGCGGTAGTGGCAAAAAGCTCTTTCACGAGTTATCGCTCTGTGCAGAAATATGTGTTTGCCTGCGTTAATGCCCACCCTCACTCCACATGTGTGAGTGTGTGTGTGTGTGTGTGTGTGTATGTGTTTGTTATAGGCTTTGAGCTCCAGCCAGTAATTGCCTGGTTCAAACTTCATAACACATTTTCTTAGCACAGGATGGTGGTGGGCTCCATGTGAGAAGATGAGCAATAACTGGCCATGAGTTCCAGTCAGAAATGAGGGTCCCCTGCTCTATCTGAGGTCGGCACCTCGGCCGACACCGCCGGTGAGATGAAGTCGGCGCCTTCACCACGGGTCCGACGATGGCTCGTGCGCATGGCCGCAAAAAAAACTTTGAAGTTCAAAGCCGAGATCCACCAGCCTGATATCCGTTCGCAGAAGTGCACCGCCTGAGGTAAGGAGGAAAGGAGTGAAGCAGAGAGAGTGAGAGAGAGGAAGGAAGGAAGGAAAAAACAAGGTAATAATGAGAGTCAGGCACCTCAGAGGTACAGTGCCCAGACCACATCGAACAGAAAGGGAGGGAGGTGGGCAGTCAGTTGGTGTGAGTGTGCGTGTGTGTGTGTGTGTGTGTGTGAGTGACTGAGAGTGTGTACGTGTGTGAGGGGTGGCATCGATCTCCTCTCCTTGTTTCATCCACACACTGGGCTGCCGATAGCCCTCTCAATAGCGGCGCTGTTGCCCTGACATATTAACGTTGGCCCTGTCAGCTCGGGTTTTAAAAGCGCTCCGTAATGCCCTCTCCCTCCCTCTCGCCCCGCGCTCCGGCTAATGGGGCTCTGTAATTGATTAATCCGAATCGGGTTTGTCATAAGTCAACGTCGTTGGGAAAGTTATGCTCTTTGATCTTTTCCTGCAGTCATTAAGGGAACATATTTAGCATTGATTTGGGCCCTGAGTCGAGCCAGAAGTGCCAAGCAAGCGGGTGCACTGGGAAAGACGGCACGGTATAAAATAGCGCTCTGCATTGCGATGCTTATTGCAGAGCCAGACAGATTGATGAGAGGGATACAGTAGCTCTCTTGGAGGCTGTGTAATGGAGGAAACATTAGGCAGACCAGGGGGGCTAGGGTGGGTTTGGGTGGGGTGGGGCTAGTGTGCAGATGGGGTTCAGGTCCTAAATCATCAGTGGTTGCATCCAGAGCAATATCCATTGATACAGTATGTTTAGTGAAGAAGTCCGGAGAAGAAGAAAATATGAGAACATTTGTTTGGGGGTGCCTCTATGTGTGAGGTGTCTGTATATGTTGTGGGCAGCCGTGGCCTACTGGTTAGCACTTCGGACTTGTAACCGGAGGGTTGCCGGTTCGAACACCAACCAGTAGGCCACGGCTGAAGTGCCCTTGAGCAAGGCATCTAACCCCTCACTGCTCCCTGAGCGCCGCTGTTGTTGCAGGCAGCTCACTGCACCAGGATTAGTGTGTGCTTCACCTCACTGTGTGTTCACTGTGTGCAGTGTGTTTCACTAATTCACGGATTGGGATAAATGCAGAGACCAAATTTCCCTCACGGGAATTAGACCCATTATGGATCAAAAGAGTATATATACTTATACTTACTTACTTACTTATATGTGACCCCTGCTCCTCAGACAGTGTGAGAGTGATAATGGAGGAAGGCCGGAGAGCAGCTGGCACTGGGCAGGAGCAGGGCCTCATCAGGGTCAGCAGCCAGTCACAGTCTGCTGTTTACTAGTATTTGCTGTTTACAGCAACGACTCCAAACAAACATGGAATATGCTCAGTCGAAAAAAGGAAACCAAAGGAAGAAAATTGAAATTGACAGCGATTTAATCCATTCCGTATGGACCTGTCTGGTTTTCTGTTTACTACTCTGCTCGGAGTCAAAAAAGCACCTACTGCACATACCCTAGCTCCACGCTTGTGACAAAATGGCCAACCAAATTTCCCTACATTTCTTCATAATGTAAATGCATGATGCTATGCTGCCCCGGTCCTATATAGATGTGCTTTCAAGTCTAACTATACAATATGAAACTAATAATGAGGGTATAATTTGATTACCTTGGTTCAGCATACTTATTTTGGCATAAAGGATTGTGCCGCCATATTTATCTTGGTTTACCATGCTTATTTTAGCATGTGTCAGTAAAACTCAATGGGCAGTTTGGCTTAGCATACTTCTTTTGGCATGGACATCTGTACCTCAGTGGGTATATTGGTTTAGGGTACTTATTTTAGTATGAGTGACTACATCTGTGGCTGTTTTGGTTTAGCATGTTTATTTCGGCATGAGGGATGTACTTCAGTGGTTATGAGCAGAACTCTGTTATGTAAATGACATAATTCACAAAATGTTCTCTACTGGTGAACTGGTACATCAGACAATGACAAGAGCCTCATAATGGGTCTAATTGCACAAATATATATGGCTATCACGTACATACATTTTGCCATGAATTCAGTGGTCATGCATGACTCACTATTCCTGCAAGTTGAATGAAAGCAGATGATGCAAAAGTATTCCAGGGATTTCGATATTGCCTGGATTATCTTGGTTTAGTGTGTTTGTTTGGACTGAGCCACCGTACCTCAGTCCAGATCCAATTCCAGGATTCTATACTTCTATTTGAGAGCTGTCAGCTACAAGAAACTAACAAGACCATCATGGGATGGACTGACTGTACTCTTGCCTCTTTTTCAATATATTGCTTTGGGGCAAGAATGCTGTACAGTTCAACACCCACCTGTGCATTATTACAAACAAGCAAAAATATGTATACTGTTGGTATAACATTGCTTTCTCTCTCGTCACCACTCTATGCTGCTAAGAGAATGGTTGCATCCTAATACTCAGTAGGCACAAATGTTGCTACTCAACCTTTACTGTAGTACATTCTCATTGAATGCAAGCGAGGAAAGGGTCGTTCACATCAAGAATGCTAACTATAATGGCAAAAAATGTATTATAGCTAATATGCATGACGAAGTCCAGACATAAACTATAACGATACCGACATGAAGAGCGATATCATTGTGGATCACTTTCAGAGCGATTTTGAGAACAATAAAAAGCTGACAGCCAATCAGAATCGATAACATTTTAGCTATCACATTCATCAACACAGGCGTATGCCGCAGAAATCACCTCAGAGTAGCAATCTTTTACACTACCAGCAAAACATCTTATACTAGCTGTGAAAAGATATCACTATAGCAGAACAATGTAATAATGTGATTTCTGATGTCATTTTTTAACTTAAAGGAATTATCCGGAGTAAAATGCACTTTAGATCAATTTACAGATGATTGGGAGTACATACGAAAAAAATACTGGACTATGTTTAAAAAAAAAAAAAACGGCGGAATTGAAATTGTGAATTTCCAGGCGTGTTACTCCACACTTTCGACATTGTCGACTCCTACGGACTTTCCCCTAAAGATGGCAGCTGCAGCAGCAACATTTCCATAAAGGTACTGGCTTGATGAAATTCATTCTGGACTCTCTATCCAACTTTCTCAAAACACATCCGAATGACATGATTTTGATGTCAACTCAACGTATGTACTCCCAATCATCCGTAAATTGATCTAAAGTGCATTTTACTCCGGATAATTCTTTTAAGTCAATCAATTTCCACCTCAGATCATGTTATGAGTGTTTTGGATACTATTTACAGTTCTATCACATCTGACATCTGTCATTGTACTTAATTAAAGTGTTATATCAGGAGTAGATCTGTTGATTGATACTGCAAACTGTCACATTTCCAATAACAGAAATTGTTTTGCAGTCATTTAAAACAATAGGCTTACTGTTACCGCCCACTCTCCATTACAAATTTCTAAAGGAATATGATAGATTTGTATATAATGGAACACAGAAATGTTGCAAAACATTTTATTATATTAACTTCAAAAGTAAAAGACAATAAGATGTTTTTTGAATGTGTGTGTACAGTATGTGTGTGTGTGTGTGTGTGTGTGTGTGTGTGTGTGTGTGTGTGTGGGTGAGTGTGAAGGAAAGAGCACACCGTACAGCTGACAAGACTTCAAGGGAAATTAGTTTACCAACACGCCTCACAGGCCTGTCAGCTGCAGCCTGTTACTCTTGCCAGTGTTCAATATGATTAAAATAATAGAACATTTAAATAAACATTTCTAAGGGGAGAAATCCTTTCCCTCCTGCACCTCTCTCCAGTGCCTCCAGTGCCTCTCTGTCACTAAGGCCTCTGACTCTGGACTACATAGATTCTAAAACCAACATAGTGTCTAATCCAAATGTGAGCAACATTTTTTGTTTATATTTTTGTTGAGAAAAGTGGTTTGGCCTTTCATTTACACGAAAATGATTATTTCTGAGAATTCCGGCCATAGTGGAGATTTGGGAAAACTCCAGTTTCACTTTTGCATGTAAACAAGGTAAAATTAAATTTTTGCATCGTGACAAGCTGTTCCGTCGTTTGTTTGAAATCTCTGATTGGCCACCAGTTTGCTTGAGGGGTTCGCGACACCCTTCCCAGCTGTTTTAGCATCGATGTGAACAGAGGGGAAAATATCCGTTTTTCAGAATACCCTGCTACGTTTAAACGTGATCTGAGGCTGAACTCCACCTGAGGCTGAACGAATACATGAAAGAATACATAAACTGTGTTACTACATGTGGGCCACCCATTTCTACATTATACCACATTGTAAGAACACAGTATGAATCTCAATACTGTGGCATGTTCCCAGCTGTGGGCTGATGCATCCTTCAGTATGGTAGATATCCATATCTAAGCAAACCTATCTGCACAGTGACACTGTTAAAGGGAAGAATTTTAAACTGCTTTTGATAGTTACATTTATATAGTGCACTGCAACAATCAGCTTCTCTGCATTCCGCTATCTTCTTTGTATTTTTTTTCCATGGCGGATTCTTCCTGGGTTATTCAGGCCCCCACTGACTTCTGGGATACGTAGTGAGCTACCGTTGGACACTGTGGAGGTATTAGGCCCTCCGGGTACTTTTCATCTTCTACTCAATGCTCAATGAGTATTCGGATGCCCCAAGATTGTGACATACTGCTTTGTCTACGACATAGTAGGCTAGTATGGGTATTCAGATGAAGTCACCTGTGCTGACGCAGATAGTCCCTGTGCCCAGTGTGAGACGGGGGTGGGGGTTGGGGGTGAACTGGGGGACGCGCAGCACCAAGGTGTGTGCCGTCTCCGAGATGCGCTGTCGATAACAAGCGTAAACTCTGTAGAAACAGAGATGAGGGGAAGCAGAACATCACCATTCTGCTTCTGGCTCCCACATCAAAGGAGCGTAATTGAAAATAACTTGACATTCTTTCTCCTCCCTCTCTATTCTCTCTGCTGGAGAATAAAAGGCAAGAGAGTGAGAGAGAAAAGATGATCTTACACATGTAGAGATGCCTGTCGGGGGATTGGGCCAGGAACAAAGAACATTGACAGAAAATGTTTTAAAATGCGTGACTGTGTGTGTGTGTGTGTGTGTGAGTGTGTGTGTGTGTGTGCACTTGCATGTGTCACCTAGAGACAGCAAGAGAGGTAAGTAGAGAACCATGACTTTGTCACATCAGTGAAGTTGATTTAACTTGAGTTTAGATGTTAACTGTAGAAAATGTTCCCTCCATGGGGCAGATTGTTTAGCACATGCAGCTGTATTATTGGTGGCTACAGTGATTCTAACAATGTGTGGTGATATTTTCAGTTTGCTCACAAAAAGACCCCACATACACTAATGTCTATATCGTTTACACCACTCTCTCTCTCAAATACACTCTCTCTCTCTCTCACACACAGACACACACACACACATGCCTGCACTTACCTAAGAGCACTCTGATTTTCTAATTTCCTGTATTGATTGCCCTGTGCGATCCCTATCCTCCGCCTGCTTCTCACTCTGCCATTGGGTGAGACCGCGCTGCCCCACCGTCCTTAGCAGTGGGCGGCTTTAGAATAGAAATCGATGGTGTGATGCAAAGCCCTGCGAAGCGCCTTTGAAAAACTCTTCATCGCCGGCTGCATTAAGTGTGCTAAGGGCAGGCCAGACAGGCGGGCGGGTGGCTGTCAGAAGGCATTGTTGTGGTCAGAGGTGGGGAGGCTGCTGGTTACTTACAGGGCAGACGTACGTGCGCACAAGTGGCATTACGACAAAGCACCAGACTGCACGGAATACATAATTCATGGGGAAGAGGAATTAGGGACTTTCATTCATACACACACGCACGTGCACACACACACACACACACACACACACACACAAACACAAACACATATAGACACACAGACAAACACTTATACAGACACACAGACTAAAAGACGCAGAGAGAGAGAGAGAGAGAGAGAGAGAGAGAGGCAAGAACATAGACAACAGGACCGATCATTCAAATAGAGACTGCTTACCCCAAAAGCACACATTAACACATAGGCTATGCATATTTTATCCAAATGTAGAATGCCACTATGGTGCTTTCTTTTTGTAAATTTACATTCATGACTTTTTCAGAAATGTATGCTACTGACCAACAACCATGATGGACGCTGAAGACTAGAGCTCCTCACAACCCTCCACTTTTTTGCTAATTTATCAGGTCTTTTTGTTACTTTTGCGGTTAAAAGTATTTCTACCACCTCAGCCAGTAAAAATGCAGCGATCAGCGAAGAAAACGGCATCTTTATCGTCTAAATTAGCAGCAGAGAGGGAAAGGTCCGCCAACACAGCTAACGACAACGCGGAGCTAAACATGGAAGCCATCATCGCTCAAGTCCTGCAGCAACAACAGAGTACGCTCGAATTTGTAGTCCAAAACGCAGTGAAAGGAGCACTACAAGAAATCAACACCTCCCTGCAATATATCAGAACTGAACTCGAGAGACATGACTCCACTGTGCAGGATCTTAAGCAACAAGTGGATGATAACAAGAGAAAAAATAAGGAGATTAGCAAGTCTATCAAAGCCTGTGCTAGCGACCAGAAAGAACTCGAGCAAAAGCTGGCTGAGTTGGAGGACCGCTCTCGTCGCAATAATATACGTATTACAGGGCTAGAGGAAGGCCGTGAGGCAAATGATCCCATCGGATTTCTGCAACGACAGATACCCGTGTGGATACCCACTCTACAGAACAGACCCACCATTGAACTGGAGAGGGCACATCGAATTTATGCGAAAGGAAAAGGTAGAAAACCGGGATCCCGTACCATGATTTTCAAATGCCTTAGATACCAAGATCGCCAAGCAATCCTTAATGGGGCAAGGCAAGCACAGAAAACCGGGCCAATTACGGACAATACAACGACAACGATCCGATTCAAAGCAGACTGCAGTGCGCACACCATGCAGAGACGCCAACAGTTTGTGGATGTACAAAGTAAGCTGCATGCGAAAGGGGTCTCAAACTTCCTCATCTATCCCGCCACATTAAAAGTGACCCACAGAGGGACAACAGCGACTATTGAGGCGGCCAAAGAAGCTGAAGACTTCTATGAAAACTTGGGCGAGGATGATTACGCGGCGACACAGACATGCAGGTGCGACCTCGTCAGGATCATCAGGCGAGTATGAGCGGGCCGGGAGGAGGAAGATGACCTCATCAGAGATGCTGCAACAAGAGTCGTCTGAATCATCTCGACCAAGCGCACCTAGTGGGAAATGAGAACTGAACTGTTGTGGTAAAGTTATTCCAGAGGATTATGTAAGTGCAGCCGCAATTCTAACGTTCTAAGCTGAATGGACAAAATCGCAAGTAAACGGCGATCATATGGCTATGCTTTAGTAGGCCTATGCCATATGACGTTATCCATTTCAGTAGTAAAGGGCTTACCATTGTTACTGTTCATTGTAAGCCTACTTTTACAACTTAAAATGACCGAAACTGTTACCTAACTGTTTGCTTAACATGTGGAAACCATAAGACCTGTGTTTTCTTTTTCTCCGTTACGTGGTGGAGGGAGGGGTGGGCTGGGATTGGCGTTACCTGCGTTTGATGTTGCCACGTATCTTATTTTTGTGTGGGGGGTGTTGCGGTCTCGGGGAAAGGGGATTTTATATTTTATGTTTTTATCACACCTTGCTTATTTTTGTAACTATACAGTCTGTCAAGAAAATTCTTTTAGTAGAGAAGTCAGGTAGAGTACATTTCAATCTGCAGCAACATTTAGAAAATGGCTGAACTTTCTGTTATGTCTGTCAATATTAGAGGTCTCAATAGCCCAGTCAAACGGCACAAGTTTTGGATTTTCTAAAAAAGAAAGTGTATAGACATAGCGCTCATACAAGAAACACATCTGCGCCAGAAAGATGTGAATCGCCTACAAAATAAACATTACAAAGTAGCAGCTTCATCCAGCGACAATACCAAGACCAAAGGGCTCCACTATATACTGATATCAAGGAAGTGCGGCCTTACCATAGATAAATGTAGCAAAGACATCACTGGAAGAGTATCTTATATATGCACCAACATAGGGGAGAGGAAAATTGCTTTTGTCTCTGTATATGCACCAGCCATATTAGATGAAACTTTTTTCCCAAGGTTAACTAATGAACTGCTTGCGCTTTCAGTAAGCGAATACTCTTTAATTGTTGGAGGAGATATGAATGCAGTGCTGGATTTAAAACAAGACAGGTCAGGTGTTACCCACACGACAGCTCAACAACAGGTATCAGAGTTGTTTAAAACAACAGTGGACAGTCTGCACTTAACAGACATTTGGAGACTTCATAACCCAACTAGCAAAGATTACACATTCTTCTCCACGCGTCACCTATCACATTCCCACATTGATTACATGTTGTGCTCTACTGAATTGAGACCAATGTTTCCATCTATAGTTATGGATCCAGCTATCTTATCAGATCACAGCCCAATAATATCAACATTTAACTGTAATACTTCAGGGGGAAAATCTAGAAGGTGGCAATTTAATACATCTCTTCTTCAGAACACAGAATTTGACATAGAGTTTAGAGCAAAAATGGCCGAATTTCTAGTAATTAATACAGCTTCAACTACAGACCCAGCATATGTATGGCAAGCTACAAAGGGGTTTATTAGGGATTTTACATCCTCCTTTTCAGCCCATTTAAAAAGGAAAAGACAAGAAAGGGTTAAAGAGTTAGAGAAACAGTGTCAATCTTTGGAGCACAAACTTAAAAGTAAATTTTCTAGAACAATTCATAATGATCTTGTAACAAACCGAGCGGAACTAAATGATTTACTGAGAAGGAGAGCTGAATTCTTAATGCATAGAGTAAGACAAAACTATTATTCCAATGGCAGCAAACCAAGCAAACTACTTGCTCTCAAGCTAAAACAAAATGAATCCAGGGCCACAATTAATAGCATATTCACAGAGAATGGCATCTCAACAAATTACCAGGATATTAACACCACCTTCAAGTCATTTTATTCAGAATTGTACAAGTGCCCAACCAATTCCAACACAGCACAATGTCAAGAATTTCTTAAAAATCTGGAGCTACCTTGTCTGAGTCCAGATGAGGCTGGAAAATTGGGCCAACCAATCTCACCAGAGGAACTTAAAACTGCATTAAAGGGCACTAAAAAGGGCAAAACCCCAGGCTTAGACGGGATCCCATCAGAACTATTATTGCAGTATTTTGATATTCTTGGACCTACAATCCTACAAGCTTTAACATCAGCTATGGAGAGAGGCACTTTTCTACAACAAACAAATACTGCACTTATATCAGTCTTACCCAAAAAAGGCAAAGATCCAAAACATTGTGCCAATTACAGACCTATAAGCCTACTGGGGACAGATATCAAGCTGTTTTCCAAGGTGTTGGCATTACGCTTGGAACGTGTCATTGAGAAGTTAGTTCATCCTGACCAAACTGGCTTCATACCCAACCGCCATGCAGCGGACAACATTCATGAACTGCTACACATAATCCATGAAGCCAAAAATCTCACAACACCTGCAGCAGTTTTATCTCTGGGCGTTCAAAGCATTTGACCGCTTATCGTGGAGCTATTTGTGGCTAGTATTGGAGAAACTTGGTCTTGGGTCAAAATTCATTGACATGGTGCACACCTTATACGCAAACCCAACTGCTATTGTCTCAACTAATGGTCTACACTCACTGCCTTTTCCTATTGAACGTGGCTCCCGACAGGGATGTCCACTATCAGCTCTCCTATTTGCACTTTCTTTGGAACCGTTGGCCCAAGCTATAAGACAAAACAAAATCTGCAATTACCCACTCAAATCGTGTGACAACTCAATCTCCTTATTTGCTGATGACATCTTATTATAAATAGCCGACCTTGAAGACTCCATACCTAAAATTCTACAAACCTTCAGTATATTTGGGTCAATCTCTGGTTACAAAATCAATTGGGAGAAATCTAATATGCTTAAACTAAACAATATACCAGTTAAAGGGCCAGTTAATCATCCAATTCCATTACAAAGCAAAATCACTTACCTGGGTGTTACAATTCATACATCTATGAAGAAAATTGTTCAAGACAACTATGAGAGTATGCTTAATAATGTGCAGAGAGATTTGAAAAATTGGGCTGCACTACCAGCATCATTCAGATCTAGGGTAGCGGTGATTAAAATGAATATTCTGCCCCGTGTTAATTTTTTGAGTGCAATGATACCTCTAGCACCACCGGTAAAATACTGGAAGAGACTTGACTCACTTATCAGACAATACATATGGAACAATAAACAACCCAGACTAAAATGTTAACGTTGCAGCGCTTTCACAAGTAATGGAGGATTAGCTCTCCCCAATTTTAAAGTATACCATCTGGCCTTTCAATTACGTGCTCTTAAGATATGGTTGGACCCCTTAGCTACTGTTCCATGGAAAGATATAGAACAACAACTTATTCATCCTGTACGAATAGAGGACTTGGCCTTTGCATGTGTTAGTCTGAAAAAAATTTCTTTAAGCTATGGTCCTATCATCACAAACACAATATCAATCTTAGACATGCAGAGAGACTTTTGGGCTACACAAATAAATGGCATAAGCACACACCTTTATGGCACAATTCACACTTAGTGTCTGGTAATAAATCCTTTACATGCAAAATGTGGAGTGAGAGGGGTGTGTATACATTGGACCATATTGTCAATGAAAAAGGCTTACTGAGCTTTGAAGAACTTAAAACCAAATTTGATATCCCCAAAACAACATTCTACATGTATTTACGCATCTGATCAGCCCTGAAAAGTCAGGATATATCATGGGGAACTCCACTTGACACACACCCCATTTGGAAATTGTTTTTTTACTTTCCAGTAAGGAGAGTGGCATCTACTGTCTATAAGACAATGATGGAGGCAATTACAGGAAACTTCCTATAATTCAAGTATGGGGAACGAGATTTGAATATTGGAAACGACATGATTGACTGGGAAGCGGTGTGGGATAATATTTTTCATTGCTCTAAAAACCCAAACCACCAACATATCCACTTTAACATCTGTCATAGGACATATTGGACTCCTCAGAAAAGGTTCATAACAAAAGCCATTCCAAGTCCCCATTGCACTTTCTGTAAACCAGAACAAACTGGGACCTTTCTACACATGGTAGGGGAATGTGAAGAAGTACAGGAATTTTGGCACAAAATAGCAAAGACCATAGGTGACTTAATAGGCCGTCCAATTCCTGTTGACCCCATTGTATGGTTATTGAATGATGATTCCAAACTTCAGCTGTTTGAAAAACAGAGGAAAATCTGTGGCGGGTGGGGAAACCTAGTTCTGTGTTCATATATCATTCGATGTGATTAAGGAACTTATTACAAAAAGACATCAATATACTCCATTTGTACAGGAAGATTTTGTAAACGTAAAACACGAAAAGCAAATATTTGTAAGTGTTGAATATTACAATTGATGTCAATAAAAAATTGATCACAAAAAAAGAAATGTATGCTACTGGCATTTTCCGGGCAAAGTCATGGCTCTTCCATCTCCAGATAAATCAGCAGTGCATCACTCAACACTGGCCTGAGATTTTAAAAGTTTGGTTCCCTCGATATATGTACAGTCCTTACCAAGGGCCCCAAATCTGTGCTCTTTTTGAAAGTCAACCCAACTTCCAATAAAATGGAACACAGACCCCGTTTCCTGTTTGATCCTGGCCTAGTTCTACACTCTCTTAAGGAGCAGTGTCCTCCTCCGGTCAAGCTCTGTCAAGTCTCACCCAGTGTGCCTTCCACATAATAGGCTCAGGACAGAAGTAGTGTTTCAAGGTGCCCTCCGCTCAAACCTCCATGTGTTTGACTGTGATAGTGTCACGTCTCTTTTTCCATTTTATTTTATTCCTTTTTTCATTTTTTCCATTTATTCTAATCTCATAAATCGTTAATTGGAATTATGTATGTAGATTTGGTCCACTCAAATGTAGGTTTCATACTTTCATCTGAATCCTTAAAACTATAAAAATACTTTGTTTGGTTTTCAAAATACTTGCCCTTTTCTCACTATTACAAAGACCACTATTGTAACTGACTGTATTTCATATGTCACGACTCTTATCACTCTATAACTTTCTTGGCAATGCAACCAGGAAGTAAAATTTAAGGCCATCTTTAAATCATCACAACAGCAGGAAGAGTTAAGAAGAAACCATGGCAGCTCATTAATAATTATATATATATATATTGGGTAACACTTTATTTTAATGTGTCACTGTTACAGTGTACTTACCTAATTAGGTACAGTGGTACAACCTGTGTAACAACATGTACTATCAGGTACTGTCATTGTACTTACATAATGTATTAGTGAGTACCTACATATAGTTGTTACATTGTAATACTGAGTGCTTTTACAAAACTTTGCCAATTTGCCTAAATTTTCATCAGAGGCAAAGAGCTGACCTGAGACCTGCTGGATGGGGTAAATCGGGTCATGATAGATGATATACAAAGCATGCTTAGCTCCAGTCAAGGCCTCATTGTCTTCAGTGTACATGTAACAGCTGTGCTGCTACAACCTTGTTACTCTTTGATACAGTGGAATAAACTGGAACAGGTCTTGTCTTGGAACAGGTCTACTAATTCACATGTACTGTGTGGTGTAACAGCAGACACGCGTTCAACGCATCAATTACAGGATGTATATATGTAGATGTAAGTACTTAACTGGTACACTTTATTTTAATGGGTTTATTCCACTGTATCAAAAGAGTAATAAATGTGTACCAACACAGTTGATACATGTACTACAGTATGTAGAGTAATGGCAGACATGTTCCAAGACACCAATGACACAACATACATGTAATATGTAATTGTAAGTACTTAACTGGTACACTTCATTTTAATGGGTTTATGCCACTGTATCAAAGAGCAAAGAGCAACACTGTATCAAAGAGCAATAGTACATATATCAACACAGTTGATATATGTACTATGTAGTGAATTAGTAGACCTGTTCCAAGACATCGAAGACATAACATACATGTCATATGTACATGTAAGTAATTAACTGGTACACTTAATAGGTTTATTCCACTGTATCAAAGAGTAACAAGGTTGTAGCAGCACAGCTGTTACATGTACTGAAGACAATGAGGCCTTGACTGGAGCTAAGAATGCTTTGTATATCAAATCTATCATGAGCAGATTTACCCCATCCAGCAGGTCTCAGGTCAGCTCTTTGCCTCTGATGAAAATTTAGGCAAATTGGCAAAGTTTTGTAAAAGCACTCAGTATTACAATGTAACAACTATATGTAGGTACCCACAAATACATAATGCAAGTACAATGATAGTCCCTGATAGTACATGTTGTTACACAGGTTGTACCACTGTACCTAATTAGGTAGGTACACTGTAACAGCGACACATTAAAATAAAGTGTTACCGTGTGTATAAGTACTCTTTTGAAAGGCCTGTGCTTTTTGCGAGGCGGAGACTTGTGACGACGCAGGTCAAACGAGGACCTCATCACTAAGTAATAACATGTGCATATTATATTCATGCACAAATGCAAATCATGCATTGATTTAGGATCCAGCTGTGACAGCAGCACTTTGGTTAAAAGCTTTAAAAACAAAAACAAAAGACAAAAAAAAGAATGATTTGATTTATGAACGTGTGATATTGTTGATTGTTGCATGGAATGCTCTGACTAAAGCCTTGTGAACACATGCACACACACTGACACATACTGTTTTCATGCCAGTTGCCACCTTTGGCTTCAGTCTCTCTCTATTTTATGCTAAGTGTTAGTTACACAAAGTGCACCTTAAACAGAACAGAGCTACCATGCCCAACTGACTCAAAATTATACCTCAAATATGTGTGTTTTAATTAGAACTGAGGAAAAAAAGATGTCAAAACTCATAGTATTTCTATTACAGTAAATAACCAAACTTCTTGTTAATGTGTGACTTGTGTGACTCTTGATGGAGGTTTAGGCTATCTGTCTTATGCCATGCTCTGCTACCACCATCAGTGTGCAAAAGGGTGCAGCTCTGTATTGTTCAGCATGAGCTGTCTACGCTACACAAACATAATACCACCAGCAGCAACATCAGCAAGTCCTCCAGCAATAGGATTTCAGAGACAGAGGATGGAGGAGAGAGGGAGAGGGAAAATAGAGAGAGGAGAGAGAAAGAGAGAGAGAGAGAGGGAGAGATGTGTGGTGGTGTGGTGATGGTGCAGCTGTATGAGGAGGGTTATGGCGAGTTCTAAAGAGATCAAACAGACTTGGCGGTGCTGTTGTGCCGAGGCCCTGTGGAAGAGCCTGAGCCCCCAGAAGCCAGCTTTCTTTTAAAGTGATGATGTGACACGAAAAACAGGCAGTGTGTCAAAGACACAGTGAATGAAAGTCTGTGTGTCTGTGTGTGTCCGTGTGTGTCTGTGCGTGTGTAGTGTGTGTGTGTGTGTTTGTGTGCGTGTGTGTGTGTGCATGTATCAGAGATGTACTAAGTGTAGTGCTTACAAATGTGAATTCATGTGAGAGAGATGATTTTAAGAGGGTGAATGGCGCATGCGTAGACAGAGTGTATACAGAACTAAATGATGTGCATGTGGTGCATATGGAGAGTGGGGACAAAGACACTTTGTGCAGGGTTCTGAAAAAAATGTGTGCGGGTGTGTGTGTGTGTGTAGACACAGACACATAATATGGCAAAGTTGTCACCACAAGATCACCACAAATTCCAAAGAAAAGTGAATGCTGTTAGTGATTGGGCAACAATCCAGCAGTGTGCCATTAACTATGTTTGTGTGTGTATGTGTGTATGGTGGGTGTGTGTGTGAGAGAGAGAGTCTGTGTGTTTCTCTCTGTGTGTGCGTTTGTGAAACAGCAGTTTATTGTGTGCATTTCATAGAACTAGTGCAGTGCCCGTTCAAACCATAGGTTCAAACATGCTATTCCTGTAGCCCAATTACATGCCTGCTGGTAGGCCTGCTTTAAAAAACATAATTCCAGGTAAGCATTCAATAATGAATACAGATAATATAATAATATAATAAATGTGAAGTGAGCAGAATTTAAGCATGGCTGCATGTGACATTTTTTACAAATCAAAATGACATAATCCTAACAGCTGTTTTGAGTCAAAGCTATATGCTTAGCCTATTGAATAACTTGATGATAAAGAAAACAAACCATTTTGTTGAATGATGCATCATCATATGAAATTTGCAACGGTGTGACTCAAAAACAGTCTCTGGTGGCCTATAAGTGACATCACATTCTGTCTGAGACGTTCTTTAATTTGGGACCATTATCGCTCGTTTCAATTTAGGACCTTGCAGTTGGAATTGTCGTTTGCTTATTCAAAGTCTAAAGACGGTCCAAAGTAGCCTGGGCTGTTTGAAGTGTCTGTTTATTGCACATCATTTTTTACATCATTTTGAAGAGCCACTGCATACCTGTGTGTGTTGGCGTGTTGTTGCAAAATCCGCGGTGGCATTCTGAGATGTTCTTTAATTCGGGACCATTATCACTCATTTCAATTTAGGACCTTGCAGTTGGAATTGTCGTTTTTTTATTCAAAGTCTAAAGACAGTCCAAAGTAGCCTGGGCTATTCGAAGTGTCCGTTTATTGCACATGATTTTTTATGTAATTTTGTTGCATACAGGGGGTCTTTATTGTTGAGGTCAGACATGATAACACATGTTGAACTCGCTTAACTTTTTACCCGTGTAACCTACACTGATCCAGTTCTGCCAAAGCCTTGTTTCTATCCTCACTGATCCTCACTTACAGTACAGTGCTGTGTGGCAGGGGGAGTGGCTAGCGACAAAAGCCAATGTGTGCTTCTTTTACCGATATATTTAACGATTTCTTTTGCATTTCTTATTCAAACAACGTCAAATTTTCCACTGCACTTACTCATGCCCGTAGCAAGACACCTGCCAAATTTGAAATCAGTCTGACAAACAGTCAGCGAGATATGCATGCCACAGACATTAGGACACACATTAGGACACACACACAGACACCAACATACCTCTTCATCTATCTATAAAGCAAGAAGCGTCTGTGTGTACAGACGCTTCTTGCTTTATAGATAGATGAAGAGGTATGTTTATGAAAGGGATGACTGATACAGCAAAAGAATCCGAGAGAGACAAATATCACATGGCAAATTTGCCCGACGCCACCATGGCTTACAGCTGTGTCAAGGGTGGTGTGTGTGTGTGTGTGAGAGAGAAAGAGAGAGAGAGAGAGAGAGAGAGAGAGAGAGTGTGTGTGTGCGTGTGTGTGTGTCTGAATGCAGGTCATACTAGAACTCTTTTAAAAAGACCTCTTCATAAAACTGTGTCATACAGAATGAGATCAGAACAAACATGCACACAAGCACGCACACACACACACACACACACACACACACACACACACACACACACACACACACACAATTCAGACCAACCTAATGGAAAGCCATTCTATAGTAATTCCATTTGCTCCAGCCCATCCCTCTGCAGGCGAACCTAACGTGCATTAAGTGATATGTGAGCGGCACAAATATCCCATCTCTGCAGGAATGTGTCGGCTAGCCGCACTCACGTTCCGCCAGGGAACCCGGCCAGGTTCATAATAGCCATGGAAACGTGTTAGGATATCGTCTAACAGCGACCCAGTGTTTCCATGGTCGCCATCAGCGCCGAAATGGAAAACAGATGAGAGGTTGTCATGAGTGATTTTTTTCTCTTCCCTCCCTCCCTCCTTTTCCCTCTCTCTCTCTTTCTCTCTCTCTCTCTCTCTCTTTTAACTCGGAGCAAAACCTAATAATACAAACGCCCACTGCTAAGGCGCACGTGATTCTCGATCCCGAGTTTTCCCGTGTGTGGGTTTTATCACGAGTGAGGACAGACAAGACCTGGCTGGCTGCTGAAGATGGAACTTTAAACCAGCCATATGGGGAGGGGAAATATAGAAAGATTGATTTTAAGGAGGAGGGAGGGGGGTGGGAGTTTTGGGAAAAGAAAGATGTCTGAACATCAACTGTGATGTAAAATGCTGATCCAAGCATGTTGTGATAAATAGCAATCTTATGTTATGATCTCACTGCAAGACACAACTTTCTGGCTGTTTGGATTGGAACTGGGCATACATTTGCAAAACAGACTGTTCAACACTATGTGTTTCATGCAAATGTCACCCATCTAACAAAAAATGTGCTCTGCACATTTTGAAGTTTGCCCATAAAAACCTTTATTTTGGAGGGCAATGACTCCTGCTTAGCTGTTGCTTTGCTTGGCAGTCACATGCAGTAGTCTCTGTGAATCCAGAGGGCAGAAGGCTTTCACTTAGAGAAAAATAAACACTGGGATCTTATGGGAGGGAGGGGGGAGTTCTGTCTCCCTCTCCCTCCCTGCATGCAATACCCGATTACAGAGAGAGGGGGAGAGCAGGATGGGAGCAGAAAGAGTTCGAATATGGGGTGGAAGACAAGTGAGAGTAGAGGAGAGAGAGAGAGGGAGAAAGGGGGAGAAAGAAAACGAGAGTGACAGAAGCCTTGGGGAGTTCTGAAATGCCTGACACTGGGGGGTCGTGCTTGAGTGTGGGTTTGTGTGTAGTTGTGTGAGTGTCTCTGTATGTGTGTGTGTGTGTGTGTGTGAGAGAGAGAGAGAGAGAGAGAGAGAGAGAGAGAGAGAGATGAAGAAAGAAAGAGATGGAGAGAGAAAGGGGAATGTTGTGTCATTGTACCCCTGTGTGTCTGCTGAAAGTGAGAGACCATTTATAATTCACAGCGAATGAGGAGACACTGACCAGATAATAGTCAAGGTAGTCAAGCAGGGGCTATCGGTAAAGGAAAATGAAAAAAAAAAAAAAAACGCAAAAGAAAGAAAGAAAGAAAGAGAGAGAGGAAAAGATGTTCACTGCCGCAGAGATCTGTTACTTTCGTTTTACTTAAATGGCCATATGGTCTATTTGCTGTGACTTTCAATTTTCTCCATAATGGAATCTCCTTTGATTATCACTTAATTATGGTGATTTGCTCTGATTCTGTGCCTGTGCTTCACTAACTGTTGGCATATTCTCACTATCATAGTGGAAGGAGTCGAACTCCAGCAAATGCCTGAAGACTAAGAAAACACTGACATGTCATCGAGTCTCACCAGAAGACATTTCCCTAACCTCCTTCTGAAATATTGATACAATAACATTACTAGACAACTACCCCCCATCTGCACCCCCCACCCATCCACCCACCCCCTCCACTCCGAAGTGTGTGGGGCCACTGAGCTCTCAAAGCCCCCTTTGTCTCACCAGCCCCCACCTCCCCAACCCCCATTCACATACACTCTCCCATCACCCCCCAATACACCCCCCCCCCCACCCCCAACTCACACACACCAATAGCTGAAGGCTGCGACACAACAACAAAAGCTTGTTTGTCCATAGCAGTGTTTGCCAACCGCGCGCCGAGACAAAGCCTGTCCCCCTGGTCTTGTGCCGGGGACTTTTTTTTCCCCGAGACAAAGCTGAGCTTAATTACAGACAAATGTGAGCAGAACGAGACTCCCTATTTGTTTCGGTGAAAGAAAGAGATGGGGGCCAAGTAAGAAAAGAGAGCGCCACAAAGGCACAAACAGGTTGTAGAATATGCGGCGTATGTATGACAGACTGTACTCACATCCGAAACAATGAGGATTCATTGCAGACACAAGTTGTTTAACAGACATCATTAGTGAGAAAGCCTGCCGAAAAAAAGACAACAGTCACATTGTGTGATGATGAGGATTGCAAAGTCAAGATCTCCACTTGCAGCATTGCCTAGTGCTAGTGAGGAAGGAAGAGAGTTTTTGGCTTGTAATTAATTAGTAATGAGAGAAGAATTGATCTGAAAAGAGAAAAGGGAACACAACTCTCGCCTTTGCAAAAACAAATGTATAATGCAAAGTTTTAATGTAAGCACTATAAACTGTGCTCACAATGTTGAATATTGTGTTTTAAGCAGAATATCGCCCTTTAGAAGACACAATGTCTATACAAATATAATGCTAGTTTTTAAAAAAGATAATTTATATTCTTCATATGTTTAAATGTACCCCTCTTAATGCAGGGTTCTCTCTTGTATTGAGTAGACAGAAGTGGGCCTGTCTGTGTGTGTGTGTGTGTGTGTGTGTTGGTGTTGATATTCTATTTGCACACATCAGTGTAAATGTGAGTGCATATATGTGTTTGCTGTGATTTTTTGCAAGTAGCTTAATGGGTGTGTGTGTGTGTGTGTGTGTGTGTGAGAGAGAGTGCCTGTGTGTGTGAATAAGAGTGTATAGCGTTTGGGAGAGTGCATGCATGAGAGGTTTTTACTCTGATGCTATGGCAGGAGGTGACACATTGCAGACAGGAAACATGGAGGGGGTGGCGAAGCTGCTCTAAGCCCTGCTGTAAGAGCAGAAAGCAGCATGTCAACCCTTCCCCTCCTCTACTCCTCCTCTCTCTCTCTCTCTCTCTCTCTCTCTCTCTCTCTCTCTCTTCTCTGTTCTTCAGTGAGCCCAGTTGCAGTAGTAGCAAACTGGCATGTCATTTCTCCTCCCTCTCTCCTCTCTTCTCCCTTCCAGCTCTTCTGCCTGCCTTACTGTGTCTCTGAATTTTCGCTGCTTCTGTCAGACATAGGAGAGACTGGCACAAATATGTGTGTGTGTGTGTGTGTGTGTGTGTGTGTGGTGTGTTCAGATGGTGACACAAAGAAACAGTTCTCCTCAACATCAACCAGCTAGAGGCAGGACACACATACACATACACACACACACACCCTCTCTTTTTCACAGTCCGTGTTTAGACCCCAGCACATGCATGGACAGATGTACAGTAAGCACCCACATTCTTCCCGGTCATTCTCTGGAATCATATCATATTCTCTCTCCAGCGACGCTGATGCTGGACAACATGGCCCTGCGACACCTCGGAGCCTCCTGCCCACGTACTGCTGGAGCCTCTTGCTTTCTCTCTTGTTTATTGCTGTAACGTCCTCTTCCCACATTCACAGCCATATTTATTCTGACACGCTTACATGCGGAGACAAGTCTCTTGCCTTCCTTCGTTCCTTACAGAGACAAGCTTTTTTTTCCTGACCCAATATGTCTCAAAGAAAATCAGCCATTTGCCGACATGAGCCGAGGCTTGCATCTTGACACTTTCCCGCCTATTGTCCTTATTTACGTCTTGACAGAAGCCCCTTAAAGGAACTAGGACAGTGTTTTGTTTTCCCGCGCCGTGTGTACAACGCTCGACTGTTTGTCCCCCCTGTCTCCGACGTCTTAATTTATGGAGGCTGGCAAAACCAAGACGCGCTTGTCTCCACCACTCGGAGGAGGCAACGCTGCCGCAGACAAAAGCGGGAAAGCGAAATGTAGGACAGGCCACGCCAGAAGAAAGAAAAAAAACACCGGCAAGATGCGGTGGTAAAAAACACCAAGCCGAGTCACTGCCCCGACCGCCTCAGAGTCTCCGCCAATCAACCCCCCACAACCCCACACGATCACCCCCTCACGCATACATCTGCATATTAATTAGGCCTCACTTCTGCTCGGCCTCTTTGAGAAGGCTGAGAGGTCCCACACTCATTAGCATAATGGAGTCTAAAAATAAAAGAGCAGGTCCCTGAGCCTGTCGCACACATTGTCTTGCCGGGCCAGATTACATATTGTCTATTGTCTTCTGGCAGAGCGATGACAAAACAAAACCTGGACTTGCTGATTGGATTAGGGACTAATTTGATAACTGCCACTCAATCTTAAATCCAGGCATCGACACAACAGGCCCGAAGATGTAATATTACTGCTCGGGTAGAAGTGTTACAGAATGCTTTTTAATGACATGATTGCAGATGGAATGACATATCTTACCTTTTCCAGCATCTTCAGCCAAAAGGCTAAAACGCAGCAAACTGTCTCATGAGGACTGGGTTTGATGCTTGTCTGCTTTTCATGACAAGATTGCAGAGGGGATGAGATATTTGTGGCACTGTTGAATACCTCAATTCCTCTTCTTTACTAACTGATAATGATTTTTCCCCTGGCTTCATTTTCCTCTGAGAACAGAATGAACACAAACACACAACACAAACCCAACATATTTCACAATCCAGACTCTGACACTCATCTATCAATGTCTCACATCTGGGCACAGGTCCAACTCAGCCGGGCCAAATACAACACAGCCATCCAAAACAGGCTGACCTACTGGAGCAGGCCTGGCTAACACCAACATCGCTAATGCTAAAGTCAGTCACCCTCATTCTGCAATTAAACTGAGCTACCCTGACCATGTGTGACTCCTTGCAAAGTCCACTGGACCATCTATAAACGTATGTGGTTTAATCTTAAAGGTGACTTCCTCAAATCTGGAGAAAAATCAGGTTTTGATAATTGAACACTGCATCCAAATAAAATACAGTCCTTTCCACAGTGCTCCTGAGGCAATGTTGGTCATTTGCTGTAATAGCATGCTGCTGCTCTGCTCTGCTTCTATTTTTGTGAGTGCACTCACGAAGCTTGGATTAGAATCAAGGGCATCACTTTTAGCTCTCAAGTCAAAGTGCAGCCAGCATTTACCACATTAGCAGGTAGCTGACTACAGTATCGGTTAACTGTTGTTTGATTGTTTATTTGAAATGTGGTTAGTGTACTACCACAACTCTTGCAAAAAAAAGAAAAAGCCTCTTTGAGACAAGCCTGTGCATTTTTAGCTGCATTATTTTGTGGTAAACTACTCCATCTCCTTCTGAGATGTCTCAGAGAGCCTTAGCAACACTAAGAGATGCAGAGAGATGCAAAGTCACGGACTGGGTCTCCGGGATGTCAGTCACAAGAGCACAGCCAATGTGCTGAGGCAAGGCAAGCAAGAGGGAGGGGAAAATGAAGACCGGAGAGAGTTCTTGTGCAATCTCGAGCTAGCGCTCGCTTGATTTCACAGGTCTTGCTAGAAGCAATCCATATTAGCGGGTATCGCCTCAAGGTGCTAATTTTGTGCATTGCTAAAGGCGAGCAAATGAAGTCTAGTACATCAGCATCAAGATAAATGGGGCTTGTGGGTGGGGAGGGATTACATCGCTGTGTATCCATGTAATGCTATGAGATGTGAAAGTGTTGGGGATGAGAGGTTAGCCTATAGCCTCGGGGAGTTGTGATGTTATCTTCATTCACAAATACCATTAAAGTGAACCTGAAGTAACCATGTGAAACTGGGCAGATTCATGTACACATACACACATGCACTGATGACACCCTTACACACACACACACACACACACACACACACACACACACACACACACACACACAGAGAGTGAGAGTAAGTGAGTGAGTGAGTGAGAGATGCAGACACTCACCCGGGCATTAAATCACACATGTACATAGCACCCCCACACACACACACACACACACACACACACACACACACACACACACACACACGTACATAGCAACCCACACACACACACACACACACACACACACACGTACATAGCAACCCACACACACACACACACACACACACACACACACACACACACACATGTACATAGCAACCCACACACACACACACACACATCAAAACACATACATTTCCTTTAAGCACAGAACACAATAACACAAGGAAAAAAGAGCAAAATCTCCGACCCCTTCTGCTGTGAGATATTTCTGTGTGCGTGTCAGTCAGCTGGGAGGTGGAATTAAATGAATGAAAGGCGGCCCCACTGATGCCTGGCCCATCCCAGCCCAGCATCTTGAGGGAGCACGGGTAATTCCAGAGATTCCCTGTTAGAGAGGAGCCTTTTGTCGGCTTTTCAAACTCTGTTAACGATGGGGAGACGCTGATGCAATTAGGAGAAAGACTCCCTCCTCCACGTCCCATGCGAGTTAAGTTTTAACCAATGACAGCACAGAACTTAAGTTAATAAAAGAGTTATTTTTGCGTGTTGTTTTTTTTTTTTTGTCTTGGTCGAAAAAATAAGTACCCCGGCTAACATCATGCAAACAACAATTGATCGCCCGGCTCCAGTCAAAATACACCAAACACATCGGAGACTGACACTTGGTGGATGCACTCCGCTCGACACTGCTTTCACACGCACATATCTAATTTCATCACTCATTACAAAGACCTCCAGGAGGCTTGTGTTTTCTTACTTATTTATTCAGTGTGGGTGAAATCAAATTATGCTGTTTTTTTTTTTCTTCTTCCACTCTGTCAGGGAAAAATGGCCATGCCCGGAGACTCAGCGGCCTGGGTTTAAACAGCCCACGCACTTCCTGGATTAAGATATGCATAATTATGAGTCTCATGAATATGCATGAGGCTGTGCGGGTTCCATTCAAAACTGTGCATCTCTGTGTTGGTGGTGATGTCACTGAGGTCCATTAAACACAGAACGCAGCAGAGAGAAAGATCACAAGAATGAATACCGAGGGAGAGAGAGAGAGAGATGGACAGATGAGGAGAGAGAAAAAGAGAGATAGTGGCTTTGCAACGAAGCAAATAATTAATGAGAAGTGGCTCGTTACGGACAAGGAACCGGAGCGAGTCACAGAGGCCTGATGGGGCCAGTGATTGGACTGAAACAGCTGCAGAGGAGAAGGTGATTACGGGGCGAGGAGCACACCAGCGGACGGCAAGCCATCAGGGACCAAGAAAGTGCCCTGCCCTTCTGTTTTCTTGTTTGCCAGCGGCGAAATGCCTTTTCCCCCTTCTCCCCCCTCCTCCTCTCCCTGCCAGTGAAGAGGCTGTTAAAGCGAGTGTGGGTTAATGAAGGTTTCATGCCTGGTAGAGTGGACTAACAAGAGGCGGCACGATCTGAATCTCCCCGGGAATTACATGTCAGATACGCATCAATCAACGTGATTTATTTCTCCAAGAACTTTATTTGGGAGGGGGGCATTCTAGACCAATTCAGTCTCAAAAAAACACGATTTTCTCCAAATATAGTGTGTAAGATCTGCTGCTCTTTGCATTGTGGGCAAACTTGGCTGCCCTCCAAAAACCTGCAGACACAGCAAATGACTCCAACACAGATTTTTAGAATGTGAAAAAAGGCGTTGGAGTAATCATGATTTAGACAAGTTTTCCATTTGAAATTACATGAACTTGGGAGTGGAAACTGCTTGTTTTAGCTCATTTCTCCTTCCATATATCATGTACACTATGTGTGCTTCATAAGGCACTCGCACAGACCAGACAGGAAATGACATATCATTAGGGCATGACTAGACACTCCAGGTACACGAAGGGGGGCAGAGAAAGGCAGAAAATAACACAAAGGAAGAAGAAAGATAAGAAGGAGTGAAGGACAGAGAAGGAGAGGGACAGAGAGAAAGAGAGAGAGAGCAAAACAAACTCACAAGGTCTGAGAGAGAGAGCAAGAGAGAAGAACCAAACTCTGAGAGATGGAGAGGGAGAAAGAGAGGGGGGGGGCAGGGATGAAGCCCCATCAGAGACTCTAATAAAAGCATAGCGTCCGTCACTAATATGATTCCTGCATGGTGAGTCACCATGGTATAAATACACACACAAACACACACACACACACACAAACACACACACACACACACACACACTGACCTCTCAAGTCGGCCGCACTGGGAAGCGGTACATTCATCCATCACACAGGGGCTCACGCATTAGGGGTGTTTATTTGGCAGCGAGAATGCTTTTTCTTCTCTTCTGGCAGCTGTCGCAGAGAGAGAGACACACACATGCACACACACACATATACATACACAAACAGAGAAAGAGAGAGAGAGAGAGAGAAAAACGTGCATAGCGTCTGTTGTGTATGGTAGATTACCTCTCTAATGTGAGACCTACAATAAGTTAGATGGTCTGTCCAGCATTGACAGAATAAGTATCTGTGTGTGTGTGTTTGTTGTCATCTGTCCCATGTTTGGAGATTATTTTTCTTTTTTGCCCAATTCTCCACGTCTGGTTGTTTATTAGTAACAGATGTGAGGCCGCATGCTTGCAAGTCCTTACCCGCTATATTTCTTAATCAGTCACACACATACACAGACACACACACACACACACGTGTTTACACACACACACACACACACACACACACACACACACACACACACACACACACACACACACATGTATATACACACATACACAATTACAACCGTTTTACTCACTTCAAGTCAAGTCTGCATCCATCCACAAGTATTGTTTATGCCATGTGGAGTCTCTTGCACCAAAATGTGCAGGAGTATAACAAATCCATGCAAAAGCTATTATGCATATGCGCACAAACTCAAAAGACCTTAGATACATTTTGGGCTGAAAAACGTAATGTGATATTTATTAATGCTATTATTTGCAAATATCCACATAGTCAAGACCCGTCATATGCTGCCCCCTCCCCACCCCCTTAACCACACACACACCGTCCAGCCGTCACTCTGCCACCCTCCACACACACATATGCCCCCACCAAAAAAAAAAAAATCTGCCCCCTTTTCAAAAAGCCCCACTGCCCTCTTTCCAAACTCCAGTGCCCCCTTCCCAAGCCCCTGTAACCCCCTAACCCCCTGCACGTGCTGCTGACCTTCAGGCCCATTCAGTGGCTAACCCAGCGGGCCCCCTGCGCCCCTCCTCCCGCAGACAGCTGCCAGCAGCAGCAGCAGCAGTGGCCACAGTGGCAGCAGGCCCTGGGGTGAAACCTTACACCCCAACCATCCACCCAGCCTCTCCACTCCACTCCACTCTGCTCATGCATCCTCACAGAACACACACACACACACACACACACACACAAACACAAACATACAAATTACTCTCTCTCTTCCTGTCTCTCATTCTCTCTCTCTCTCTCTCTCTCTCTTTCACACACAGACATATATACAAATTACTCTCTCTGTCTCTCTCTCTCTCTTCCTCTCTTTCTCTCTCTCTCTCTCTCACACACACACACACATGCACACAAACACAGATACACACATAAACATTCACATACATAAACACTTCAGATATTTCCGCAGAAAATTTACACAACCACACGTCTCCGAACTTGTGTGCAAATACAATGTGTGCATATGTAAATACGTTTATGCAGACACACACACACACGTATAAACACTTACACTTACAATAACATCATGCAGAAGGAAAATATAGATGTGTGTCCATGTCCATAGGTGCACACACTTAGCTGCAGTAAAAAACAGTGTGTTGTTTAGATTGGTGTGCACTGCGTGGGTGCATCTCAGATAGCTTTTAATAAGCTGATGATAAAAGCCAGTCATTTACTCTCTCTCTCTCTCTCTCTCTCTCACACACACACACACTGTTTCCCTTTATCCCTGTTTTTCTATCTCTTTCTTGCTGTTTCTCTCTCTTTCTCTGACTGTCTTCTATCTTGCTGCCTATATGTTCACCAAGGCTGCTCCAGCACAAAGGCAGCCCTCTATCTCCTCTCCTGTCTCACTCTCTCTCTCATTCTCTCCATCAACGCCTCAGAAACCCAAAGAGCAACACCCCCACATGCAACATTCACTCTCAGTCTGAGCCCCAGATGGACGATGAAAAACAGATCGAGGGACAGAGAGAAGAGATAGAAAGAGTGATAGAGAGAGATAGAGACAGAGAGAATTGAAGGTAATGAGAGTGAGACAGCGGTAGAGAGAGAGAGATAAAGACAGAGAGAATCTACGTTTTAGAGCAAGCAAGAGAGAAGTAGAGAAAGAGAGAAAAAAATAGAAGGAAGAGAAAGAAACAAAGAGGGAAAGAGTGGTGGAGCCAGAGGTTAACAGAGAAAGTGCTTAGTGTGCTGAGCGCTCAAGTCATGCCTTTCTGAAGTGTAGATTTGTTGCTCTCGCCTTTCCCTGTCTTTTTCTCTTGTTTCCTCTCCAGAGCAGCCGGCAGGAGGGCCATGTCTTTGCACTGGGGTTTGTCACCTAGATTGATCTGAGTGTGATTGTGTGTGATTATGTGTGTGTTTGTGTGTGTGTGTGTGTGCGTGTGCACGTGCACCAGTGTGTATTCATGAGTGTAAGACTGAGCAAAAAAGAAAGAGAGAGGGTGAGAGTTTTGGCAGTGTTTTTCTATCTTGACTTGTTTTTTGTTTTTTAGTGTGTGTGTGTGTGTGTGTGTTTCCTCCCTGGGCTCTGAGATTTCCTCTCTGTCAGGCTCTGAGGCTGCTGATTGTGCTCAGATGGTGTGCTGCAGCCATTTGAGACAAAGATACTCTTATTTCCTGTGCCAGTACCCAGCAAATAAACAGATAAATAAATAGATAAATAAAAACAACATTTCAGTCTTCCTCTCTTGGTTTTGCATTGTATGTCTACAAAGTGAAACTTCTGGTATAACATCGCTCTCTCTCTCTCTCTCTCTCTCTCTCTCTCTCTCTCTCTCTCTCTCGCTCTCTCTCTCACACATACACACACACACAGGCTTATACAGACTGTTGGAGCTAGTCCAGGCCAGTCAAAGTCCAACAGCTGCTCTCAATTATATCCCATTACCCTAAGCAGACAGACTCAGTCCCCCCTCTTTCCCTCTCTCTCTCACTTTCTTTCTTTTTCTGACTATTTCTGTGAATATGTCTGTGTGTGTGTGTGTGTGTGTGTGTGTGTGCACGTCTGTAGGCAGTGTGTGTATAGTCTTTTTCCTTCCCTCTGCCGTCCTCCCCTGTGTCTCACACCTAGCTCTGTCTTTAACACATTAGTCTTCAGCACATTCACACACGCGTGAGAAAATGTGTGTAAAAAACACACTAATGTACAAAACGCACCAATGTTCAAATGGAAAGCCATGCAAACACGAGTACACACACATACACACACATACACACACTCTAATCAGCAGCCTATGAAAGCCCCATCAGCTCTAAAGTATGTGTGCTGGTGACATTGTGGGGCAGTTCTATGTCTGCTTTGGCATGCCATTTACTGAGGAAGAGAAAATATCCAGCAAACATGACAAATATAATATTCAATGAATAGAGGAAATAAATAAAGCAAAGGGAAGAGACAGACAGTGAGAAAGAAAGAAAGAAAGAAAGAAAGAAAGAAAGAAAGAAAGAAAGAAAGAAAGAAAAAAAGAAAGAAAGAAAGAAAGAAAGAAAGAATGAAGTGAAACAAGGAAAAAAGGAAGCAAAAAGAGCAAAAGAAGAGGAAAGAACGGCACATTTCGTTACTGCAGAGCCTTTTGTCCATCTAGTGAATGTGCTGCAAATTTATCCCAGCACTCCAACAAAAGCTTTTTACCTCCCCGTTCATGTATTAAAGATGAAAGATCTCATTTCCAGCCTTCTCCCTGTGTTCGTGAGATGCCTTGTCAGCATCCGTAGCGCTTGATGAATATTTTTTACATATTTGATAGGCTTTTTGACCATGCCCTCCCCCTGAACACCATTGCCAGCTTGTAGTGATCAAATATTAATATGCAATGAATAAAAACAAGGCCTCACATTGACGAGGCGGGGATTTATGGAGTAGAATTGTTTCTCAATGACCTGGAAAAATGGAGGGTGTGAATAAATACTGAAAGAATAAACATGCAGCCTTCTTTCTATCTCTCTCTTCCTCTCTTTTTATTGCTATCTGTCTGTCTGCCAGTCTGTCCATTCTAAATTGTCTCGTTTTAGCTATTGCTTGCAGTACTGATTGATGAGTGTTCCAAAGTAAATCAAGTTGATCCCATAAAAAGCCATAAAAAAGTTAACCCACCAAATCTTATGTCATCATTCCACTGGGATTTATTTAAAAAGCATGCAGCAAGAAGTGGTTTCAGCCCAAGACGTGTGTGATAACTACCTACTACATGAAAAGGCGCGCGTTAACCCACAGCAGCACAGTCGGCACTAATGACAGATTTCCAGCACCTTAATGAATGTCTTGTAACTTGCTGATTGCGCTGCCAATGTCATGCTGTGAAGGTTTAATCTTACATTCTCTTACAGGCTTTCCAACCCAGACCTCAAAACTAACTGGCCACCAAATGAGAAGCACAGGTGTGCTTTTGTTGCCCCTCACCTTCAAATACATTTAAAAAGTGATTCCAAAACCAGCTACCCATAAAACTCCTCGCTTTCAGGAAAAGGTTCTTCAGATCTGCAGACATGTGAAGCTTCTTCAGTGAACCAGTTCCTTTGAGGAAGGAAACCTCCCTACTTGCCTTCAGGTGGCTGTAAATGAGAGTGAGTGAGTGAGTGAGGTTGTGAGGGAGTGAGTGAGGGAGTGAGTGGGGGAGCTCTGGGGGTGAGGTCCGGCACCACGGCACCTCAGTCCTGTGATATTTTATTCCTGCATTATCAGCAGCGCACATCCATTATTCACCTCTCTTTTAAAAAAGGGGGGAAAAATATCAAACATATTAGCAGGGACGTGGACCTCTCTGTGCTGCGGCTCGCTGAATATTTCAGGAGAGAGGCGCTACGGAAAGCTTTTTAGACCACAAATTTGTCCATGCATCTCTGTGCATGTCTCTCTTTCTCTACTATCTCTCTGTTTCCTTTGCTTTCTTCATCCTTCCTCCTCTGCCCCTCTCAAACTATTAACAATGACAATCAAAGCAATCATCTGCTATCAATATACAGTATTTCACTCCAATCAATGTCATGCTGAAGATCTTCTAAAGCACACCACAAATAAGTGTCAGTCACTTGCCCACGCACGCCAGAGCAGGCATTCTTAACTGACAAGCGCTCAACAAACAATGGATTTGATTAACTGACACCGAGAGAAAAAGATGTGAATCATTATCCGCACGGTGGCGGTGGGAGGGTTCGGCGATGGTTTGCCGGATTGTATTGAAAACAACGGAATCTAATGTAATCGAACCTCAAAAGTTGAGTATGCTGCACTTATGTTGGTGCCTATGAGGGCCTTAAGTTTTGCTCTGACTGCATGTGTGGCATAGGAAAACCTTATTAACCCCTGCATACCTTTCCTAGAAACCATGCTCCATCCCTCCACACTCGCAACAGCCATGCGTATTACAATGTGAAGAGAGATGCAAGAATCACTAACTGCCCAAAGTCACTGAAACTTTAATTATTACTTGATTATTCTTGAAACGACTATTGGACCATTCACAGTGGTTCAAATCATATTCATAATGCATTAGAATTCTTTAAAGCGTTCAGAATGGAGGATGCTCACTGATGTCATGCTCGGAACAAATATATTATGCATTATCATCGCCCTGTAAATCCTCTCATAATACATTGTATGATATACTGTTTTATGCATTGGGAACATTTATTAACAATGGTGAAGACTTGAGCTAAGAATTGCAAAGCACTGTTTCCATAATACAGTATTATCTGCATCAGCTTTGGTAATGTATTTCTGAGTGTGTAATTACACAGTTATTAATGTTATTGTTTGCTCAAACTGTGCCTAAAAAGTGATAATGTATTTGCCATGTTGTTTGTGTGGTTTATGTAGCTGTGTCTTACGGTGTCATTTATGGTTAGTGATGAATGTCCTGCCTCTCTTCCTGGAAGCTGCAAGTCCCTTGTGGACACTAACTCTACGTGTGAGATCTCCACGTGCTTGCGTGTCTGCTCACTAATTCACCCTAACTTCTCTCCACCATCCGTGCAAGTCTGTAAAATCCTTCTGTGCTGGATTTAAATAGTCTTTCCAGGCCTTCAGCTTTCTGTACCAGCACATACAGTATGCCCTGCTAATACAATATTATTAGGGCTGTCAAAATAACTGATTAATTTTGATTAATTAATTTGAGAAAAAATAACTGATTAAAAAAAATAACACAGATGAATCAATTCTGTATGACCTTTGATCCCGAGCCGTTGTAGTCAGTAACCATTAGACTGTAAAATGAAGGAGAGAGAAGAAAATGTGCTGCCTAGATCATTGATTGGAACATTTACTTTTCAAAAACGGCTTGATGGTATTGGTAAAAATAAAGTGTTGATTAAAATAACGTCCTCTGCAATGTATGTGATAAAAAACCTTCTTCCCGAAGCACTTTTGAATTTATTTCTTCAGCATATTAGGTCATATCATAGATTATTATGGCCATTATTAAAATAATAATAAAAGAGTTTTTGAACTTTAATGTCACTAATGCTGATTATTCAATGATTGATTTGAATTTAAATATTTAAAATACTTTCACACCAAAAATCATATATGCGATAAATTTAGATTAATTAATTACAGAGTATGTAATTAATTAGATTAATTTTTTTAATCGATTGACAGCCCTAAATATTATATATATACACAATATTATATATATATATATATATGTATATATATATATTATACAATTAATATATTAGTAGTGTGTTGTTTACTGAGCTCTGTTTCTTCCTGCATATTTGTTGCTCTCTGTTTGATCTTCCTGTGGACTTTCTTTGGACTGTTGGCATGAGACTGTAGTGCATGATGAGGGTGATCCTGAAAGAGAGGAGTTGAGTATGGTTCCCATTTCCCCATGCTTTATCAGCTCCATCTGCACCTTTGTGTGTGTGTGTGTGTGTGTGTGTATGTGTGTGTGCATGTGTGTGTTTCAGAGAAAAAGAGTGAATGGGAGAGAGAGAGAGAGAGAGAGAGAGAGAGAGAGAAAGGGAGAAAGAGGGAGGGATAAAGAGATGAAGAGAAATAACACATGTCCTGCTGGGTCTTGCTTCCTGTCTGTGGTGGATGGAGGGCGGCAGGGCAGAGCAGAGAGGAGGGGAGCAGGAAGAGGGGAGAGATGGATGCCTGCATGTCTGAGTGAGAGGTTTACAGAAGATCTACGAGCAGAACTAAACACCAGAGACACACACACACACACATTACCACTCCAGAGACACCAGAACTCCAGACCTGCACCACAAATAAAGGCCTTCTGTTAGAGAGGAAACGAAAAAAAACAAAAAAACAATGCTGCCGCTGATGATGATTGAATTATAGTTTAACATAAAGACAAAAATAATGCTTGCATGAAGATGAAGAGGATAAGCAAAAGCAAAATGCTTTGTGTATAAGAATTCAAATATTTGAAGCACAGAGGAGAGGGTTGAGAAATAAAGAGAATGTGATGAGGACAGAAAGAGAGTAAGCACAGAAATGAGCTGAGAAAGAAAGAGGAGGGGAAAGACAGGAAGGAAGGACAAGTGACGGAGGAGGAACAGATAGATCATCCTGGGGTAGAGGCACAAGAGCGTCGGATTGATTTAGACAAGTCAGATAGACGAGAGCTCATTATGTCCTGGGTTATGGGGCACATTTATGTTGGGCAGTCAGAGAGAGAGGGGTTGACAAGTCCTCACATAACAGGAGTGTCCTGCATAAACTCTTGAGGAAACTTCCCAAGCTGAGATGAAGATACGATGTGTGTGTGTGTTTGTGTGTGTTTAAGGACGGGAGCTATGGCTATGCCCTGATTTGTGAATGACAGAGAAATAGTGTGTAATTGCGTCTCAGGGTTTTGCACATGTGTATTCTTCACACTGCGGACTTCAGACCTCTTCTTTGTTAGAGAGAAAGCACCAGAGATGTGACACTAGACTAGGTGAAGACCGTTAGACTCCAGAGTGAGTGCGTGCACCTGAGTCCTCTCTGGAACTGTAGAAATACTTTGTCAAATTCTCACCCCCATGCACAGATGATCAAAGTCTATCATAGCTTACACCAGCACTCTATATCTCTTTGTGTGCCGTGTGTGGGCGTGTGCACACGTGTGTGTCCGTTTGCTATGTTTGTGTCAGTTTGTGTATGTCTCTGTATGTCTCACTGTGAGTTTGGAAAAAAAACCTGCTCTGTTTTTCTGGTAAATGCGTTCACTTTATTGTTGCTATTCTTTATTAGAACATGCCCTTAATGTGTGTGGAGAGAGAGAGAGAGAGAGAGAGAGAGAGAGAGAGAGCACTATGAAAATTAGCACCAGAAAATGAAAAGATGGATTAACATCAAGCCATTTCCATTTCTTCATTTCAAACAGATTTTATAAGCAATATATATATATATATATATATATATATATATATATATATATATATATATATATATACACATTATGAATTGTTTTATTCACTGAGGTCTTGTCACTGAACCATTGGATGAAGAATGCATGGTTAACCATGTTAAGACAGCATGGTTAACCATCTTAAATGTGGAAGCTTGGCCACCAGTTAGTCCCACACTGAATTCTCCATTGCATGGGAGTTAAATCTAGCCTGGAAGCCCCGCCCACAAAATCTGCAGTTGGGAAATTCAGTCTGGTCTTCATTGAGAAGCAACTATGCCCTAACCAGAACAGTTTGAACCAACTGCACCCATCAAATTGTCTGTGTGGGCTTTATACGATGGACAGATGCGCAATGATGTCTATCGGGATCTCTCATGGGTTCTATCATGTCACCTGAGTGTGCTTCGGTTGATTTTACCTGTCTCACAAGGAATGATTCTGCCTGACCTGAGGATGTCACATTTATCCAGGAGCAGAACCATTTTTAGAATATCCTGGTGGAATTGATTATGACTGACGCCCGAAAGGAACCACCACTTCCCCATCAGCTGACCTATAAGATCAACAGAATATGAAGTAATGAAATGCTCTCTGTTGCAGATATTCACTAAAGTTATCATGCAAACAAGCTATCACTGGCCAGCTCTCTTGTAATACCATGTGCACCACGTGCGATGCTGTATTACAATGCAAGTCAGTGGAAGAGTGGCATATGGCTGCATTCATGCCAACTCAAAACTCGTCATAGTTCCTCTAATTATCTTAGCCTATCAGCACTGCAGTTGTGATTGTATTTGAGGAGAGTGACAGATGTCTTGTTTAGGCATCACATCACATAAATACTTCCTGTTATGCAAACAAACAGGATGTAACAATGTAATTACCTGTAATATAAATATTGTAACACAAAATTAAATCAGAGAGACAATCATTTTTACATTTTCTAAACCTTTGAGTGCAGGTGTGTGTTGGCTATTTTTTCAATGGCTTTCCAAGAAGTAACTGTAACTGTGTGTGTGCGTGTGTGTGTGAATCCCTCACCGGAGTTAGGTCCTCCACATGGAGGGGTTTGACAAGCTCCTCGCAAATGGGGGCTGCTCCATTAAGGGCCAACAGAGCAAAGTTGGCGGAGGCTATCGTCCGGACACACATGGCAAAGGTTTCTGTGAGGAAAGTTAGGTTCTTTATTGTCCCAAGGGATAATCTTTTTCACACGTCAGAGGCTTCAAAGTAGCATAGGAGCTAAACACGGGGAGACATCCTCTTCTACATGTGACAGATGACAAGAAGAGAATTCTGTGACTGGGGCTTGGCTTTTAAAGACCCAACCTGGATAGCCCTCTAACTAGCCAACAGAATGGTGTCCTCAGAGTGTCGTAACATGCAGATTGTGCCTTGCCAAGGTTCATGTTGATCTGTCATGGGTTCATGATCCTTTTTGCAATCATTTGGATTTCTGCCCATTGAAAGAAATATCTCCGTTAGCCAAGGTTCTGCCAATTTATGGGTTTGCTTCATCCCGTTATATCCTCAAAGCTATTGCAATAAGGTTAATGATTATGTTTATGGGTTAAACTGCCATGGGACACAATGAACTCAGTAAATCAACAGATTTCTAAATGGACAATCTGCAGTTTATGTTCTGTGGAATAGATTTCAGTTCTGTAGCCTAGACCTATGAATCTTAGGTAATATAAACCTTTTAATGACACCAAACTTGACCTTGTCTGGTCTTGCAGAAATCTGGTATAGGATAAGAATATTATTTTTTGCTAAAGGACATGCATGTGTGTGTTGGTCTAGGGATTCTTTCTTTACTTCCAAGCCTTGATATTAGACTTTAATTAGTACATTAAACTCTCCTTTCAGCCTTTGGTTGTTTTAAACAACACTGTACTAACCATACTCCTCTGTTGTGATTGTGATTGGTTTGTGGGTTTTCTGTGAGGGTGGCCAGCTAGATCTACAGAGCAAATATTCAAATGGGTTCAGAGCATGATACAATACAGCATAGTGAAATAACAACACAAAGCTGAGAATAGAAGTGATTTTTCTCAAATGATTATGTTAACAAAACATTCTCATACACACACTTGTCATTTTGAAAGGTTAATTTGACAATAGTTGATTGGATTAGTCCACAACCTTGTCTTCAGATGATTCAGGCGATTTCTCACAAAGCTCTGCAAAAGGAAATAGAGATCAGTAGAGTAGAAGACAGCAATGACTATTGCAAATACAGTAGCTAATAAAACATGCACACATGCATGCACGCACTTAATTATAGTTAACTATACGCATGAATTGTAGCTTTTACCCTAAAGGTAGGAAGGTAACAGCTTCCCTAACTGGATCTACTGCTATTCAGATAAGTATGGTAGACCAACCCCACCTGTGACTCCATCATATGTATAATGGGCTGGTCCAATCCATCCCAAACACTCCGCTTGTTTCTGAACATTTACAAAGTCTGTGGCTGATGCTTTACTTGACCGGCCTATAAGAAACACAATTGTAAACAATAACATCCTCTTTTTTATGTTCATGAATAGTGCAGCTTCTTCTACAGGTTCAGTGTTCAATGCATGTATTCAGGTGTCATTAAATGCAGTATGTCCAAATGTCCCTAAAGATCCACAAAGCATCTCTCTCTATGCCCATAATTTGGACAAAGTTAAAGAGAAGCATGGCTGATAATTTCACATGGATGGAAGAGCTATCAGTCTGGATGGCCTGTAACAATTTTCAAGTAGGTCTGTTGGCTTTGGATAATAATTTACTGCTTGTCTTTTTATACAAACGTTTTGTAAGCTACTTTAGGCAAAAACAACATACCTGCCAAAATGTTGAACTTTAAAGTATAGAGAATGTTTTAAAATGTACCAAACATGTGGAGTGCCCAGATGTTCTGGTCCCCACTTTGACTTTTGCTATACATAACGAGGATGTCTGTGCCCGAGGGCAAAAACCAGCCCTCTGTGGTCATCAGGTGCCCTGCATACATGGCTGAAACCAATTCATTAAGGCTTTAGTTTATCATACAGGTTATCAGACAGATAATATAGGTTAAGTAATAAAGGACAAAATCTAGGCCCAAACATTGAGCTCTAAGTCCACACATTAGGCTCATAGGAATCACACATCATGACAACAGCAGCATTATTTTTCAAGATGGCACTATGTCCAACTGTAATCACACAACCAAGGACATCCTACAGATGATAACATATAGAACTATAATAGAACTATAATTAGTGGATATATTACACAAAATGTAAAAATGCCCCTATTAAGTACATCAGGATGAATGACAGTGTTCCCAATCTTGTATGCACAGGTACTGATACTGATACGCAAATGGAAGAGAGCAGTGTTCATTCTCATGTATATATTATATCTGCAGTTCCATGGACTTCAGACTGAGAAAAGCTCACCAGATCCGCGGAAAACGCTGTCCGAGATGGTGCCGTTACTGCTGGTGATCATGCACTGTCCATTCCTGTTGAGAAGAGGAACATGTATGCCCATGAGCTGCACAGTAAAATTGGGTTAAATGATTGTCAAACTAGGTTTGATTTGATGAGAGATCCTGAAAAAGCAATGGTATTGCTGTAACTGTAAAAAACAGCAACAATAGCAAATGTAAATGATCACTACTGTCTACATTATGGGCCAGTTTTTACAATTTAGGAGCTAGAGATTTGAGATTTATCTGAAAAGCTACATGGTGTTATTCCAGAATACCGGTATGTGTACTTTGAACAAAGGCTTATAGGTACAACTACTAAATAGCTATAAATAGCCTACAGAGCCAAATCTTGCCTAAACAAGTCTGAAATGTGTGTAGTGCACTGTTTAACCCATACTATAGTGTGTAGGACATACATGTACCTAACTGTACTCCTCTATTTGAAATATGTTAATATAATGAGAGATGGGCAATGAATTAACTCACTTTTACTTGTTACTTTGCCAGCAGGTGGTTCAAAGGCTGTAGTATTGCACGGTATGACTGTGCATCCACTGCTACAAATACTATGGGCTCTAGTTTAAATTAGGGCAAAGTCTAAAGTCTAACTAGACTAATTTAATAATGAGGAAAACTCTATTTGCCAAGTTAATGCCATGAGTGAGATCCTATAGGCACAAATATCGTTGGTCGCACATGCCACATGATAGCTTTAGTTCATAGCAAAGATTTTAGAGCGCTTTAGAATCTTTGGTTTATACTTTGATCGCTGATTGAAGTGCCATTTAAATTAGGGGCCAATTTCTTGTGCACTTGGCCAACCACACTTACAGCCTATTCCCTTGGCTTATAGAGATCATATCTGTCTCGGGGGAAAGTGTCCAACCCATCCAACCGCTACTGGCAATCTTCATTAAGTCATGGAAGATCTTATGGTCTACGAACCCCATCAGGAACACCCACCGCCCCATCAACTGCACAAGAAAAATAAATAATTTTCATTCTGGATATTGAAAATCTCCTGAAAGCCTGTCTTTGCTTTTGTTTGTGTATGCAAACATGGAGAAGTGCATGCCTTTATCTACACAATATGTGTAATGCATTCAGTGATTGTGTGTGTGTGTGTGTGGACATCTGACTCACCTGTGTTGTGTTCTTGATTTCTTGATGTTTGATAAGGGGCTCACACATTAGCTTGTGCTTAGGGTCACAAAGCTCTTGACAAAAAAAAAAAAACATAAAACCATGACAAACAGATCATGATGACCATCCCACATGAAACAACAGCCACAAATGTCATCCCTCCAATATTTCCAATGGGCATCTGGAACAAGATCCTTTGGTTTATATATTTTCCAATCTGTTGCTCTAGGGAAGGTGTTTGATATGACATTACTACAAACCTTTACTTACAGTAGCTTGTTCAACTGTCCCCATTCTCCCCTATCGTTTATATACTGTATGTGTTGCTTTAATGCTAAAATTACACTAAAACTGTGGGTCACTCACCCGTAACTCCGTCATAGGTGTATGGGGCTGGGCTGGAGTAGCCCAGGCACTCCGCCTGTCTCTGGAACGCTTGCTGCTCTGTCTCCGACAGCTTAGCCGAACGCCCTTCAGAAGGCCAAATACATAACCAATAAAATAATCAAGAACTGCTTCATGATGATGCATTACATTAAAAAAAATGCCTGAATGTCATGTAGATCAGATTTATGGGACGTTTTTGACATGGATGCTTGAAAGCATGGCTAACCATTTTAAATGTGGAAGCTTGGCCAGCAGTGGGTCCCACACTGAATCCTCCATTGCATAGCAGATAAATCATGAGCTCATTTGAAACAGCGAGAGGAGAGGAAGACTGAGGGAAAGGGGGATATTAATCATACCAAAGATGTAGAGTGAAGTGATGTTCAGGTCCACCATTTTGTGTTTCACGGTAAGGTAGTCCAAGCCAGATGGCAAGATGGTCACTTCAAAAATCAACAGGTTCCCCTCAACCATTTCTGTTAAAATGTAAGGTTTTTAATCAACAATTAGATGATTCATGCACAGACTGTAGAAACTGAGTTCTGTGAAAGTGTTACACTCAGTGGGTTCATATTGTATCTTGTCATTGTAACACTGGTCCATGACCTCAAACGTGTATGGATGTCTCCTATGATATACATCTCCATATCCTATTCCCTAGGCCTATGATCATAATGTGATAGCATATGTGTTTATACACAACACACGACTTAAAGGGGTGGTTCAGGATTTTGGACATAGGACCTCATTTCCAAGTTAGCAAGTGGGTAATTTATCAGTGGAGACTGTTTTCAACACATTTTATCCAGTCCTTAGTTGCAGAGTTTGCAGGTGCTAGACTAGCGCAAGTCAACAGTATGTATTAGCCTGCCACTAAAACCCCTCTCTTACCCACTCCACAGTACACCCAAGGCAAATAAATTATAACGCCAGACTATCGATGTAAATGTCTGTGTTGATAGAATAGTGTTAGAAATAAAACTACCCTTGCATCGCATTGCAATAGTTATACATTTTTTCTCTGAAGTTGGTAGTAGGCATATAAGCAACGGCAGCGGAAGACTGATTTTATCTAGGCTATTACTAGGTGTCTCAATTAGAGTGTGCTTCTCTGTTTACTTTTCGGCGCAGTACTACTAACTGGAGCAAGTAAAATTCTGCCACTGCTGAGAAACTAGTCCCTCAAAATGTAATGTGATCATTGAAATGCAAAGATAGGGACTTCCGTTTCCGCCCCCTGGCTGATGGCTGTACTGTGATCAGGCTGCCAACCCCATGGACCCCTAAACCTATAATAACGAACTAATTCGAGTGATATTTTATCATTTTTTCATCACAAGCTCTTAGCATACATGTTGCGTAAACAACACCGTCTAGAAGCACATTGTGAAGACATTGAGAATCGCGCAATGAGGTCGAATTTGCGGATTTATGGTGTGAAAGAGGGGACGGAGGGCAGCGCCAATGTGTGCGACTTCACAGAGAAACTACTGAAGACTGCTCTCGGTCTCCCCGCAGAGGAAGAATTGGGCATAGAGCGTGCCCACAGATCCCTCGTCTCAAGGTCTGCGTCAAAAGCCCCAAGATCCATCATAGTGAAGTTCCATCACTTCCAAACTAAGCCGCGAATCCTGTTTAAATGTTCGAATATGAAGAATGTGCAGTACGAGGGCTCTCAGATCAGGATGGACAATGATTACTCGGCGACAGTTCAAAGACGACGAGTGGAGTACACCGAGATCAAACGGCAGCTAAAAGAACGCAGCATCAAGTTCAGGTCTGGATATCCGGCGACGTTACGAGTCTATCTCGAGGAGGGAGAGAAGACTTTCAACTCAGCATGGGAGGCCGCGGAACAACTGAAACAATTGGGGATCAGCGTGATACTATCCGAAGAAGAGTTGATGGACAAAGAACTGCATCAGCTGGGATGGTCCACTAGACACAACCAAGATAAAGAGCCTATTTCGTGGACCTTGGTGAGAGATATTCAATCACTCTCCGGCTGAAAGTGAGTATGGCGAGTTATTGCATTCTGCCAATCTTTTGAAAACTCTGGACTAAAATAACATCTGAAAGAATCTCTAAGCAAACAGATCTGGAACAACAAATAAAGCAACTTGAAAGACAACACAAGATAAGTGCATCCATTGATAATTTCAATAAACTTAAGCAAGTAAAGCAAGAGTTGGAAAATCTATTGACAGGAAAAGTTGAAAGAAATTTAAGGTATTTAAAGCAGAAATACTATGAGCATGGCAACAGGGCAAGCCGTTTATGGGCATCTCAGTTGAGGAAGAAATGTAGCAGCACCACTGTCCAAAAAATTAAAAACTAGATGTACCACAGAGCGGTACAAAATATGACCGCCGCCCAGTCCAGCAAATTTATTCCACAAAAATAAATCACGCTGAAAGGCCTATATGATTCTAACTGTCTCACTAAATTGCATTATCCACACTCAATTCTCACTGGTATCTGCTAGACAACAAGTACCAAAACATGATTAGTTCATAGATTTCACATGTAAAATTCATTTTATACAACCCCACCCCCATCTTGCCTGTTCATGATTCTGAGAAATTCTTGAATTGTGTGCATGTGTGCGTTTATGTGTGTGTGTGTGTGTGCGTGCTTGTGTGTTTGCCTGCGTATGTGTGTTTGTGCATGTGCATGCATGCGTACATATGTCTACTGTGTGAGTATGTGTGTCATGCATTATGATAACTGTGAATGTATGTGTGCGTGTGTCTCTGTTTATGCACATGTGTGCACATGGAATGGGTTAACATGACCCCTGGAGGCAAACATATCACGGAAACAATTGGTCATCCCTAGGCCCTCACGGTTCTCAAGATATTCACAGAAAACTGTGTCTGCCCTACCCTCCTTTTCGGTGGGTCCAGTACAGCGGGGGGGCTACAGATCAAAACAAAAAAACGATGGTTCCATGCTATCCGCCCTTTAGGCGCCAGAGTTTTTTTTCCGAAACGATCAATTTTGACATCTTCATTTCAAAAGGCTATATCTTAAAAGTGATAAGAGATAGAGACTTTCTGTAAATTAGAGAAATATTAAGGATGACCCAAAGTGTATGTAGAGATTAAATGTTTATATCTAATTTGCATATTATGACGTCATATGGTGGCGGCCATCTTGGATTATAGACTTTTCATGAAAAGTTGCATGTTTGAATGATAAAATGCACCACTTCTTTCCCCCCAAAATGTCCCTCACCTTCTGTATGCTATATTGCACAATACTGAATGCTCAGGTAAATAGTAAGTAGTGAACAAACTGTGTAAATCATTACTAATAAATGGCAGAAACAAACCAAATGCATGTAGCGGTAGACTGGCCTTTTGCTGTAGAGATTTTCCATTTACTACATACAGTAGGCACTCTGATTCCATGTATGGGGCACATATATATTATTCAGATGACACACAAACACAAGTAGACAAGACCTGTTTAGTTCAAAGCTCATTTGCCCACGGCAAGGCACAGATCAGGAGTGAGATGTGAGACAAGACAAGAGACAATGTTAGTTTTTTTTTCTTTTTTGTTGTTTTGTTGATGTTTTTTGTTTTTTTCTTAGCTGACAAAGACACACACATCACAAGGACATGAACACACAAAAAGGAACAAATAGTGTACTGTATGTCCTAAATGATCAGGGAAGTAGATAGCAAATCAACAGTGTAAATGATTACTAAATGGCTGACTTTTTTTTTTTTTTATGTAGCAGGCCTTTTGCTGTAGAGATAATGACTCCCTATCCCTATCCATACAGGGCGGCATTCCCATCATCTTGTGATAGACTATGCATGACCTAATGTGTGTGTGTGTGTGTGTGTGTGTGTGTGTGGGAGGGAGGGAGAGAGCGTGTCACCACCTCCACCATGCGAGCAGCATGGCCAGATCTACCTGGCTGGCCAGTGGGAGAGAATTTGCGCCAGCTCGGACTAGGCCTACTGTCATTCTCATTGCGACTCCCCACACTGCCACAACGTTCCCCCTAACTGTCCTATGAGCACCGACCTCGTCCTAACATACCCAGTGGCATTAGACAAAGGCTCCACCTGCGTTACTGTCGCCAGCGATTGTGGAGGTACACGTTCAGAAGACAGAAGCTAAGCTATGGATATTAGGCTACCTCCAGCCTCGTTAAGCCACACCACTAACACCCTGCTAACTTCCCGATGAACACTCGAACCCGTGAAACATTATTCCCACCAGTGACATTGGGCAAAGCGAGTCAACGTTTGTGCTTGGTGTAAGCTAAACTATGGAGTAAACTCTCACTTTGTCCAGCTGCATCATTGCAAGGCAGGGACGCATCTGAAGCCTCACTAAGCGAATCACCGTCATTTTCTGAAGGCAGATATTCCCCTTCAGAATCAGGGTCCTTGAATAGAAGACCCAACACTTCATTTCAGGTAAACTTTTTTTTGATGCCATTAGGCGATAATCTAATGCAAATACTACGCTGGCGTTGACAATATCGGCTCTGACAAAGTGGCTCCACACGCACACTAGCTCCGGTATTTCATGCACTGATTCAATGCGCTGTAGCTAGAAAGTTTTGTTTAAAGCGTGTCCTTTTTTTTCGGGGATGGCGTATGACATGTCTGCCATCTAGTGGAGTGGAAGTCGAGGCGAAATATGACACCCTATTTGACTTCATCGGCCGTTTTATTCAGTACGCATCTTGTCGACTATAATTAAGCCTGTGGCGCCTAGAGGGTTAAATGCCCACCAAGTTTCGTGTACCGGTCTTTCAGTGTCCCGGGAATCCTTGTTGATGTACGGTCACTAAATGTACACATAAATTATTTTATTGTAAGGCCGCCCCATGAACGAAAGTTCACAAAACTTGGCATGCATTCGGAGGGTGTCATAATGATCCTACACTTTCAATTTCGTGCAGTTTTGACCATGTCAGCCAGAGATATTGTGATGAAAACACCTAATTTTTTGCTTTTTAATTTTTTAACTAGGTGGCTATACATGAAATAAGTGGTAATGGGATGGGTTGACATGCCCCTTAAGACCAACATACAAAAAAGGTGGACCTCCTAGGCCCCTACGGTTCTCGAGATATTCACAGAAAACTGTCTCCGGCCACCTACAGGCCAGTTGGTGTATAGTAACATAAATTAATTTATTGTGTGGCCCCCCATTAACGGAATTCCACGAAACTTGGCGTGCATTCAGAGGGTGTCATAATGATCCTACACTTCCAATTTCGTGCAGTTTTGACTATGTTAGGTCACAGATACCTGCAATTACAACACCTCATTTTTACTTTTTTGTGTTTAACTAGGTGGCGCTATACATGCAATGAGTGGTTATGGAATGGGTTGACATGGCCCCTTGAGATCAACATACAAAAAAAAATGGTCCTCCTAAACCTTACGGTTCTCGAGATATTCACAGAAAACTGTGTCTGCCCTACCCTCCTTTCGGGGGGTGCAGTCCAGCGGGGGGGCTACAGATCAAAACGAAAAACGATGGTTCCATGCTATCCATATGGGGTTGCATTCCCACCAAATTTCGTCTACCCCGGTCTTTCAGTGTCACGGGAATCCTTGACGGAAATTTGGACATGCGAAAAAGAAAAAAAAAAAAATCTGACTAAACCTATATGACCGCCGCTTTGCTGCGCAGCGGTCATAATAATACTCCAGATAACTTGTTTGTTAATACACCAAATGAAATCTCAGATGTTTTTGCTGAATTCTATAAAGATCTGTACTCAGATAAAGACACAGATAGTAATCCAGATTTAATAAATGCGTATTTAAAGATACAACTCCCAAAATTAGACGAAAATACATCTGAAAATATAGACAAACCCATAACAAAACAAGAAATAGAAGAGGCAATTCGCAATTTGAAAAACAATAAAAGCCCAGGCACAGATGGGTATAACAATGAATTTTATAAGACGTTTGTAGATCTTGTCAATCCTATTCTAGAAAGGGTATTCTCTTATGCCCTTGAGAAGAGGGAGCTACCCTCAACATGGAAGGAAGCAATAATTTCAGTGATGCTTAAGGAGCGTAAGGACCCTACCCTCTGTGCTTCATACAGACCAATTGCGTTATTGAACACAGACTGCAAAATGTTGACCTCTATTCTTGCTAAAAGAGTTGGAACGGTCATTACTGACCTAATCCACCCCGATCAGACCGGATTTATTAGGGGTCGTTACCTACCAGATAACATTAGGAGGCTTCTAAATGTTATGGAACAAAGTAAGAGAAGTCAACATCCTTGCATGGCATTAGCAGTCGACGCGCAGAAAGACTTTGACCTTGTTTCGTGGCCTTTCCTATTCAAAACTTTGGAAAAGTTTGGTTTCGGACCAAAATTCATTGGGTGGATAAAGCTCCTGTATACTGCCCCTCAGAGCTTAGTAAGGGTCAATGGACACATGTCTAATACATTTACTTTCCATAGGGGAACACGCCAGGGCTGCCCACTCTCGCCATTACTCTTTGCATTGTTTATTGAACCTTTAGCACAGACAATAAGGGAAGACACACTTATTAAGGGGATTGAAGTAGGAGAGGAGGTACATAAAATCTCATTGTATGCCGACGACGTGCTTGTATATCTCAGAACCATTATCCTCTGTCCGCAGACTGATGCAGAACTTCATCACCTTTGGGAAAATATCAGGTTACAAGGTTAATGTAAATAAAACTGAAGCTTTGGCTATGAATACACTTATTACCCAACAGATAAGGGATGCTTTTTCATTTAAATGGCCCAAGGATGGAATTACATATTTAGGGACCACAATTCCTCAAAATATAGATAGGTTATTCAACGCCAATTTTAGTAAACTGATAAATAAAATATCTGCTGATCTGGACAGATGGAATGTACCCCCTTTTTCTATTTCTGGTAGAATAGAGTGTATAAGGATGAATGTACTTCCAAAACTTTTATTTCTTTTCCAAGTCCTGCCTCTTGTACTCCCAAATAATACATTGACCACTTTAGATCGACTTATTTCCAGATTTATCTGGCAAGGGAAAAGGCCAAGAGTCAGATATAAATTGCTACAACTACCTAAAAGCCAGGGAGGTTGGGGTTTGCCCAACCTGAAAAAATACTGGTGGGCCTGTCAATTGAGGGCACTAATTGTATGGATGGCAGACAAGACAGACACCAGATGGCTAGAGATTGAGAAGAACTCCTGCTCTTCAATGCAACTATCAGTAATACCTTTTACAAGTAATAAGGACATAGATGATTCACTCAGTAGATGGTCCAAAACTACACTTAAAGCTTGGAGGGAGGTGCAAAAATCGGATAGTCTCCCTGTAACATCAGGTCTTTCCAGCATTGCCTATCTTAAAGATTTCATTCCTCTCCAGCTGGATTCAGGATACAAAAGGTGGAAACACCTAAATCTTAATTTTGTACATCAGCTTCTTGGAGTCACAGAGCTGAAATCATTTGAAGAATTAGTGGAAGAGTTAAACATACCTAAAACAGACTTTTTCAGATATCTTCAAATTAGAAGCTTTTTGACAAAACATCCTGACTGGGATAAGATACAGTACATAGAGCTGATAGTAGCATAGAGAAATACTTGACAAAAATTCAAACACAAGGAAACATAGGAAAGCCTATCTCTATTTTGTACAAAATATTTTCCAGCATGGATCAGGCAAACAACCTTCCTGTCAAAGAAAAATGGGAAAAAGAGTTTGGTATGCTATGGAAGACATTGTATGTGTTTGGTATGCTAATCATGGAAGACACATGGGAGACTGTCTCTTTGCATAAGTTCATAAGTTCTTTAGAACGCCCTACATCCTCTCCCAATTTAATCCAAACCAGTCAGGGGCCTGTTGGAGAGCATGTGGGGGACAATGTGCTAACCACCTTCACATATTCTGGAGCTGCCCAGTCTTAAAGGACTTCTGGAAGGAGATATTTGACTCTATAGATAACATCTTCAGCTGTACAATAGTGAGGGGTCCGCTCTTGGGCGCAGTTCAGACTGAGACAATGAATATACTTGTTACATATTCTTCTTGTTGCAGCTAAGAAGTCAATCACCCTTAGCTGGCTTAAGGTGGAACCACCAAGATATGACACCTGGCTGGACATAGTTAGGGGAATATACACAATGGAGAAGATAACATTTCAATTAAGACTACAGGAGGAGCAATTCCAGGAATGGTGGGCTCCATGGTTGAAGGTTATGGAGGGGAGAACTGTTCTGCTTGAGTATGGGGTTTCTAGTTGGGACTATTTCATGCAGCTTACAGTAAGATGGTGTATATAGTGGTTGGAGGAGACCTATTATGCATCTGCTTATGGTGTGTGTCTTGTTTTGTATTGTTTGATTTTGTTCTGTAGTTTTGTTTCCTTTTTATAATGCTTCTTTGTTGGTTGGTTGGTCTTTTGATTTTTACTGTGATTGTAATCTTTTATATGAGGATTTCATTTTGTGGGTATGTGATATTTAATTTATGTCTAAAGATTTAGAGGATAACTTTTTGTGAATGATATGAAAATCCATCCAATAAAAAATTTAAGTTGCAAAAAAAAAAAGAAATGCAAAGATAGAATAATGTTAGAAATAAAACTATCAACACAGATACTTACATTGATGGTCTGGCGTTACAATTTATTTGCCTTGGGTGTACTGTGGAGTGGGTAAGACTGTTTTTAATGGCAGGCTAACGTTGCACCCATAACTTACGCTTTGCATGCAATACACCGCTTTTAAGGGTGATATTGGAAGTGGCGAATTCACATTTCCCATCGCTGTGGGGAAAATAACAACATATCAATATCCATTCACATTATAAGTAAAAATGAATTCTTTTGAATTATTTTAATTAATTTCTAAGCTTAGTGCTTATTCAAAATTGTGTGTTTGTGTGTGTTGGGGGTGGTGGGGGCGGTAAATCCTTACATCTTATTGCCGTGACTCATGATGAATGATTCTGCCTGGCCGGAGGGTGTCAGAGTTATCCAGGAGCTGTTAGACACTTTCAGAATGTTTCGGAACGACTGATTATCACTGAAGCCCGACAGGAACCACCACTTCCCCATCATCTATCAACACAGAGCATTAGACCACTTGGACCATTGGGGTACAGTAGTCTTTTTGGTAACACTTTATAATAACTATACACAATTCATCATTTATTAACCTGTTACGTATTAGTTAATGGTTTGTTTATCATTAGTAATTTATTGTTCATATATAATTTATCATCAGTAAAGCATTTGTTCACACAATTATACATGGTTTGTTCATAGTAAATAAGCCTATCCATCATTTTCCCATTCCAGTTGCAAACTATTACAAAATGCTTTGTTCATCATTTGTAAAGCATTGCTCCTATGCTAATTCTCATAAATAAAGTATTTGTACACACAGTGTTTTGTTCATAATAAATAATAATAAGTCAATATGTTTATACATTATTGTTAATATTTAATAAATTATGCAATCATATTTTTTTGATTAAGTAATATTTTCATTATTTAACAGTTACATACACATGCACTAATAATTAGTTAGGGTGAGGATACATATTTTATAAACCACTTGTTAATACTTTAATTCATGATTAATTCAGGAGTTGTATGCCTTGCAACACAGTTACAAATGAGTTATAAAGTTTACATTTGCATTCATAAGTTATCATAAGGGACCACTGCAGTAGTGGTTGTATTTGAGGAGAATGACAGATGTCTTGATTAGGCATCATATACATAATACAAAACACTTCAAGTCATGTAAAAACAAATTACACAACCCAAAGCAATATGAAAATGGTAACACAAAACAAAATCAGATAGATAGGTACTGTTACATTTTCTAATTGACAGAGTTAGTGTGTGAGTTGGCTTATGTTTGAATGGTTTGAAGTAACTGTATGTGTGTGAATCCCTCACCGGTGTTAGGTCCTCCACATGGAGAGGTTTGACAAGCTCCTCGCAAACGGGGGCCGCTCTAGTAAGGGCCAACAGAGCAAAGATGGTCGAGGCTATCGTCAGGACACACATGGCAAAGGTTTCTGCGAGGAAGATAATTCTGTGACTGCGGCTTGGCTTTCAAAGACCCAACTTAGATGGCCCTCTAACTAGCCAACAGGATGGTGTCCCCCGAGTGACGTAACATGTAGATTGCGCCTTGTCAAAGTTCATGTTGATCTGTCATGGGTTCTCATGTTGATCTCAATTAGCCAATATGCTGCCAGTTTGATCCTCACGTTGGGCACTCCAGGCTATTGGCATAAGGTCAATGATTGCTTATGGGTTCAACTGAACTTTGAGCCACGGGACACAATGAACTCAAGAGTAAATCAACAGATTTTTAACATGCTTTATTTGTGTATTGACAGGAAAATAGTGGAGCTACTGCAGTTTATGTTCTGTGGGTTAGATTTCAGTTTCGTAGCATAGACCTACGGATCTTGGGTATTACAAACATTTTAAAGACATCAAGCTTGGCAAAGACCTTGTCTGGTCTTGCAGGAATCTGTTCTGGGATAAGAATATTATTTTTTGTTAAAGGTCATGCATGTGTGTGTGTTGGGGATCCTTTCTTCACTTCCAAGCATTGACATTGAACTTAAATTGGTACATTAAACTCTAACTGAATCCTTTCAGAAATACAGCAATCACATATTTCTTGCAAACAAAGGATGACTGTCTGTGTTGTGTAATACTAATGATGTCAACACAGCCTTTGGTTGTGTTAAACACTGTACTAACCATATTCCTCTGTTGTGATTGGTTTGTGGGTTTTCTGTGAGGGTGGCCAGCTAGATCTACAGAGCAAATTCAAATGGGTTCAGAGCATGATTCAATACAACATTGTGAAATTAAAACTTAAAGCTGAGAAAAGAAGTGATTTCTGAAATGATTTGAAAGGTTAATTCCACAACAGTTGATTGAATTAGTCCACAACCTTGTCTCCAGATGATTCAGGCGAATTCTCACAAAGCTCTGCGAAAAGAAATAGAGTGCAGTAGGGTAGCAGACAGCAATGTTGCAAATAAAACACACACACACACACATTTATGTATAGTTAACTATGCATATGTATTGTTAACTAACTTTAACCATAAAGGTAAGAGCTCCCCTAACTGCTTTGAATCTACTGCTATTCAGATAAGTATGGTAGACCAACCCCACCTGTGACTCCATCATATGTATAATGGGCTGGTCCAATCCATCCCAAACACTCCGCTTGTTTCTGGACATTTAAAAAGTCTGTGGCTGATGCTTTACTTGACCGACCTATAAGAAACACAAAACATTACAATAACATCCTCTTTATTTATGTTCATGAATAGTGCAGCTTTTTATACAGGTTTAGTGTTTAATGCATGTATTCAGGTGTCATTAAATGTAGGATGTCCAAATGTCCCTAAAGATCAACAAAGCATCTATTTATCTCTCTATGCCCATAATTTGGACACTTAGGTCTGTTGGCTTGGCTTTTTATTAAAATGTTTGGTAAGCCACTTTGGACAAAAGCAAATACCTCCCAAAATTTTGAACTTTAAAATATAGAAAACATTTTTAAAAATGTACCAAACATGTAGAGTGCCCGGATGTTCTGGTCCCCACTTTGACTTTTGCTATACATAACGAGGATGTCTGTGCCCGAGGGCAAAAACCACCCCTCAGTGGTCATCAGGTGCCCTGCATACATGGCTGAAACCAATTCATTAAGGCTTTGGTTTATCATACAGGTTATCAGACAGATAATATAGGTTAAGTTACAAATAATACAGGACAAGATCTGGGCCCAAACATTGAGCTGTTAGGCCACACATTAGGCTCTTAGGAATCACTTATCATGACAACAGTAGCATTATTTTTCATGATTGCTTGTTGGCACTATGATTGCTTATTGGCCATCTGTAATCACATAACCAAGGACATCCTATAGATGATAAAATATAGAATTATAACAGAACTATCAGATGAATGACATCAGGATGAATGACAGTGTTGTATACTGTTAAAAGTTGTATCAGCGATATCAGGCCCAAGAAAGGCCCCCAGACTGCCTTCGAGTTTCTTATGTTCTTATGTTCTTAGTTACTTTGTCCTTGTGCGACGCTAAGTCTCATGCTCATTACGCCATGTTGGAATTGTTTTCAGAAGAAAGTTTATTACTCAGCAGTAAAGTGAGTTGTGAGGTTATGATGCCAGTCACAAATTGTTATTTCTCAGAAAATAGAAAAGGTTCATATAAAGGCTTAAAATGCTTCCAGTGTAACGTTATTTGATGTCAAAGTGACGCCAAAATGAATGGGGGTCAATGGAATGCTAGCTCGAAGTGGTCGACTTCTAGCCTCAGAGAGAACCGCCCATAGTGGCTACGCTTTCCGAGCGTTCGCCTACCCCCTTGGCAAAATCTATCTCCAAAGAGCTATATCTATACTGACAAGATAATATTTCACAATTTTCACGACATTTGTCAGGCTGCCGCTCTTGAAGTTGCATGGCTGGTTTTCTCGGTAGCGACTCTCTATGTCTCTATAGCTATGCTAGGTGAATGTTTTTATATATTTGCAGTTAAACCCTTAAAGCCAGTCAGCACTTCTATATGTGATAATTACTTTATGTTAAACAGAGCTCCCGACAGCCCTTTTACCAGACTCAATACTGTAAAAAGGCCAAACTTTCATGCAGAATATTCCAGAGACTTCAGACTGAGAAGAACTCACCAGATCCGCGGAAAACGCTGTCCGAGATGGTGCTGTTACTGCTGGTGATCATGCACTGTCCATTCCTGTGGAGAAGAGGAACATGTATGCCCATGAGCTGCACAGTAAAATTGGGTTGGATGAATGTCAAACTAGGTGAGTATTTGATTAGATGTGTTGTCCCTACCTGGACACAGAGATGTGTTAAAAAACAATGCAAATTGTGTTGTTTTCAATGCAAGTTATTTTCAACACATTTTGTGTAACAAATAAAAAAGGAACAACACAAACGTGTGTTGTCTCTATCTGGACAGAGATATGTGTTAAAGCAAAACAAGTTGTGTTGTTTTCAACACATTTGTTTTAAGAGTATACTGAAAAAGCAATGGGATATTCCAGAATATGTGCACTTACATATACAACTAGATACATACCCTACAGAGCCAAATCTCGTCTAAAAAAAGTATTTTCCAGAAGTGTGTGTAGTGCACTGTTTAATCTATACCATAGTGACAAGGATATACATGTACCTAACTGTACTCCTCCATCTGAAATGTGTTAATATAATGAGAGATAATGATTTCATGTTATTTTGCCAGCAGGTGGTTGAAAAGCTGTAGTATTGCACTGTTTGACTGTGCATCCACTGCCACAAATACTATGGGCTCTAGTTTAAATTAGGGCAAAGTAGAAAGTCTAACTAAAGCTAATTTAATAATGAGGCAAATTCTATTTTCCAATGTAATGCCATGAGAAGATCCTATAGGCACACATATCAGTGGATCAGCTCAATGGTCCCACATGCCACATGATAGCTTTAGTTTATAGCAAAGAGCGCTCTAGAATCATTAGTTTATACTTTGATCGCTAAGTAAAGTGCCCACCATTTAAATTAGGGCCCAATTTCTTGTGCACTTGGCCAACCACACTTACAGCCTATTCCCTTGGCTTATAGAGATCGTATCTGTCTCGGGGGAAAGTGTCCAACCCATCCAACCGCTACTGGCGTTCTTCAGTAAGTCATGGAAGATCTTATGGTCTACGAACCCCATCAGGAACACCCACCGCCCCATCAACTGCACAAGAAAAATAAATAATTTTCATTCTGGATATTGAAAATCTCCTGAAAGCCTGTCTTTGCTTTTGTTTGTGTATGCAAACATGGAGAAGTGCATGCCTTTATCTACATAATGTGTGTAATCCATTCAGTGTGTGTGTGTGTGTGTACATCTGACTCACCTGTGTTGTGTTCTTGATTTCTTGATGTTTGATAAGGGGCTCACACATTAGATTGTGCTTAGCCTGGTCACAAAGCTCTTAGCAAAAAAAAAACAGAAAACCATGACAAACAGTTCATGATCACCATCCTGCATGAAACAACAGCCACAAATGTCATCCCTCCACTATTTCCAATGGCCATCAGGAACAAGATAAACTTCATTGGTTTATATATTGTTCAATCTGTTGCTCTGGGGAAGGCGTTTTATGTTTGATATATGACATTACTATAAGGCTACGTTTACACGGCTATTTTCATAAATGGACATGCCAACCTGTGGGTGGCAGTGTAACGACAAGCTCAAACCCACGTAAGCCAATCAGAATCCCGAAAATAGCAACAACAGCAACGAATCACTTCCTCTTTGTCTTTTAAACTGTAACTGTTGCAATTGCAAACAGATGAAAAGAGTTTGCACCAACATAAATGCAACTGCTACTCTGAATGCATCCATGATCATTATTAACGTTTTTCATGTGACGTATTCTAGGTTCTATAGCTTTGTTTACATCCACCTGGTAGGCAAGGGACAAGTTGAACCCATTGAACATCGTTGTCTGCAGCTGCCTCTCAGTTAGGGTGACCAGACGGCCGAAAAATTCGGGACAGTCCCGATATCCAAGCAGTTGTCCCGAATCCCTAATCCGGCCCTAATTGTCCCGAAAATGATACTCAATCAGAATACTGAGTATTTATTTTCTGATAAACATTAAAAACTGTCCGTAAAGAGGTTGAGTCGACTGCACGCAGCCCCCTATGGCAGCTAAGTGTCTGGATGCAGCCCCGGCTACTTTGTTTCTTTTATGACGTTCTATCATTAGGCGCAAATATGCACTGATTTTAGCTCATTTTCATTCATTCCTTGACATGGCTGATGTACCGGAACCCCAACACGCCGCTAAAAAGCAAAAGCGTCTATGCAGGTACCAGGAGGAGTGGGTGGGGAGGTACCTGTGGATTGACAAAGCCTTAAGCGACGACCTTTTTGTCCCCTTTCTGTTTTATAGAGTAGGCCTAGATGAAGAGAGCGCAAGCTGCAGCAGCCGCAAAGCTAAGAGGACATTGAATGTGCAGGCAGCGCAGCAGGCAGAGCACGCAATGATTAATTGGTCGCATCATGTGTGCAAAAAAAGGTCGGAAGTTCGGCCTAATGTCCGATGTCGTTTTAACATAATCTACTTAATCTAACAATTATTTTGTATTCTTACTTAATGACCCATAATTTTGGCAAGGCTTGTTATTAGGGTTAGGCTATTATTCTTATTCTGAAAGGTCTGATTTGCACTGTTACTGCAGTCATTGTTTTTTTTTCTTCCCACAATGACATTTTGAGTTCATGATTTCTCTGTTGTATTTTGAGGCAGACCTGATGTTTGAATAAAAATGTGTTTTGGTATAGATCTGAAAATTCATTATATTTTATAATAGTCTATGTAGGCCTTATTAGTTATCCATTGCAGCATCGGCTATATTAGGCTGTTACGCTAGCTCAGCCTTTAAATATGCTGTTATTGTGGTCATGTGGACTTGATTAAACGGGTAAAGATAATTCATAAACTGCTTATTTCTTACATGACTGAATCAGTAGCCTAGGTTCAACAGTGGTGTTTGAAGTTGCTGTGTTAAGTTGTTGTGTGTGATGATCGCTAAACAATTCATAGGATCAAATCAGTTTATTTTGACATACGGGAGTTAGCCTAACTGACCTGTAGGCTATAGCACATAAGCCTATTCTGTTTTCATTTATTAGCATTTGTTGTATTTATATAATCAAATGACACTCATGATAACTTGAAATAGAAGGACAGAAGGTGATTGATGTCCACAAGCACGAATTTCCCGAGACAAATTAGAACAAACTGTTCCGGTAAAAATATTCTTGCCATGTTTAAAATGCTGCACTTTTTCCCTTCATAGCCTATCTCTGGCAATTCATTTTTGAATGACTGTAGGTATTTTAGCCTACGTCTTCGTAGACAGTAGCCTACGCTACACCATTAGGCCATCTTGAGAATAAAAGACTTCACAGCTGCTAACGATCATCCTCCACAACCATGAGGATAGGTAGGCTAAACGGTCGTTCGTCGCCTTTTTGCTTCTTATTGTAAAACCAACTGTTAGGGCCTACACAAGTGGTCGGCATCCCGGTCAATATCGGGGCTTGAAGACGCAAAAATCTGAAGACTCCTTCCAGAGTGTAGAGTTTTGAAGACGACCCAGGTTGCGTCTCCGTCTAAACGGCTAAACCAAAGATCCTTGATTACCTCTCTGGCTAAACTGTCAAATTAGAATGTCTGCGTGTGACGTACCGGGGTTCTATCACACCACCACCCAGCGGTCTGGAATGCATATCACATACTCTTGCGTCTTCATATAAACAAAGATTTCCCCCTGAGAATGCTCGTCTAAACGCGAATAAAAAAATGAAGACGAGACGCCACTTCTGCGTCTTCTCTTTTCATCGTCACCTTATAAACGTAGCCTAAAATTTCAATTTGAAGCTATTTGTAACTATGTGTAGCCTATGCAACCTGACTGTTGTAGGCTTGCCTACCACTCTGCAGTGCCTTGCCTACCATTCTTTCCTACCACTCTAGTTGTAAACAAACAGTGACGTAACATTAGAATGGAGGTGCAAAATCTTAATAGCCAAATGAAAATGTAGGCTAAACAGAAGTTGCACTTTTGGCGCAGGCGCATAGGCCTAATGTAACGTTGGCTGCCTAAACCTCCGTTTTTGTCAGTTTACATGCAAACGTGCAACCGAAGTTTTCCAATATCTCTGTTTGCGGGGGGATAAAACCTCCGTTTGCGTCTAAATGACAGGGTCAAACGCAGAAAAACATCACCAGTTGCATCGTTTTCATTGGAGATTATGATCGATCGTCTATGACAGTGATAGTCACGGTGCGTCTGTGAATGGAGGTGCGTGTATACAACGGTGTCCACTAAGCATACCATGCTTGTTTCGACCCTCTGCCCAACATAGCTTGGAGGTTGCAGTGGTAATCGTGATGATAGTGTCCGTAATGGATGTGGTACAGACAGCAGGGCTAGTAAAAATAGGGCTCTAAAGAACTACAAAGTCACCCGCAATATGATGCGAACTTCTGGGTACTGCAGATTACCCGCGATAGGAACTGTTTGACCAGAATACTTTATTGTAGGCCTATATTGTAGTAATCTATTACTAAACCACAACATCTTAGGTGTTGGTATACATCTTAGGTGTTTTCCTGTTAATTTGTTATGTGGGTAATATGAAAAAAGGAAAGTAAACCTGCTTAAATATGTTCATCCAGTATTTACTGAAAGGTGCATAATTTGAGGTGCTTGCCATCCAGTGACAAATTAGATGGGTAAATTTACCCCCTTCATAAACTTTTGTTTTACTCAAAGATTTTTACATTTACAGTAGAACTTTATCTCTGACCACTTTCAAGCCATGGCCTTTTGAAATTTTGATATAAAAATCCAATGGTGTTGCTTTCTTAACCCTGATGCCTAGTTTGCCAGGTTTAAAAAAGTTATGAGAGGAAATATTTTTATTTGGTGTGAAACACACACACATACCTGTTTTTATGTTTTTCATTTATTTTATAATTTGTATTAATATTTATTTTATCATTATTTTATTTATAAGCTAAGGTTGCTAGCACAGGTGTCTAAAACTAGATAAAAACACTTGCACTTTCTGTTTGCAGTTTTGTGTGGTATTTGAAAAAAAGAACATTGCATTTTCAGAAATAGCCGGCCCTCCAATCAGATGACGTTGGCAGAATTGGCCCACAGCTCATTTGAGTTTGAGACCCCTGACCTAAGCCTTTACTTAGTGGGCCTACTCTGCGAGAGATCTGCCGCTGCCTAGGGCTGGGATAAACGATTATTTTTTAAACGATTAATCTAGCGATTATTTTTTCGATGCATCGATTAATCTAACGATTAATTTTTTCAGTCTGAAAAAGGGCTACTGCTTGATTGCATACTGTAACTTAACTTCGTTTAGTCTCCTCAATGTACTATGTTGTGATAAGACCTTAGCAGAGTTTACTTTAACTTGCAGCGGTTTTGAACAAATTTGCACAGCATGGTCACGATGCTAAGCGGATTTAATAGCAATTTAGCCCACTGTGTTCTATGCAGTGCTTCTATGTGGCAACAACAATCCTTCAACAATCGTGAATATTTTGTTAAATGCACATGCAGAGGAGGAGCAGCGGGCTCAATACAAGAGAGAGCGGGCGGGGCGAGGAAAGGCTGTGTGAGTAAAAAGTGCAGCTCAATGAAATTATTTTATCTTATCTTTCATTTAAATAGCAGGCCTACAACATAGAACATCAATGTGTGGTGGCCGGTTTTGATTTCGCGGTGCCCAGCCACAGATTAGTCAACGTATCGAAAACACTGAAGGTGTAAAATTAAAAATATTTAGCAGCACACGTTATGCTTGACGAATCGACGCTCATATTTTGCGTCGACGTCATTGATTACGCCGACGCGTTGTCCCAGCCCTACCGCTGCCGAAACCACCGAGCTGCGGCTGACCTGCGAGCTACCATGGTAGCATCTAACGTTATGCCTGGAGTCTAGCCTGACGAGCAAGACCCACATTAAAATGTAGGGTCTGGACACTCACCGTTCGCAGTGCTCAGTCCGAGGGGCGGGATAATCAGTTGTCTTTCAAATTCCCTCTGCACGCAATAGGACAGCGGCAGCGCTATGAATCCCATGCGTTTCCCACCAGCGGAGCTAGTTGGCTAGTTCAAACGTTTGCCAACTTAATAAAAGCTTAACTCGTGTCACACTGTTCGCCAGCAGCAACATCCATCTTATTTGTTTTCAAGTAGCAGGGAATTCAAGCCAAACCGTTGCAACTCTGCCATCAATCATTATGTTAAGCCCACCTAACGACTCTATACACGATTTCATTGGCCTGATTAAGTTTCGATTTCTGGAGCTCACAAGCCAACGGAGAGTTGCTAGACTAGCCCTGGCAGCAAATGTAATTCGCTGCCGCTAGGGGCGCGTCTAGATTTCTAGGCTACCTGGAGTCTGGATTGAGTAAGGAACTCTGATAACAACGTCACAAACTATGAAACAAACTGTCGCTGTCAAAATCCACCGAGCTGTTGATCAACAAGATTGTCCATGACTTCAGATGGTTCTGTGCTTCCAGTGCTCTCCAGATTGCCAGTAAATCCTCTGGGTTGGTCAGTTATAAACGCAAGTCATCATTGTCCTTGGACATTTTTCAGCCGGTTAGATGCAACCAATTGGACTAATTTAACATGAAATTTCCTTTTTTACATTTATTTTCTTTTTTACTTTTTATTGTTTGTTAATTTGTTTGCTGTCTGTCTTGTACAGTATGTCTTGGTGTCACCAGTACGCTGGCAACTACGACACTCCGTCAGGCATGTTTTGTCTTGTGTGTCATTTGTTATTTTGTAAATTTGTTTGTCATGTCTTGGTGTCACGTAGCCTGACGAGCCAGACCCACATCAAGATGTAGGGTCTGGGATCTTACCATTGACAGTGCTCAATCCGAGGGGCGGGATAAGTGGTTGTCTTTCAAATTCCCTCTGCACGCAATAGGATGGCGCTACAACTCATGCGTTTTCCCACCAGCGGAGCTAGTTGGCTAGTTGATCAAACTTTTGCCAACTTAAAAAAAAAACCTTAACTCCAGTCGGGATTCAAAGACCGCTGTTCACCAGCAGCAACATCCAATTCACGGGGAACTGTCGCAACTCTGCCGTCATTATGTTTAGCCCGTCCACCGACTCTATACACGATGTGATTGGCCTGACCGAAGTTTGGTTTTTCCAGCTCGCAAGCGAATGGATAGTTGCTAGACTACCCTGGCGCTAGGGTGCGTCTAGATTTCTAGGCTAGGTGTCACGGGTACACTGACGACAACACCCCTCTGTCCGACATCTTTTGTCCTGTGTGTCAATGTCTTGTTTGTGGAGTGCTTTGGGTTGCCCTCTGTCCATACAAAAATGTGCTATATAAATAAAAGTGCCTTGACTTGACTTTACTTAGCTTGTTCATACCTCTGCCTAGCTAGATAACACAATAGGAATTCCCTTTTTTGTCAATTTTCAACGTACTGGGTGCCCATTTAATGCTCCTACCTGTGACAACAATGTTGCAAAGTACAATACCAGGCATTCGGAGTGCGTATCAAAGTGTGTGTTGCTTTAATGTGACAAGTAAACCCCAGAAAAGGCAAAATGTCAGGAAAGTTGTGGGTCACTAACCCGTAACTCCGTTGTATGTGTATGGGGCTGGGCTGGAGTAACCCAGGCACTCCGCTTGTCTCTGGAACGCTTGCTGCTCTGTCTCCGACAGCTTAGCTGAACGCCCTTCAGGAGGCCAAATACATAACCAATAAAATAATCAAGAACTGCTTCATGAAGATGCATTACAGAAAAAAACAAATGCCTGAATGTCATGTTGATCAGATTTATGGGACGTTGTTGACATGGATGCTTGAAAGCATGGCTAACCATCTTAAATGTGGAACCGTGGTCAGCAGTTGGTCCCGCACTGAATTCTCCATTGCATAGCAGTTAAATCATGAGCTCATTTGAAACAGCGGGAGGAGAGGAAGACTGAGGGAAAGGGGGAAATGAATAATACCAAAGATGTAGAATGAGCTGATGTTGATGTCCACCATTTTATGATTCATTTTCATGGTAAGGTAGTCCGAGCCAGATGGCAAGATGGTCACTTCAGTAATCACTGGATGCCCCTCAAACATTTCTGTCAAAATGTGAGGTTTTTAATCAACAAATAAATGATTCATGCATAGACTGTATAAATTGAGTTCTGTGAAAGTGTTACACTCAGTGGGTTCATTTTGTATCTTGTCATTTACTGGTCCATGATCTCAAACGTGTATGGATGTCTCCTATGCTATATTCAATCTCCATATCCTATTACCTAGGCCTATGATAATAATAATGTGAGGGAAAATAGCATGTGTTTATACATAACACACCACTTAAGACACAGCAAATTATGTTTTAAGTTGAATATTTAAGTGTGTTGCACCCATAACTTACGTATCACACGCAATACACTTCTTTTGAGGGTGATATTGGAAGTGGTGAATTCACATTTCCCATCGCTGTGGGGAAAATAACAACATATCAATATCATTCACATGATCAGTACAGTACAAACTTGATGTACCACAAAGCGGTACACAAATGTGACCGCCGCTCAGTCCTGCACATTTTCGCCACTTCACTAGCTTGGTGGTCATAATTATTCATTAAGCTTATTTAAAATTGTGTGTATATGTGTGTGTGTGTGTGTGTGTGGGGGTAAATCCTTACATCTTATTGCCGTGACTCATGATGAATGATTCTGCCTGGCCGGAGGGTGTCAGAGTTATCCAGGAGCTGTTAACCACTTTCAGAATGTCTCGGAACAACCGATTATCATTGAAGCCCGACAGGAACCACCACTTCCCCATCATCTATCAACACAGAGCATTAGACCACTTGGACCATTGGGATACAGTAGCATTTATTCCTTAAAGTTGCTATGTGGAGATTTTATTTTGTTTAAAACATGTACAAATTACCTATATGATCAACAGAATGTGAAGAAACTACTGTTTTAACATGAAGTCAAAAATGTGTATGTTCTCTGTTATCCAGATATCCACTAAGGTTATCATATAAAGCACTGGTCATATCCCTTGTTGTAGCACACGTGGTGCTGTATTAAATTCCATGCAGGTCAATGGACGAGTGCCATATGGCTGCTTTCATGACAACTCAAAGTCTACTACAAGCCTATCAACACGTGGGTTAGACTGACCACTGCAGTAGTGGTTGTAGTTGAGGAGAATGATCTCTTGTTTAGCCATCAGATACATAAACACTTCAGAGGGGTATTTCACAAAGGCAGAATTAAGACATCCAAGATAAGTGATAAAGCGAGGTTTGACATAGCGTTGTCTGGTCATCCTAGCTCAACTCATTTCACTAACGGCAATCCAGGATCAGTAGGAGAGACTATGTCAAGCCAGGTGTAATTCAGGATGTGTGCGCGTTCTCGTTTCTGCCCCAAAGAACTCACGGTTGGAATAAAAAAGACGCGGAAAATAGCGTCATTCTCACAAAGTGAACAGCCGCTTTTGATATAGACTAACAATGAAGTAAAGTTGTCCTTTTTGGAATGGGGAATCATGGCTATTTCTGTAAAACAGCAGGAGTAGGCATGGTAGACCAACTGAATGCAAATTCACATTATGCACCCACGATGTGAGTGCTTCCTTGTCTCTCGACGCATAGCGCCAAAAAAACACTTTCCATTACAAAGATGCACATAGTATGATATACCTTTATATTATAGTTGAAAACACCTTCGAAAACTTGCCCCTCCACTTCCAATCAACTACAGTAGGCTATTCATCAAACGTCTAATAAAATAAGCAAACAATGAGTACCTAGCCGTATGTTAATAATTATAAGGCTATCACAATTAAAATAATAACCATATGGTAGTAGGCAGACAATCTGTTTTGTTTTGCGAGCAAATACATTTAGCAAATAGTTTTTAAATGGAATAAAACTTTAAAAATGAGCACGGAGGTCTGATGTGAATGACAGCTGAACCAATAAGACAACATAATTACCATTAGAATTAACTTAGCTTGGCTGTTAGCCTGGTCGGGACCAGGCTAGGTGCAGAGAATAAATCCCCATGGTAACTTATGTGCCATCTCTTTTGTGAAACCAAGTCTAGGCTAAATTCATCCAGGATAACCAAAAAATCCCAGCTTAATCCCTATATAGGTTTTGTGAAATACCCCTCAGGTCATGCAAACAAAGACAACATAACCAATGTAATTAATATGAAAGTAGTAACACAAAACAAAATCAGAGAGACAGGTATTGCTACATTTTCTAAATGATGGTGAGTGAGTGTGCGTGTGAGTTGGCTTGTTTTTCAATGGCTTTCCAAGAAGTAAGTGTGTGTGTGAGTGTGAATCCCTCACCGGAGTTAGGTCCTCCACATGGAGGGGTTTGACAAGCTCCTCGCAAACGGGGGCTGCTCCAGTAAAGGCCAGCAGAGCGAAGATGGTCGAGGCTATCGTCAGGACACACATGGCAAAGGTTTCTGCAATGAATAGAATTCTGTGACTGATGCTTGGCTTTTAAAGACCCAACCTGGATGGCCCTCTAACTAGTCAACAGGATGGTATCCCCAGAGTGACGTAATATGCAGATTGTGCCTTGCCAAGGTTCATGATGATCTGTCATGAGTTCAAGATTTGTTTTGCAATCACTTGGATTTCTGTCCATTGAACGAGATATCTCCATCAGACAGGGTCCTGCCAGTTTCTGGGTTTCGATTCATCATGTTAGATTTTCCAGGCTATTGCAACAAGGTCAACTTTGAGCCAAGGGACACAACAAGTCATGAATAGAATAGATTTCTTAAATACTTTCTTTGTGTTTGTGTGTGTGTGTGTGTGTTTGTGTGTTTGTGTGTGTGTGTGTGTGTGTGTGTGTGTGTGTGTGTGTAATGTTCCATCAGATTTATCCATAGCTATTTGTAGACTACTAGCCTGGCCTTGGCCTGTCTACGTACTTCCGGTCGATTTCTTTTCCCTACAGTACTCCGTCTGGAATAGGTTGATTCACGCTCGTTTACTTCGGCAGTTGGGCAGCCGACCAACCAGCGAACAGTGGGCGTCCCTGAGAGCGATTACGTACCCAGGCATGGTGTTTCAATTACTACGTCCCCGCCCCTGAAGCAGAATACATCAACGTAGGGAGCAAAAATTACTTATACTTATGAAATCTTTGAGCAAATGTAAATAATAGTTTAGCCTATTAACAGGAGTGTCATGAACGAAGTCACAGTGGAGTAGGATGTTATATCGTCAGCTAAACTTTAGTCATAGATTTTGTCACTAAAGGCTATGAACGTACCCGAGTCAAACTGTACTTTAGTAGGCTACATGGTCGGGTCAAAATCGCTATTTTTCAATCACTAAGAAGGCTCGACATAACTTGAAACTTTGATCGAAGCATCATCAGTGTCTCTACATATGAACTCGAGCATTAAGAACATTGTTCGTGTACACATAGTTTACTAAAAAGAACGATTTTGGACAACTGCAGAGAAACTTCTCTGTATGACGAAACGCCGGTTGTTAGTGATTGGTTCAAAGCGGTACAAAGGAACTCCAATGATTTTAAACCTCAAAACTGTGCCCTCCCACCCGGAAATAAACGAACGCCTATGGATCTAGGCCAGACTCTCTGCGAAGTCAGAGAGTCTGGTTTCCAGGCTAGTAGACTACTGAACGTTCAACATATGTTCTACAAACATATTGGTTGAGGTGTTTTGTGAGTAATTATCAAAGGACAATTTGAACCTTAATATCCCAAACCTCACAGAATGACCATATACATCTCAAATGTTGACTTCAGTATTCACTCTCTCACATAGGAGATAGTCAGCCTTTGTGTTAAAGCAATGCTCACTGGGCTTTAACTGGGTTTTACACTTAAGATCACTATCTGACACATTCATCAGCAGAATCCAGACAGTCATATGATCTACAGAGAAACCATGCAGGAATGCAGGAAAACATGTTTGAACTATGTATTTCAAAGGGACTTTATTTTGTTGAGCATGGGGCATATACATTGGTGTAAAATCGTATAAGATTAGAAACAATGAATCTTTTTCACTTAAACTTTCTCTCTCTCTCTGTTCTCTCTCTCTTTCTCTCTCTCTCTCTCTCTCTCCCTCCCCGTTTCTCTCTTCCTTCATCCCTCTTCTCAGTCACTTCTTCACTACTCTCAGTGCACCAGCAGCTGAGGTTTAGGAAAAGAAAACTTCTATAAAACATAATCATGCTTGGACAAATGGGTGATATTTTTAGATGGCATTTCGTAACAGGCAACGACATCAGCATCGTCCCTGCCTCTTTCATTGGTGCCGCAGGCACTGTTCCGCTCTTAAACTGCTTGGATTGTTTTAGCTGTGAAAAGAAAACCTTTTTTCTCTAGAAATACTTCATGAAAATGTTTATTATTAAATAGATTTCAAAAACATAAATGACTAAATATGCATACTGTTAATGTACCAGATGCCATAAGAAGGGCATGCATAACCCAGTGTGGAAAAGAAAACCTCCAGTTATTAGAACCCTGTTTTTAGTGTTGGGAATAGGAAAACAATATGAAAAAGTGATGGGGAAGAAAGTGGAAGAGTAAAGAAAGAGAAATAGCCAGGCAGAGGGATAGAGGGAGAGAGAAAGATGGAGAGAGAGAGAGAGCGAGAGGAGAGAGAAAGAGAAAGCTAATGAGCAGTGGATTGCAAATATGGGACTTTCCATCTGGTTGTGTACACAGAGAGCATAGGCTCCTTGTCCTCCAGAGACCTCATCACCCACTCCCAACTGCCCCTGGTTCAAGCCCCCATCCTGGGGCTCACTGCACTGGACACACAAAACACATGTGTGCCCACATACACTAATTCACATTCAACCATGCACACACACACACACACACACACACACACACACACACACACACCACACACACATGTATTCACAGACAAACGGAAATGAGTGAATGAAAATGCTTGTCTCTGGCTCTGTGGATGA
>NC_063209.1:10290978-10298478 GCF_017589495.1 Alosa alosa | reverse complement strand
CTGGAGTAATTGTGCTGACACCTGAATGCTGCTGATGAGCTGAAATTCTGCCCAGATACACACACACACACACACACACACACACATGCACGCGCACACACACACAGACACACATGCACACACACACACTTTTTTAAAGGGCTGAAATTACCCTCCATGCCACACTTCCAGTCTGCTTTGTTGACTTCCACATAAACTGTAAATATCCCTCCTACATAATAACACCTCTTTATGACTTCATTCAGCCATTATGGCTCCATTATTGTGCCAGCCTTCCTCCAGAAGACCTGAAACAGGACAGTGTCCTCTGTGAAAGTGAAGGACAAATGCCAAACTTTGATGGAGTTAATTCCATGTGGGCAGTCGGGAGGGGGTTTGATCTTGAACATACGTTCCACCTTGAGAGCTCCTCCCTCACGTTCCAACGGGCAGGAGGATACAGGTGTTCTGCCAGGGTTCTTTAATCAAATCCGGTGACGGAAGGGCACCACAGGACCTGCTGTCACGCAGCTGCCTGACAGTTTTGAGAGAAGGAGAAAGAGAGGGGGGGGGGGATGATCATCGCCACGGATACTGACAAAGTCTGCTCTGCTCTGAAAACTGTCTTTTTTGGAGCCACTGAGAAAGAGGGAGGAAGAGAGGGTGAGAGAAATGATCATCACACCACATCAGCTTGTCTTATCGGAGCCTCAGAAAGAAGTAGAAAGACAAATAAAGAGAGAGAGGAGAGGGGATATAGAGAGAGTAATGTTCATCATATCAGCTTGTCTCCGTGGACCCTCTGTAGAAAGAGAGAGATAGGGTGTGGGCTGATGATCATTACACCACCTTGTCTTTTTGGAGACTCTGGAGGAACAGATAGACAGAGGGAGAGCGAGCGAAAGAGAGAGGGATATAGAGAGAGTGATGATCGTCCCTTCAGCTTGTGTGTTTGGAGAAGGTCACTCTTCCTCAACTTCTCCTGACACACGCGGGCACCGTCTGCTGCCACGCTGGCTGGCACACTTGCTCAATATGGCGCGCCTGTCCGTCAAACACTCCCTCGTGCCCAGTGACCGAGTGGCACTGGATGAGCAGAGAGGGAACCAATATGCAGTACCAGAGTTGCGTTCAATTCCGGTGCAAAGAGGCAAATGATTCAGGCGTTTTCTTGATCTTGGACTTTTTACATTCGAAACCGTATGTGGAAACATAAACATTTCAATGGTAACCTTTAATCCAGAGTCCATGTTTGTTCGCCGAGTACTGCCTCTTAAGACCATGTTTTTGTGTGTGTTCACAAGACATAAAACAAAAAAAAGGAATCTGTTTAAAAGTGTTTAGAAACATTTTCCTTTGTTCACTAATTTGACCAGACCTCAGTGAAGTGCACAGAGGGACATTCTGAGCTTTATCCTGCCCAAGTTAGATACAACCTTACACAAAATTATAATGTATAGGATATATGAAGAGTTCAGATGCAAAACCCTCTAAATCCATCTGACCACTTTTCTTTTAAATGAGCATTTAAATTCAGGCTCCTATAGGTTTTTGCCTATAAATCGATATTTATATATGCATAAGTGTAGGTTTTAAGGACACATGGTGTCTCCGAAGAGCACTTTCCACTAACAGTGAATTTTAGCCTTGGAGAAGAGTTATCCATATATCTCTATACACTTATATGCATGTGTATATTCAGAGATATATGGATGATACTCTCTCTCACTCTCAATGATGATTGGAGTTCTGATGACTGCACTACTCAATAATTATAGTTCAGAAAGAAGGAACATTCCTTATGTCATTAAAGAGACACAGCTGTTGCAAAACCTGTACAAAACCTGTGCCCTTTAGAGAAGGGTAGAACAGGGTATGAGTCCCCCTCCCTCAACAGTGTCCATTCCTGGTGGGAGATGAGGCTTGTTTTTGTGCTACGCTCTTTCCCACAGGGCCAGCGAGCAGACAGGCATGGTATACATTTGAGTTGTGAAATGCAGAAGTATGGATTTGATTTTCCCTTTGAGCCTTGGGAAGTTATGCTGCATAGAGGAAGGCTGTATAACATCAATGTTGCAATCAATTGCAATCTAAATGGCCTGAGGGAATTAACTGTGCTGTGATCACACACACATACGCGCGTACACACACACACACACACACACACACACACACACACACACACACACACACACACACAGACACATGCCCACACAGATGTACACACACACACACACACACACACACACACACACACACATACATACATACCTACTCACACACACACACACACACACATACATGCACACACACACACACATGTATTACTTGCTATCCTCTTCCTACCACTCATGTCAGCCACCTTGGCACCAGCAATGCAGAGGGGCATGTGAGGCAGTGACTTATAGTAATCCTCCTTAGTGCTGTTCATCAGTCTTACCTTCCTTTGATCTGTCCATCAGCAGGCCAACACACAACCATATCAGAACCATCAACTGTATCACATATATCCTCTTTGCTTAGACATGATGTCTGTCTCTTGAGGGAGGGTGAAACTAATGTTTAAGCTTGCCACTGAATAAAGGATACTTGTGATGTAAATGTGGCTGCAAAGAGGCGTGAGAGAGAGAGAGAGAGCAAGACAGTGAGAAAGAGAGAGAGAGAGAAAGATAGAGAGAGAGAGAGAGAGAGAGAGCAATGTGCAGAAAATGAGGAAAAACAGAGAATGAAAATGCTCGCTTTTCATGCCAATCTCAACATGGCTGAACATTTTGTCTGAGAACAAGATTTCCACCCCCACACGATGCACGCTAATACATTTAGCAGAAAAAGACCTCAGTGTTGTGGATTTTTTTTCAGGTTGACATGTTTTCACTGCTACACAGACACTCAGACACTCACACAAAGTTTTTTTTTTTACTTGCAACCTTTTATTACTGTGTGGAATCCAAATGAACAGCCAATGGTGAGCTTTCTGTCATTTAGCGTCACCAGGTATCATCCCGTCTGCTCATAAATCACAGTATTAGCATTTAGAAACCATTATCACACGGCATCATTATTCTATCATAATGCATTATGCAAATATGCCACAGTCATGAACAGTTTTCCCCATTTGAATTTACATGTGTCCTGGGCTGTGGACCTGGAGGTCTATGATAAGCCAGTATCATAATGTTCATTACTACTGCTTCATCACTGCAACAAAAGTTGCCACTAATCAATAAAGAAAATGGAGAATGACTTGTCAGAAGCTTGTTGCAAAGATCCATGCCCATGAAAACCCCTCAGCAGTTTGAAGGAAGTTCAAAAAGAAAGACTCGTAAGGCACGTCCTGTGTGATCAGAACCTTTCATTTTGTTAACCTACCTTCAAAGGGATTTAGTCAAGAGAGAGGCAATAAGCTGGTAGGGGAGTGGTCAGCCAAGCAAGCCCTGCGTTCAAGACATCTTATGGAAATCTTTTGCAGGTCAGCGCTCGGGTGCACCTGCGGGGGAGAGACGTGGGCTGTGGGGTGCCGAAGAAGACCAGTCTGACCCCATTCAGTCAGATGGGATGAGATCAAACACAGGACGGGGCAACAGTGAGGACGGGCAGGAGAGCAGGGCAGAGCGAGGGGGGCATGGGGCAGGAGAGCACCAAGCACCAGCATGCATGAATGTGTGGTGCCAACGGGAGATCCACTCTTACCTGCGCAATACACACACATACACACACACACACACACACACACACATACACACACACACACACACACACACACACACAGACACACACACACACACCTACACACACACACACACACACACACACACACACACACACACACACACACACACACACACACACACACACACACACACACACACACACACACACCACCACATAAACACATCACACACTAGACACACACATACAGGTGGTTTGTATGTGTGTCTGTGTGTGTTTGTGTGTGTGTGTATGAGAAAGGGACCAACAAATAGAGCTGGATGATGATGCTGATGATGATGAGGTCTCACATTTCCCCACCCTCCCTCTCTCCCTCCCTCTCTCCCTCCCTCCTTCCTTTTCCCTGACCCAGCAGCATCCAGATGAAACAGAACACTGGAATGGATCTAATGATCCCCCCACACACACACACACCGATCACAACCACCACCAGTGACACCCAGCCCGCTAGTACCCTCTCCTATGTGATGCAAATCAGCATCCATCCATCTGCTATTTACTGCTATTCCCCTGTCTTTTCCTGACCAGTGCTTCAAATCTTCAAGGGCCAGGGGCGAAACACGCAGCCATCTACTGTCGAGATGAAAACAATCCTTGATGCGCTCGCGTGATTTGCATTGCTTCAAAAACTGCTGACTGTGGAGGAACAAACAGTATAATATCTCTCGCCCAGCTCAATAGCTCTGTGTGTTTTCAGAAACCCCGGGGAATGCTTCATCAACGCAGAGAGGAGAGTCATTGGAGCGCGCTCAGTGGCGTGAGTCTCCCAATGCAAACTTCAGGGCTGAGCTTCACTCTAGCACAGTAAGCAGTAAGCTATGTAAGTGCTTAGGCTCGTTTAAGGGACACACATTCCTTTCCCGAGGTAAACATGGGGAAAAGTACCACTTTTGGAAGAGAAAACACAATTAAAATTCTCTGCATTTTCAAAGGTTGCAGGAAGAGCTTTACTTCATGGTCAATACTGGCTATGTAGCTATGGTAGGTCTCACAGAGACATGCAAGCATACAAGCATTAGTACAGAAAATATCCATCCTTCAGTACTTACCACATAAAGCCATGTTTTATTTCAATCCAATCTGAATACAAGTAAAACATTCCCATTTACATGTTCAGAATTTCAATATATCAATATATAAATATAACATACTATATCTAAATATTGAAACTGAATCATGTTTTTTTTTTTAATTCTCATGTAGTGAACATTGATAGTAGTTCTTCTATATTTCTAAACTTAAACCATTTTTTTTTAACTCATTCAACTACTACCCCCTTTAACTTTGTTTTAATTCCTTTTCAGATGTATCCCTCCCCAAACAATAGTTGCTAATGACTTGTAGAGATTGCACCGAACAAAAAAGACACCAACAAAAAAGAGGATTTAAGTGAGTGTGACGTGGGGTGGGTGAGTCCTAGTTGGGAGGCTTTTCAGGAACAAGTGTGTGTGTGTGTGTGTGTGTGTGTGTGTCTTTGTCTGTGTGTCTGTGTGTGTCTTTCTCTATGTGTGTGCATGTGATGTGAGTGTGCCAGTGGGGGGTTGGGGGGGGGGGGGGGTTGCATTGTGCTGTTGTTTCAATGTGGCACACAAGTGTGTGTGTGTGTGTGTTTGTGTGTGTGTGTGTGTGTGTGTATGTGCGTGTGTGTGTGTGCGTGCGTGCATGCACGCATATATAAGTGCTTTTATCTCTATCTGCATACATATCAGTAGGTGCATGTGTGCGCGTGAATAAAAGCCTGTGGGTTGCGTCTGTGTATCAGCGTGCGTATGTGTGCATAGGCAAGGGCATATGTGTGTATGCATAAGTGAGGGCATATGTCTGTGTGTGTGTGTGTGTGTGTGTGTGTCTGTGTGTGTGTGTTTGTGATGATCTTATTCAGCAACTCTTTGTCATCCCTCTGTCACTTTTCCATTCAGCTGGCCCTTTATTCTGATTGGAGGGTGAGGCGGAGGCCAGAGGTCACCCTGTGCCTGACAAAGGACACAAAAGTCACTAAGTATGTCGGACCGCAGGCTGGTGTGTGTGTGTGTGTGTGTGTGTGTGTGTGTGTGTGTGTGTGTGTGTGTGACTCATTGCTGTCCCCCTTTGCATGGACACTAACAAAGACGGATCTGCATCTGCGCTGCCTGAAGTGTCAGCACCCTCCCCAGCACCCTCACTAACACACACACACACACACACACACACACACATACACAAACTCACACACACACACACACACACATACACACACAGAAAAACAGGGGATGCCAGAGGAGCGTGATTCTCCTGGGGTGGGGAGAGTCAGAGGGGGGTTACTTTGGATCACAGGCCTGCAGATTGTGTGTGTGTGTGTGGGGGCTGCTTTCAGGACAAAGAGGCAAAGAGGGGTCTTCTACGTCATTTTGTTTTCTTTTAAAAAAAATCAGAGTGACTAACTTTGGAGGGAAGGTGGCGTAGGAGTGCCAGGCCCCAGTTCTAGTTCTCTCTCTTTTCAGCATGTGCATCTGGTATGATGGAGAGTCTGCATTTTAGAGGAAACCGCTCTTGTGTCTTTTAACACTCTGAATTTGGCAACCAGTGCGCAAGTCATTTACATAGCTGGATTTCCTATGAAGATAGAGTCCCAGAGGAAATATGCACCACGATGGAACTATTTTATGTGCACACAACCATTTCATATGCAGCCAACAGCAGAATGGTGTCCATGGGAGTCGATGGTAGTGATTGAGTTTTTTGTGGCATGTGCATATCTTTGTGTGTGTGTGTGCAGGTGTGTGTGTGTGTGTGTGTGTGTGTGTGTGTGTGTGTGTGTGTGTGTGTGTGTGTGTGTGTGTGTTATTTAACCACAGGAAAAGTAATGGAGACATCTTATTGATAGTTCACTGGTTTAATCTAAAGCAATATGTTCAGCCACCAGCACATCAAACATAGATATGGCCTTTTCTTTTTTCCCCTCCTTCCTCTATTTCATTCGTCCTGTGCCATCCCTCTCTCCCTGTCCCACCCCTCCACGGCTTTCTTTGTCCTGGACTTCTTTGTCACCCCTCTCTTTCTCTCCATCTAACTGTCAGGCTTAATGTGCTTCTGCTAACTCTCTTTATCTTTGTTTTTTTTCTGTCTCTCCCTCTGTTTTTTCTTTCTCCCACACTATGTTACCTCTCTTTCACACTCTCACACTCTAGACTCTCTCTTTCTCTCTCTCTCTCTCTATATATGTCTCTCTCTCTCTCTTTAACTGAGCTGTGGAAGCTGCATGTATACACTGACTGTGCTTCCTGGCAAAGTGCAAATGGCAAGAAAACCACATCATTAAAGCAACACTTTTCCTTCTTATTTTTATTTACCCCGTGCATGTGCATTATAATTTAAATTAAAAGCCCATTAGCCAGACAATTAGCATGCCCCAACGTGGCTACTTTAAGCAAGCGGTGGATTTCAGCAAGCCCCATCGCCTCCAAGTAGCAGTTAGCACTTTGACATTTCAACTTCTAATTTGAATACACATTTTTTTTTTTTCTCGACTAAGGAGCAGCACAGCCGGTGAGATGATGAATGATTAATGTGTTGGTGAGGAGGAGAGTGTTTGGAGTTCTAATGTGCATTCTTGGTGCTTTTAATGTGTCATGTGTGATTTGGGTTACCACCGCGGTATCAGAGTTTTGGTTGTTTTCTTCTTGCGTTTACTTCCTGCGGCAGCCACAGGCTTATGTGTCATGTGATCTGGAAACGTGCAACATCACCGAAATCTGACGACACAGTGAGCACAAAAAACAAACAAAAAACCTTGTATTTCCCCGCTGCCTTCAA
>NC_063209.1:10260371-10290478 GCF_017589495.1 Alosa alosa | reverse complement strand
AGGCTCCTGCCAGAGTTTGAATAGACTTCAGCAACGCTGGTCTGACAAAGGCCTCCATTTTACCTCCAGCAATGCTTTGTGTCAGTGTTACTCATTGTGCTTTCATAACCAGCCCTTGCCTTAAAAAGATTTCCGAGTCTTGATATTATAAGCTGTAATACACTGGCAAATCTGACTTCCTACATCTGAGTAACCCATGGTGACATAAACACAAAAACACATTTGGCTCCATGTGGCTTAAACAAATACACCCAATAGCAGGTGTATTGACCACTTAACCAGTGAATTGCATTAACAGCAGGCACAAGATGATTAGGAACTTACAGAGTCTCTCAGCTTTTGTTTCATGTGTGGGTCAGTTTAGGGACACTTAACAGCCCCCTTCACCCATACAGGATGTTAATGCAGTGCCAAGCAAATCACTGGGACAAGTGGAGCAGTAAAAGCATGCAGGACAATCAGTGAGGAGGAGAAGAGGACATTTAAGGTGCCAATACAGTCACAGTGAATGTGTGTGTGTGTGTGTGTGTGTGTGTGTGTGTGTGTGTGTGTGTGTAACAAAAAGAGAGAGAAAGATAGAGAGAGAAATACAGGGACAGAGAGAGAGAGAGCAACTAATATGCAAACCCCATCAAATCAATGTCAAATGCAGATTTTGTGACATCTGTTGGTGGAGTGATAACCATATCTCTCTCTCTCTCAGTGCAACTGCAACAGTTTCATCTACATTCCCATCATCGTCACATTCCACTGATTTGGCAACCGAAGATTTGATAACATTTGCTTCATGCAGAGTAAAATGCTGATTTAGGCTCTTCTTATGTTATACTGTGTATTGCTGACTTTGCATTACATAGGTTAGTGGTCCTGGAGTTATGAACCAACTCCTAACTTTCTTTCCACCTAAAAAGCTTGCTGTCAGCACTATACAGCTTATCAGACTCTGAAAAATCACTTTATTTCTGCATCGTTACTGTAAAAGATGTACATTTATTCTCAAGCGTTCCCCCTCAAAATTACTGATGGTGTTAGGAAGGTACAAGTCATGGACACTCGCCCAGAAATTGAAGTGCTTGCCACTTGTTGTTACCATTTCCTTCAAATCATCCTCCCAAACTTTATGAGGAGCCTCAGCACGTGTCTTAAAAGATGGAGACAGAAAAAAAGTTAGTTTGGAGGATGGGGATAGTCATGTTTTCGGCCTGGCCCCAAAATGAATAACAAAAAAGGCATTGTGCATACGCGCGCCGCGAATGACGGGGGTTGCCCTCGAGCGCATGCCGGGGGCAGCCTGTGTGCGTCACCCCATTTCGACTCCCCCGGTAGAGCCGACCATCGAGAGGATGATTATTCGGGACAGGAGTAGCGGGGACCACTGGAGGAGGGGTGGGAGTGGGAGGGAGGTCGACCCAGGCGGCAGATGCTCGCGTGCCTTTACAAAGAAAGCAACCCCAACCCCCGCTCCATCAGTCCCGCGCGCGGCTGCGGAGACATTCCGCCGAAACCCCTTTTCCCTTGACATTTAAGAGTAGCGCACCCCCATCCTCCTTCAGCCGGCTCACTCCGCCGCGGCTCGCTCCCACCTGCTAAGCTCTATTGTGCTCGGGATCTCTTTCATTTCAATGACAAAGTTCCCCCTCCTCCCCCCACCGTGTGTGACTTTACGACCACAGCTCGGAAACAGCAGAGCAGCACCCAAAGAGCGCCATCTGATCTGCCATATGACAAGTCACTTCTGCCTGCTGCAGCGCAGAATAACTCAACCTATCGCACATAATACATGAGAGACACTTAATTCACTTGATTTGCCGGTGCACAAGCATCCTCCTCCTCTGCTGTCACTGGGACAGACCATAAAACGAAATTGCTTGTCACTTTTGTGAATGCAGTTCTTACTGAGGCTTTTAAACCAATTTTGTTAGTCATCGCATTACCACACTAGTATCCGTATCTGGCAATATAATGGTCCATTATTTGTTGAGTTTATAAAGATCCGCATCGAAGCTTGTGTTGGAAAAAAAAAACATGGATTTGATGTTTCACGTCACCAAATTACTCTTGCACTCTTCTCTAAAGGTTCTTATAGGGCATTGCTCGCCCCCAAAACATTGCTGATGTGAAATAAAAACACCAGTATAGTGTGTTGTCACGAATCACAGAGTAGGTATATGTGGGAAATGAGATTTCCAGGCCGTCTGGTCAGTGGCAGATGGACTAAAGTCGTGTCGATGCGTTTCGCTCCCATGTCTGAGACAATGCGCAAGCAGTGGCACTCACCGTCCCAGGAGACCGGGGTAAGTGACCATATGCAGTCTGAGAGAGAAAGCAATCGCATGTTACCACAAGCAGCCACAAAATAAATCCAGGGAAAGTTTCACCAACGCAATTCACCAGTAGGACAGAAACGTCACTTAAGTCGTGCTTTCGCCCCCGCCATAGTGGCAATATTAGGCTACGTTATTTTTTTGGCGAATAGGCCTTTCCTCATCAGTTGTAAAACAATGAGACCAAGCAATCTATCTACCCCTGGAAAAGTACTAATTCCCTTTTCGTGTTTCAGGATGGTTTTATTATTGGTGCTATATTGATAATTGTCGAATCAGGTTGTCTGAGGGTTTACGCCAGATGGCTTATACTGGTCTCAAAAAAGGTCCAGTTGCTCCTATTTGCGCTGCTGCTGTGTGCGTCCCTGTGTGTGCGCGCTTGGGCATAAGGATGCTAATTAGGTTGGATGGGAGAACGTACGTCGTAAAACGCATAATGCAGCGGGAGCAGTGTGTGTGCTGAGGTGACCCCCGGGAAAGCTCATTCAGGCGGGGGCAAGCGTGTGCTGGGGGAGTCTTTTCACCGCAATTCGCCACACGCGCGTATTCAAAAGCCGAGACACAAAGAAATGTCCGCAGTGATTTTTCTTTCTGTTGAAATTTAATCGGAGTCACTCTCCCCACCCTTACCCCTGAGCTAACTAAACACCTTTCTGTATTTTGTATTGGTGAATTGGTCAATTGCCGACGAATCTGATGGTGCAAGGTCTACTCTCATGCTGCAGCATTCTTAAAGTCAAACTTTTCTATACCCTATCTATAACTAAAAAAAAAACAGCTTCAGTATAAACTGGAGGGAGCATTCCGTGGCCGTTAGTTGCAGCATCTGTTCACGCTGTTTTCGTGCAGATTGGCCATGGATCCGCACAGGAATTTTGTAAATAGTATTGTCGAGGGCTTATTTAGTCTAAGTGTGTCTGTTGGCATGATAAGACAGAGGACCTGTAAAACTTTGTCTTGAATAAATGTATGCGCCTTTTTGTCCTGCATTGTTCAGGCACACTTCTACGAAACCTCCATTAGGCGCAAGTTTATTCGTCTGCTCGGTTTTATCAGTCATCTTTTATGCCTTTTTTAGTGGACACCCGTGGGCGGGGAGAAGCACACTGTTTTTGGGGGGAAGGGGGAGTTTTTTGTGAGCAGCAGTCTGACAGCGGGGTGGGCTGAAAGGGCCTGATAGTCTATTCGGGGGCGCAGACAGCGAGAGGGAGCGCAACAGAGCGCACACACATACACTCACTCCCAACACTACGGAGCTGCGCTTCCCACAGGCACTTACTTCTTTTCACCCTCATCCTAGACCCTTAAGTGGATGTATGCAACAGATCCGTCTGTGGAAGAAAAGCTCGGAATTCGGGTTGAAATGGTGTTTTTGTGAAAACAGAAGAAAAGAGCGTTTTTTTTTCAATCATATTTATTTTCAAGATACGGAGGATACGACACACCGTCGGAGAGAGACCCAAGGAAATACAATGAGCGACGTATAACGGCATTTTGCTAACTGTCTTTTGTGGAAGTATTGCCTTTTCCCCGGGCACTGAATACAGGAATGAAAATGAATCCAACGACGGGGAACACCTCATTTTGCACTTCTTTTCTGAAACTTATTCTCTTGGCAACCTTAGTGCACTGCGGTTCGGGTATGACTTTAAAATACAAAGTTTACGAGGAGCAGAGAGTGGGAACGGTGATTGCAAGGTTGAAAGAAGATGTCTCAGCTTATCTGTCTAAACTCCCGAGGTCTGTTACTCCACTGTTCCGAGCCATGCAAGGGGGGAGCACCCCGTTCCTTTCAGTAAAGGAGGAGGACGGAGAAATCAGCGTCGGGACTAAAATCGACCGGGAAAAGCTTTGTGAGAAAAACCTTAATTGTTCTATTGAATTTGATGTCATCACCTTACCAACAGAATACCTACAACTGTTTCACGTCGAGGTGGAAGTGTTGGATATAAATGATAATTCTCCGCAATTTGCCCGTGCCATCATACCCATTGAGATCTCGGAGAGCGTCCCGATGGGTACGCGCATCCCCCTAGACAGCGCCACCGACCCAGACGTGGGAGAGAACGCACTTCACACGTATTCTCTGACGCCTAATAACTTTTTCAAAATCGACATTCGGACAAGGACAGATGGCGCCCGATATGCGGAGCTCGTTGTAGTCAGGGACCTGGACAGAGAAGTGCAGTCCAGTTACCAACTGCAGCTGACCGCGTCCGACTCCGGCATACCGCCGAGGACCGGCACAACACTTCTCAAAATCAGCATCTCCGATTCAAACGACAACAGCCCTGCTTTTGATGAGCAAGCGTACGTCGTTAATCTGTTTGAGAATTCACCACTGGGGACTCTGTTGGTCGACCTGAACGCTACTGACCCGGATGAAGGAAGTAACGGGAAAATAGTCTATTCCTTCAGCAGTCACGTTTCGCCTAAAATCCTCGAGACGTTCAAAATTAACCCCGACAACGGCCAAATCACACTCATTAAGAAAGTGGACTATGAACAGACCAACTCATACGAAATCGATGTGCAAGCTCAGGACATGGGTCCCAACTCCATCCCTGGGCACTGCAAGATTATCATCACAGTGGTGGACGTGAACGACAACAAGCCCAAGATCAACATCAACCTCATGACCCAGGGGAAAGAGGCCGTGGCCTACATCTCAGAGGCCGCCCCACTGGACACATTCATCGCCCTGGTGCGGGTGGACGACAGCGACTCGGGCCTCAATGGCGAGGTGGTGTGCCGCCTCCATGGCCATGGCCATTTCAAGCTCCAAAAGACCCACGAGAAGAACTACATGATCCTGACCAATGTGTCGCTGGACCGGGAAAAGCGCTCGGAGTACAGCCTCACGGTCATCGCTGAGGACCGCGGCTCACCCAGCCTCTCCACCATCAAGCACTTCACCGTACAGGTGCTGGACGAGAACGACAACCCACCGGTGTTCGAGAAGAGCCGCTACGAGATCTTCAAGTCGGAGAACAACTCGCCTGGGGCCTACCTGACCTCGGTGGTGGCCACAGACCCTGACTTGGATGGCAATGGCCAGGTGACCTACACCATTCTGGAGAGCCTCATCCAAGGAAGCTCCATTTCTACCTATGTCACCATTGACCCATCCAATGGCGCCATCTACGCCCTGCGTAGCTTTGACCGCGAGGATGTGAGCCGGATCTCGTTCACAGTCCAGGCACGCGACAGCGGCGTTTCGGCGCAGCTCAGCTCCAACGCCACGGTCCTCCTCACCGTGCTGGACGAGAACGACAATCCGCCCGTCGTGGCAGCGCCAATGCTCCACAACCACAGCGCCGACGTTCCGCTCTGGCGCTACGCCGAGCCAGGCCACCTGGTGACGGTCGTTCAGGCGACGGACCGCGACGCCGGCGCCAACGCCGAGCTCATCTGCTCCATTACCGGCGGCAACCAGGAGGGCCTCTTCATCATGGACGCCAAGCGCTGCGAGATCCGCACCAATGCCAGCGTGGACGGCCTGGGCCGCGACGGCTTTGAGGTGGCCATCCTGGTGCAGGACCGCGGCACGCCCACCCGCCTGTCCACCCACGCCCTCCTCCGCATCCACCTGCAGGAGAACCTGGAGAGCCACGCACTGCCGCCCCCCAGCGACCAGTCCCCGCTGGACATCTCCATGATCATCATCATCTCGCTTGTCATCATCTGCGCCGTGCTGCTGGTGGTCATGGTGATGTTCGCCACGCGCTGCTCCCGCGAGCAGAAGGATCCGCGGCACTCGTACAACTGCCGCGTGGCCGAGTCCACCTACCAGAACCACCCCAAGAAGCCGGCGCGCCAGATCCACAAGGGCGACATCACGCTGGTGCCCACGGTCAACGGGACGCTGCCCGTGCGGGCGCACCACCACTGCTCGCCCTCGGCCTCGCCCGCCGTCGACCGCGGTCAGATGGGCAGCCGTCAGAGCCACCACAGCCGTCAGTCGCTCAACAGCCTGGTGACCATCTCCTCCAATCACGTGGCGGAGAACTTCGCCCTGGAGCTGGCCCACGCCACGCCTCCCGTGGAGGTGAGACAGAGAGAGGTTTACCTGTGTGTGTGTGTGTGTGTGTGTGTGTGAGAAAGAGAGAGAGGAAGAGTGTGTGACTATCTTTTGACAATGTCATTGCTAGAAGCTACTAAAAATAGCTTTTTAAATCCTGCCTACTAATTTTTTCTGGAATGAATTACAATTTAAATAGATATGGAAAACAGTAGACTAACAATCAAGCATCATTATCCCAACTGTCTTTTATCTATTTTGTTCATTGTGTATTTTTCCATGGTGATGCATGTTTGTGCCCAGAGTATTCTGCATAGCAAGCTGCATTGTCCCTTCCCCTGAGTCCCGCGTCCACCCCTCATCACTCCATGTTATTTCCCTCCATGCTTTGTGCTTTTTGCTGTGTTTTTGTGCGGTCCATCATTATTCATTTTTTATTTCCATTGTTTTTCCTTTTTTCTCCTCCTCCCCTCCTCCCTTCCACTGTTCCTTTTGTTCCCCCTGTTTTTTCAACTGTAGCAAGTCTCACAGCTTCTGTCCATGCTCCATCAGGGCCAGTACCAACCGAGACCCAGTTTCCGTGGAAACAAATACACCAGGAGCTACAGGTAACCAATCACGTCCCAGCTAAATGCCACAGTTGAAATGACAGGTTTTTGTTTGGTAAAATATACTTATTTATTTATTTATTTAGATTATCAAACTCAGTAGGCTGCTCAAGCATAGTAGCGACTCTAAGCTTCCTCCATTTTAGAAACATGCAGTGGCTCAGCCATTCACAGACATTTTCTGCTGTTGGCTAATATTAGCACATGACACTCCGATGGCCTAACCTTGTCAGTATTGACTGATTCATGTCAGGAATACACAGCAAAACATGATGTCTCCTATTTCAGGCACAGTTCTGTGGCTACAAGTAGAAAATAGCTTGAGTGACACATAACTGACAACAAATCTGAATTTTTATTTTCTTCACTTACTCAGACCAACCCATGGTCACTTTTACTGCTTTATTGCCTAGGTATTGAGTTAGGTTGAGGTTTAGGTTGAGTGTGTTTTTTTTATGTGAGTGTTCATTTACAGTGCATCTGTGTTAAGTAGAGCTCTTCTCATGGGTGTGTCCAGGTATGCGCTGAATGAGATGGACAAGTTCAGCCTGAAGGACAGCGGGCGTGGGGACAGCGAGGCTGGGGACAGCGACTGTGAGATGGGCCGCGAATCCCCACTGATGGGTGAGGGATTCAATGAACTCTTCACCCCTGATGGCCAGCCACGACTGCACCCAGGTGTGTATCAGTGTGTGTGTGAGTGTGTGTGTGTGTGTGTGTGTTATCTTCATGCCCCTAAGTGGTAACATTCATCCTTTTTAGCTTCTTGCCTGAAATGCCATCTTTCACCTCACTGACTCACCACACTTTTGACATGCAAACATACACACACATGCACACACACACACACATACAACCACACAGTCACAAACTCTCTCTCTCTCTCTCTATCTCTCTCACACACACTCCCTACACCCACAAAACACACAAAGCCACACACTGAGGCATCACCAGCCTCTAATCTCCTGTCTCTTGTGTGAATACACCCCCCTTTTTGGCACATAAATGTTTTTTTTTCCTCTTCAGAAAGATAAAGTCAGAAATCGCAGCCCAGCCTCTTATCAGTAAATTGTGATGACTGTGAGGATGAGGGAGGGAGGGAGGGAGGGAGAGGGAGACAGAAAGAGGCAAAGAAAAAAAAAAACAGAATTACCACAATTTTTTTTCTTCTGATGAATAAAGACGCCGTCTTCATCTAAAACACAATTATTTCTGAGGCTAGATTAGGCTTCTGGGTTTGAGTGAGTATCTGCCCTTTGAAAGACTGTTTTTGCTGTAAATCAGAGAGTTTAATCTTTTATTCGCCCCTTTCATCAGAGAACTCCAAATCAGCACACAGCAAGCTTCTGTTTTGCAAATGCACCAGATTCAGTTTTTTATTAGCTCTAAGATGTATTATAAATGGCCCTTTCAACGTTAATGGACCCATAACGAAGTCCCTGGAACACGACTGAATTACAGTGCATGCTTAATGAAGACTATAAGCTGGCAAATTAGATTTGTGTAATATATTCCTCATAGAGTGTGTGAGTTAGAAAGAGAGAGAGAGAGAGAGAGAAGGAAGGAAATGTTTGAAATATTTCATATAATATTGAATAGGCAAACTCAAAGGGAAAGGGATAAATTAGTGTTGTTTCTTGTTTGAAGTCTTTCATGGAGTTTCATCAAGACTAGAATGAATGGAATGGGTGCAGTGCAGGTATAAAAAGCCTGACACAATTACCACGCGGCCACTCATTCACCCTCCACAGCACCTTCATTGTCTGCCCTCTAATAGATTCTCTTTCATCCCCCATTCATATCAGACCATTTGCACCTGGGGAAAGAGCACCTGAAAGCCCTTAGAGTGAGGCTTATATAGTGCTTTATATCCACATTGTTAATGTATGCCAACCTGGCTTTGCTTAATGTCCGTCCTCTCTTGTTTTCTTGCAGCCATGAAGTTGTGTACGGAAGAATGCCGTGTCTTGGGTCACTCGGACCAGTGTTGGATGCCCCCCCTGCCCTCCCCGGCGTCTTCCGACTACCGGAGCAACCTGTACATCCCGGGCGAGGAGAACCCCCAGCAGCCGGCCGCCCCCGAGGTGCCCCAGCCCAGTGGCGACACCGCCCAGCGCAAGAAGAGCTTCTCTACGTTCGGCAAGGAGGCGTCGGGAGAGCGCATGGCCGAGGGCGAGGAGGCGGCGGAGGCGGACGGCGCGGAGGATCTATGCGGGACGTCGCTACTGTCGGAGATGAACAGTGTCTTCCAGCGTCTGCTGCCGCCCTCGCTCGACGCCTACGAGACGTGTAACGAGACGGCGGCGCCGGCGGACAGGCCGCAGGTGGCCCACGGCGGAGGGCCGGTGGGGATGGGGTCACTGGAGAGGAGGAAGGGTCACCTGCCCGGCAAGCCCAGCCCGGCCTGCTTCCAGCAAGGCGTGGCCGCCTGGGCGGCCAACACGCACTTTCAGAACCCGGGCCACGCGCCGGGGAGCCACATGAGCGGCCTGGCGCCGGCGGCTCTGTCGGCTGGCGTGCCCATGGTGGGCACTCCGCCGGTGGTGCCCATCTCGGCGTCCCAGCCGCCGACCTCCAAGTGGCTGCCGGCCATGGAAGAAATCCCGGAGAACTTCGAGGAGGACGAATTCGACTCGGTGCTCGGCCACCTGCAGGGCAAGCGTGCCGATAGCCGCAGCGAGATCATGGACGCCAGCGAACTTGTGGCCGAAATCAACAAGCTCCTGCAGGATGTGCGGCAGAGCTAGAACTAAAAGCTCCAAAGACTGCCCCAGGCTTTGCCATGTGACTCTTATTTATCTCTTGTTCTGTGTTTCTCTCTTTCTCTCTCTTGGAGAAATCCTGCCACTCCCCCATATGGCCAGAGGGGGAGCTGTGATCTGGAAAAAAAATGGAAAAACAGAAAATGTAACTGAAGAACAGGACCTGCAATTGTCGTTAAAGTTGCAAATCTGATGTATCGTGTTTTTTGGTGAATGCTAATTATCCAAATAATGTTTGTATTTTCTTGTTTGGTACACAGTGTACACAGTGTGAGTGTATTTATCTTTGTATTTTAAAAATACAATTTGTATTCTTTATATTTATAAAAAAAACTGTAAATAACTTTAAACAATCAGATGTCTATTTTTATATTTTGAATGCATGTTGACAAAAGTAATCAAAAAGACATGCATCTGTAAATCTTCATATTTAAGTACTTCATGTTTTTATGTCAGTTATATATAAAATTATATAAGTATATGTTGAGCTAGGGCACACTATAATTATGTTTTTTGGGATGGGATGCACAAATAAACTATGAAGTTTTTTTTATAAATGGAGCATGTTGGGTTTTGTATATTGTTAATGGTGTATTCTTCATGTATTGTGTCATAACTTATATTTAATGTTTGGTGGAGAGCAACAAAATAAAGCTACATGCTGGAAATGTCAAAGACCCGTGTTTTTGCATATATGTGTGTCTGTTTGTGTGTGTATGAGTGTGTGTGTGTGTGTGTGTGTGTGTGTGTGTGTGTGTGTGTGTGTGTGTGTGTGTGTGTGTGTGCGCGTGTGTGTGTGTGTGTGTGTACGCTTAAAATATACTGTGGGCCAGTTTCCCAGACTCGGATTAGGAACAGTCTTTCAAAAAATGTTGTCCAGGAATAGGCGGACGTTCGAGAAACCGACTCACTCTTTCTCTCTCTCTCTCTCTCTCTCTCTCTCTCTCTCTCTCTCTCTCTCTCTCTTCCACACACTCTATGTGTTTGTGTTTCTGTGGTGGCCCAGATAGTTGCCAGCTCAAATGGATCTCACCCCAACACAGCTGTGCCAGACCAGGCCCGGATCCACTCCCAAAGTCCGCGGCTATAGTTAACGCTTGACTTCAACCCCAGTTAGCGTTGCCAGTGGCCGAGTCTCTGGTTGTATCACAGCCGCCCAGACAGGGGAAGGCTCCGGAAAATACCTTTTGCAGACCAGCGTGTTCTGGCCCTAACAATGAGCTCTGTTGTGCGGATCCTTGAGGCCTGTGAACAGTCAGGTGCGGTTGTTGGAGTCACCCACCTCACATGACTTCCTGCTGCTGACCCGGTAACAAGAGCAAAGCGCCCGCACTCTCATGATCTCATTATGCATCCATATGCCAAACATTACGGAGATGTTCGTCAGCAGACTAAGTACTGAGTAACTCCCAAACACAATCTTAACTGTATGAGAGAACATGGGTGGTAACATTCCTATGAAGTGAATAATGAAATATGAGACTTTATTTAAAGAGATAAATGAATATATTGGCCTGGAGTAGGGAACTTCAGATGTAGAAGTGTAGTTATTGTTATAGTATATGACTGTAGAACACAATCTTTCTGTGCTTAATAATTTTGCAGTGCAGTTTGCAAGCGATTTGACATAAATAGGTTTAGGGAACAGTAAACTCATATTGGCTGTGTATTTCTTTGTGTGTGAGTTTTGTGTGTGTGTGTGTGTGTGTGTGTGTCTGTGTGTGTGTGTGTGTGTGTGTGTGTGTGTGTGTGTGTGTGTGTGTGTGTGTGTGTGTGTTGGTGTGTCTGGAATGGATGACTGATTTTCTTGTGCATATGAGATTGAGTGTGCATGTATGTGTTTTGTTTGTGTGTGTGTATGTGAGAGAGAGCAAGAGAGAGAGAATGATGGGGAGAGAGAGGGAGAAAGAGGAAGCAAGAGTTTAGATTAGCTGTGAGCCAAGTGACTACTCAGAGACTGACATTCTGCCAATTTTTAATAAACATAGTTCGCTTTGGGCACCCCCTGCTGGACACAGTACAGAACTGCATACATTTACCTTCAATTATCTGCATTTTTCGCCAGCAAGAACACAATGGTGGCCTGAAGCCAAAGAAAAGCCTCATCTCCACTGCATGAAGACCTCTGAGGTGTAAAACCCAACCAGATAGACCCACAGGCCCCAGATTTATTATGACAATCACAATACCCTGGCCCAAATTACAGCCCCGGCTCCAAACAGAGGTACTAATCAAACCTTATTCCATCCATGGACCCGTTTCAATTTTGAGCTGACTGGATTCATTTGTCATGCATGCCCGCGAGAGACAGTGGTGTGACAATGATTCCGATTATAGTCCCCAGCACGCTGTCAGCGTATCTGTCTTTTCCATTGAAACTAGGTTAATTTTTGGACCAAAACGTAGACAAAAAAAATCTTCCTCTTCACTAATAACTCACTCTTCAGGTCAAGGACAAATTAAAATGAAAAAAAAAAGTTGTTTTAGAGTTTAAGTTTTAGATGTTTTTTTTTTCTTCTGTCCAGGGCATTTCAAGGAAATAAGTTTACAGGAACCAGAGCTGGTGAAATGAGTCAAGGGGGAAAGTGAAAATGGTGAAATTATTTTTTTACAATGACCTTTAATGGCAATTAATTGACAATGGCCTTTCTCCTACAAACACCTTGAACTTACTCAACAGAAATAATTAACAAATGAAAATGTTTCTGTATCTATATATCTGTGCCTGTGTGTGTGTGCATTGTTACGTTATAGTTCTCATTCTTGTGGGGGTAAGCATGAGAAATCCATTTAGTTTTCTAATCATTTTGTGACGTTAATCTTCCCAGTTAATCTAGTCATCTTCCCTTTAGTTTAAGGTTGAGGGCAACTAGGCTAACTCTCAAAATAACAAAGATTGTTTGTCATGAAAAAGTCTTTGTCAGTGAGGTGTGTCCAGCTTCAACTTGCATCGCTTCAAAACTGTAATTATACTGTACATGCACTGTATGTATAGATGTACAGGCTATTGTGTGTGTGTGTCACTATCTCTCTTTCTCTCTCTCTATCTCTCTTCTCTCTCTCTCTCTCTCTCTCTCTCTGTGTGTGTGTGTGTATTTAATCACATCAATGGAAGAAGAAGAGGGATTGTGATGTGTTGTGATGTGATTTTTTCCCAAAATTACGCAGGCAGTGGAGTTGCGCTTAAAACTGTCTCTCTCATCTATATGTTAAATCTGATAAAAGGTATGAAGGATCTGGAACTAACATATGAGCGCACACATACATACACACACACACTCACACACATACACACAGCTCGGGCCCATCATGATCACTTCCTGTTCAAAAAGTGAACATATATGAGATATTTGAAGCAGCTTTTCTGCATGCATTTCTATGCATGTTATACGGCTCTTCTGCAGAAAATTCCATTGATTTGAATGGGCCATCCAACATTCAGAGGTCTGATATGTCTGAATAATGCAGATTAATAAAGACCGCTGCCACTGGCAATAGGTTTTGTGCTTCTGATTCACATATTTCATATCATTCTGCAAATTCCACTGTTCACTTACTGCAATGTATATTCAGTGATACATTGCTAGACTTTCAAGTTATATTTACGTGGAGGACATTTGTTTTACAAAGGAAGTCTCAAACGATCACCACACCATTTAAAAGGGAAAAGTGAAATGTGAAAGTGAAATTCTTTGCAAGAAGTTGTATAATAAATGTTGAGTCATTCCATGTCAAATCAGACAAAATCCAGAAAAAATGGTTGCAGCACCAACTACAATTTTCCTCAAAGTTTGTCCACACAATGTTTAGGTCATAACTAAAACCTGTAAAATATGTTTTGTTCAATTATACTGTCTCACACCTGCCATCAATCCGTATTTTCTCTAGAAATATAATCCTTTGTTAATGTGTCCCAAAATGTGAAGTCTCCAATACAAAAGGCCATGACAGTAATAAGGATAAAACAAGGCGTGTTTGTATTTTTGTGTAATTTTCATGCAAATGAAATGGTATGTGGGGTAGCTAGTAGGATCATAAAAAATCTATGTGGAAATAGCTAAGTATATGGACATTTATGGACATTTAGTATGTAAAGTCCAATTCACAGAATAAATGCATGTAGTTACAGGTGTTTTGGGAACACCAAAATAAGCATTTACAATAAACAATAGATTTTAGCGCCCTCTCAGGTGAAACACAGCATAGCATTTTGCTCATTTTACAAAATTTGAGGAGGCTAGAGGAAATATTTGTCAAGATATTAATGCCCAAACATGGCATTTGTTTTTCAAGCTGTAAAATAAATGAAAGAGTCCAGGTAGTCCTGTTGGGACTTATTTTCCTACAATGGCCCACCTTTACATAACTGAATACACAACTGTGCACGCACATGACACACACACACACACACACACAAACACACACACACACACAGACACACACACACACACACACACACACACACACACACACACACACACACACACACACACACAAACAGACAGACACACACACACACACACACACACACACACACACACACAGTGCGCACACATTTATTCATGCCATATTTGGGGTAAGTTACTGTAATGCTTTTAAATGATCATAAAGGTGTTGCTCCGTTCCCAGTTGCCTAGCTGCTCTCTGGTGGGGGTGGCGGTGTGCTGCATGTTCTCTGGCTCTGAGTCACTCACACAAAGCACTCTTTTGGCTTTTTAAATGCTAAACGTGTTTTATCTGTTCAGGCTCACACGTCTTTGTCTGTCTCTTTTCCTTTTTTGATGTTTGTTAAAGTTAGAGTGCCTACGCATCATCTCTCTCTCTGTACCCACACATAAGCGCGCACACACACACACACACACACACACACACACACACACACACACACACACACACACACACACACACACACACACACAGGGACGTCCACAGGAATTTTGAGGGGCAGTTGCTCTGACCCAGTGTTTCTCAAACTTTTTCAGACGAAGGACCACTTGACCAATAAAAACTAAACACACGGACCACCTAGCTAAAAAACCCTACTTCAACAGTATATTAGCCTACACAATAGGCCTACTCACTGAACCACCTTGCTTATTGTCTGTGCACATTGCTTATTGTGTCAGAGGATTCATATGATTTAAACTGACATATCTTATAGACAGTGTTGCAGAACTGTTTGGATTTACATACAAGTTGGTTCAATATTGCAAACAACTCATCTATATTATATTGTACCACGTCTGCTCGCGGACCACTTGGAATAGCTTGCGGACCACCAGTGGTCCCCGGACCACACTTTGAGAAACACTGCTCTGACCTGAAAAAAGGGCACCCCCCCCCCCCCCCCAAAAAAAAAAAACTCATGGGCTATATGAAGGACTGACAGGGTCTTTATTAAAATATATATACACAAAGAAGTAAAACACTGAAATACTGCACTCAATCACCTTACACTGTAACTTATCATTATTAATTTAATGCCCACTAGTGGTATTTATGTTCTGCTCAGGCAAGATCTTTGAAATGACCTCTAAAATAGCCTATGTTTTTTTTAGATTACAATTATTTAGCATGCAGCTCTTTAACCCTGTACTTTCTAGCATGGTCCTCTCATCTCATATTTGGTGATCATCACTTAGGCCTACCTGCCCTCTGTGCCTCCTCCTGGTCCACATTTTCCTCACATAGTCTTGAGGCTTGTGACTGCTCCTCATCTTAAATGTAATGTAATTATGAAACATTGCCATTTAGGCTAAAATATGAGTCTGATTAATTAATCAATTCGTCTACACAGTGTCATGTCATCTTTATCACAGTGCAAAGTCTCTGTCTCACCTGCTGGTTGGCTTTTTCGCAGCCAACCCTGCAGTGATTGCTGCCTCCCTGAATTGTCTCTCCCTCTCCTGAATCTGCCTCTTTTCAGTGGGCATCTTGGGTTCAAACAATACCCAAAATAGTGATAGGATTTAGGCATTAAACCATTTTGAATAAAATAATTAATGTGATGCATTACTTCCATCATTCATTCTGCTTGCTAAAACGAAATGTGAGAAACTATCAGCAGACATGTAGCTTAGTTTGCCTAATGCCTTGCCTACCAAAAATAGTAGCATAGGCTATGTGATAACGGCCTGCTTGTCTGCAAGCTATCAGTCTGATTATTTAGACTAAAAGTGGCAAACTCAGCCTGGATTTATGAAGATTTTAATCAATTTCATAAAACTTGATAATGATGATCGTTCGTTTGTTAAACATCACAAACTCACCTTTTCCGACAACGTTGAGTCGTCTCACCCGACAACCACGACAACCTAGGCTACTTCTAGGGCCGCTTATGCAGGCTCAGCTCAGGTGCCGGTCGCGTGCAGCGCTGCAGCAACGTAAACAGAGTTTGCCCTTCCCCTACTGACTTTCACTTTCGGTGCCCGAATGGAAGTGAATGAGGCTTTGCGATTTTTTTTATCTAGCCCTACGTTAAATTCTGCATCCATTGTACGATTTATTTATTTTCCCCCTCGGAAGGGCAACGTGAGTCGAGAAGGGCATATGGGCATTTGCCCGGGCAACCTGAGCAACCCCCCTGTGCACGTCCCTGCACACACACACACACACATTTCTGTCTGATGCCCTTGTGTGTCCTGATGACATTTCTTATCACCTATAAGATCACACTGTGTGGCATTAGAGCTGGACCCTATCTCCCTGGCCAGGCTCTCCATGCCCACACGCCCACACATATGTATGGTCCCCCATCATAAGTGACCAGACACTAGGGGGGGTTATGGGTCATACAGGTACTGGCCATGTGGAGTGTTTGCACAGAGCTCCAGGGACAGTAATGGCCTACCGCTGCTTTGAAGGGGGAGAGCAAAAAAAAACATGCAGAGAGAAGTGGATGGAGAGAGAGAAGGGAGGAGAGAAACAGATAGAGAGAGAGATAGAGAGAGGGGGGCAAGATATGGTGCAACATCATAATCTACAGCTATTACACACCTGATTGTAAGCACATGGACACTCACACACATTTACACACACACTTGCCAGAATAGCACTAGTGCTTTTAGCCAGCTGAAATGCACTCCAGAGCAGGACTGCTTGTTGACTGGTAATGAGTGATTATGGCCTTCCTCTCTCTCTCTTTCTTTCTCTCTCTCTTTCTCTCTCCCTCTCTCTCTGGTTCTCTCTCTCTCTCTCCTGATTTCTCTGTTGTGGGGTAGACATGGACACAGACTGTGAGTGTTTGGGCTTGCAGCTGACCTCTCTCCGCAGCAGACCCTCTCTGTCTCTGCTCACATCACTCCTATGTACAAACAGACACACAGATGTTTCACAAATGTATACTTTGCTTGTTTATTCTATTCCTGAAGTTATTATTGATCTTTTATCATAGACATGGACTATATATATAAACAAACAAGAGGGAGAAAGACTGACTGATGCATGTGTCGGAGACTAACACCCACAGAGGGGAGTGAGAGGTGTCTGCCTGCTTACTGAAACATAGAGGGGAAATATACATACATCTATCATATATATATATATATATATATATATATATATATATATATATATATATATATAAATTATTAATAATTATTTTCTATATATATTATTTTCTTTAATACCTCACCATGCAAACGTTCATATAACTTTCCTAACCTTTCATACTTTGGCAACAGCAAAGTTATAAGTTATTCATTCATGCTAATAAAGCATAATTTGATTTTTACGTGATATATGTATGTATGTTTCCCTCTCACCTCTCACTCCCCTCTCTGGGTGTCAGTCTCACACATGCATCAGTCAGTCTTTCTCCCTCTTGTTTGAGCTTTCAAAATAGTGACCCCCATTCCCTCTGTGTCCTTTCTTCATGATGGGAGAGCATCATCTCCTCTCCTCTGCTCTCCCTTGTCTCCATCTCTATGTGAGAGGTCTGTCGATGTGCGCAGGTATAGACAAGTGATGAACAACTGACCTTCCGATCTCTCCATCTCCGTCCTCCATCTCTCTACATGTCTCCTCTCCCCTCTTCCTCTCTCTAATCATCCCCTCTCCTCTTCCTCTCTCTAATCATCCCCTTGCTCTCTCTCACTCTCTCACTCACATATACGTGCACACATATTTGCATGCATGTAGGCGTGAACTCTCTATCTCTCCAATATTCATGTGGCATCTACCTCTCTCTCAATCTTCTCCCTCCCTCCATCTTCCCTCTCTCCTCCTCATCTCTCTTTCTCTCTTCATCTCTCTCTCTCTCCGGTGTGGACTGCTGATGTCTCAGTCACTCTCTCTTTTTTTCCCATTTTTCATCTTTCTCCCTCTCTCTATCCCTCCCTGATGATTGGTGTGTGAAGGTGGACAGCTGACTTCTCTTCCTCGCCCCATCTCTCTTTTGTCCCCTCTCTCTCTCTCTCTCCCTCTCTCTCTCTCTCTCTCTCTCTCTCCCTCTCTCTGGTGTTGTGTGTGTGTGTGTGTGTGCAGGTGTGGAGCTGATCTCTGGAGGCTTTGAGAGGCTCCCTCTGAGCTGCCCTTCTCTGAGAGAGCAACCGAATCGTGGGCATCTGTCCGCTCCAGCTGTTATCTTGGGCGCCTTACCATGGGTTTCATGTGGGCTCGTGGAGATGAGCATGTGTGTATGCAAGTGTGTGTGGTGTGTTTGTGTGTGATCTGTGTATGTGTGTGTATGTAAGTGTGTAAGAGAGAGACAGAAAGAGAGAGAGAGAGCACATAGTTTTTAGCATTTGGTGTTTGTGTGTGTGTGTGTGTGTGTGTCTTTCGTTGTGTGAAGCAGAGAGAGAGCAAAAATATGTGATCATTCCAGTGTTTGTGTGTTTTGTGTGACACTTTCTGATAACAGTCATTATGTGTGTGTTTCTGTGCTTGTAGGTGTGTGTGTGTATGTGTGTGTGTGTGTGTGTGTGTGTGTGTGTGTGTGTGTGTGTGTGTGTGTGTGTGTGTCTGTGCATGTGAGTGAGTGAGAGTGTTTGTGTGTTTGTGTGTGTGTGTGTGTGTGTGTGTGTGTGTGTGTGTGTGTGTGTGTGTGTGCCCACACAAAGTGTATACTGACTTGAGCACTGGCTCAGGCAGACTCTGTTCCCCCCTCATTGATCTGAGCGATAGTGTTGATGAAAGTGTTCAGCAGATAGAGGAGAGATGCAGTAGCGCCTCCTCCTGTGTTCTTTTAACACCATCTCATGCCAGGAAGTGTAGGTGCTTGATCTGTGGCTAGCTGGCACACTTCACAGATGCAGTCGCAGATGCTCAATAGGAAAAACACACACACACACACACACACACACACACACACACACACAAAACACACACACACAAACAGAATACTACACTTTAATGCTGCAAATGGCAATACAAACTTACACACACACAGACACACACACATACACACACACAAAATGCATGAGGCATACAGGGAGATGGAAAAAAAAAGAGAGAGAGAGAGAGAGAGAGAGAGAGAGAAAATGAAGTTCCCTCATTCCTCATTCTCATTCCGTCTGGGCATGTAAAACAACAAATTCAGGTCTGGCCCCCTGTGTGCTGGGCATTTGCCTGACATTGACGAGGTGGCTCGTGATCGGAAACGACAGTGGATTTTTACTCAGTGTCAAATAACCATTCTGCCCGGAACGCTGAAATGATTCATTAATCCCCCATGAACGAGCTGGCATACTAATGGGCGAATCTTCTTAATTAGACAAGGTGAAAGTGTTGCATCTCTAAACGCGGCACATATTGTGGTGAGATGTTTGTCAGTGAGATTTATGTTCTGGCACCGGCTGCTTTGTCTTGAGCCTGTAATGAGGGTAAATAGGCCGGTTGTGTGTGTGTGTGCTTGTGTGTGTGTGTATGTGTGCTTGCCTGCGTGCCTATTCCCACCTGTTTGCAATAAGCCCTTTAGATAACGTTTATCTTCTTGCACGCTCGCGTGGGGGAACTTTCATCATCGAGACAAACTTGACTAATGGCCGAGCGATAGCAAAACAGGCAAATGTGAGCCATCAAACTTAACTTTATTAAGGTGCCGCCGACAATCACTTAATCAGGGATGTAATGTCGCCATGGACGTTGTTGCCAAGTTCGTTGGTTTAATAATGACTCCAGGGTCGCATTTTCCAGATCATTCTTATCAAATTGCTCTCCTCATTCATTCCATCTCTCTTGGCTCTGCTGTGAGATTTGCTGTACACATCTTTACTTTGTAAAAAGTAAAAGCAGAATTGTTGATGTGGTTAGAGCATCCTGTTCAAAACAACACCTGGCAGGTAAGAAGAATTGTCAGACATAATGTCTTTGTCTGTGTGTGGGAGGTTAAGTGTTTGTGTGTGTGTGTGTGTTTTTTCCCCCATTTACTGGGTGTGTGTACTTGTCTATTATTCTTTCTGGCCACTTGATGGCACTGTTTCTATGTCTGCGGCTCTCTCTGAAAACGGTCAAGTGTGTGAGTGTGCAATTGAAAGTGCACGTTATTGACGCACTTATTTATTTATTTACCGGTCTCGAGCAGATTCTAAGTGTTTGTGGGCCTTTGTGTGAAATGATCACATCTCCGTGTGCATGCCGCAATATGCAATGCAAATATGTTGTGTTAAATGAGGATAATCGGCGCATGAGGCTTTACCACGAGCAGCGGCGCCGCCACAGGGGGAGGCACATCCTGGCATTGCTCATGCGAGCAAATAACATCCAACAAAGGCACCGCACCGCACATCTCCAAATGAATGAGATCATTGAGAACATAACTTCATCTCTCCTGCTGCAAACTGCTGAAAGGAATTAAAGCGAGTGCCGGGGTTATGGAAGGCACCGGATGCCGAGGCTGAGGAATTTAATCTCGGCATTTTGATTGCTGCTACAATAAACGCATATTGAATCTATGACTGTCTCCCCCTCCCACCCCTTTCCCCTCCCCGACAAAAAAACGGGGTCTTCGTGGTAATGGGTGTGTGCAATAACCTGAATCCTGTGAATTTTTAAGTCTCGCGCGTGCGTCGCAGAGCTGGCAGCCTCACTTAGGCTGGTGGGGAGGGCCGAAAGAGACAGACGGAAATCAATTAATTTGAGCCAATGCTTCAGCAGTGGAGCCGTCTGCAAATATTTGATAATGTCATTTGCCTGGTGATATTCTAACAGGTTACCGGGGAGTAATGAGAAATGCGTCGCTCCAGAGAGAGAGAGAGGCCCGCCACGACCGCCTCTTCAGTTAGTGTGCGGAGTTGATAGCATTTATTTATTCCGGAGGATGCCGTGAGCTCGGAACGAAATGGCAGCAGCACCGCCGTCGATCGCCGTTCTAATCGGCCCAGTCTTCAGAAGAGACACGTAACATGCCTCTCACCCACAGCTCTTTTACATGTCTGTGAGAGTCAAGTCAGAACCATGCGTGTGTAGGCCTGTACTTACACCCACACACACACTCACACACACACACACACGCACACACACAGTCACCCAAAGAGACACACACAGTGACACAGACTTTTCATTCCAAACCATTTAATGTATGAGAGTGGACCACAACACACACACACACACACACACACAGATGCACACTACCTCACTTCACCTTTTGAACCCTGACTCCGTGTGACTCGGGCCCATAAAACAGGCCCTGATGAAAACAGAGCACTCCAGCACAGACTGAGGTGAAGTCCTCTTCTCTCCTCCTCTCCTCTTTCCCTCTCTGTCTCACAGTCATGCTCTCACTCTCTCTCTCTCTCTCTCTCTCTCTTTGTCACATGCAAACCCACTCAAAAACACTCTGTGTCATATGCTAGTACATTCAAGTAGCCACACACTCGCTCTTCCTCTCTGTGTTACGCTTACACACTCACAGAGAGACACACACACTCTCTCTTGATTCTTTTCTACCGTCTGAAATTAGCACTGAGAGTCCCCCCCTCCTCTTCCTCTTCCTCATCCTCCTCCTCCTCCTCACCTCCACATCTCTCTGCCCATTTCTGTATTTCTTCCACAGGCAGAGCACGGCTCTGACCTCTGCCCAGACAAATGCTCCAAATCAACCAGAGCCCACTGGCTCGCCAACTTCTCCCATAAACTTTGAAGGAGACCCAGGCCTGGATGCCGTTTTATTGTGTGTGTGTGTGTGTGTGTGTGTGTGTGTGTGTGTGTGTGTGTGTGTGTGTGTGTGTGTGTGTGTGTGTGTGTTGGGGTGTGTGTGTGTGTGTCATGGTGTGTGTGTGGTGGTTGTGGTGGTGGTGGTGAGGGGGTCCTTTGCCTCACCTGTGGTGCGCCTATTACTTGTTCCCCACAGCAAGATGCCCAATGATCCACACACTCACACTCACACGCTTGCACACACACACACACACACACACACACACACACACACACACACACATGCTACCTCCTCCCCCTATACACACATTTGAACGTAGCACCTCTGTGCACTTGTTCCTGGCAATGGTTGCTAAGGAGCTGGATCACCATGTGTGTCACTACCCACTCACTGTGGCATCGTGGGTGGATGGCTGCATGTTGCCACTATTACTTCATCTACACGTTCGTGTATTTGCTTATGTGTGTATGTGTTTACATGTGTATGTGTTTAAGTGTGTGTGTGTGTGTGTGTGTGTGTGTGTGTGTGTTTAAGGGCCACCACTGTTAAAATACATTGTTGTGTCCAGGGGCCAGATGGTTGGTGTGGACTCAGTGTAACACACGGCTCCCCTCACGACCCTGAAGGCTAGGGTGGGAGGAGGGGTGAGGAAGAGGAGGAGGAGGAAGAGGAAGGGTGAGGGAGGGGGGCTTCTGAGCGACTGGGATCCGTGGGCAGCCCGTTTGAGTGCCCGGCGTGCCACTCTTCCATGCTGGAATTTTATCGCCCAGAGAAGCAGAAGCTCCTCTCCGAGCCGCTGTCTGCGTGTGGACGATGCATTGCATATTCCGTTGGCGGACGCCTGCTTGGTCGTGGTGGGTCACACGCTGTTATTTGCTCGTATCATCAAGGCTCGTGCTGGTATCTCTGGTTGTGACCGAGACCCACGGCAAATAGAATGTTTGGGCCTCACTTGTGACCTGCGGGGATGTCGCTGCAGCAGAGGGAACATCTGATAACAATCGCACGGCAGCAGCAGCGCAAACATGGCTGTCAATCTAGTGGACTGAGTGTTGAGAGACATACACACACAAACACACACACACACACACACACACACACACACACACACAAACACACACACACACACACACAGAAACACGCACACACACACACAGATACACACACACAAATACACAGTTGATCTCCAAGCTGTTTGATCATTTTAATGGTTACTCATCACTGGTCACCAGCACTGCTGCTGTGCCACTATGCTAATCTATACGCTAATGAAGCTATCCCTTCAATTAATTAACCGTGGTTATGTTCAAAACGTGACCCTTCAACCTTTGATGCTAAAACCATTGAAGCCCACTTCACCCCCTGGGAGAGATGGTGGCTGTGGTTCAAAGGTCTATCTTCGGTGATCTCAATAAGTCGATCGCACAAAAGGCGGTGGGAGATACAGAAAGAATGAGTGAGAGAGAAAGGGATAGATTTAACGACAAGAGGAGAGAGTTCAACAGCCTGCCGTGACCAAGGTTACCCGCCACGATTGATCCACTGACAACCCATGGGTAGGCCTATGTCTGAACATGTATGAGTGTGTGTGTGTGTGTGGGTATGTGTGAACATGTATGAGTGTTTGTGTGTGTGTACAGTGTGTGTGTGTATTTGTGTATAGAGTGGAGCAGTGGAATAACAGACTCAACGTCGTCATTCATCCAATCCTTGTGGTCTGTTATCAGGTCAGTGAGTGTACTTGTACCTGTTTGTGTGTGTGTGTCTGTGTGTGCATTACTACATAGCCTTCTGAGCTTGTCTATGCCTTAAAAGCTGAGTTGAGCTTTTTTATTTTATTTCATTTTTATCTTCTTGCTGGTGAATGTATTCATATTGATTTTCCCCTCTTTTTTGTCCCTCTCAGCAGCACCACCTCAACACATTTCCCCAAGATGGTGGTCTTCATCAGCCTTTAAACATATGCTTCCACTGAGTCGAAAACACATGGGTTTGTGGGTGTGTGGAGAGGTAGCATTTCATGTGAGGTATGCTCAGGTACTTTGAATATGCTGAGCTGTTCAGTATGCTTGCGTATGTGTGTGTGTGTGTGTGTGTGTGTGTTTCTGTGTGTGTGTGTGTGTGTGTGTGTGTGTGTGTGTGTGTGTGTGTGTGTGTGTGTGTGTGTGTGTGTGTGTGTGGGAGGGGAAACAGACGTAGCAACCAAATTACTTCAGTGCGTGGTGCTTTCCATTTGCCTGAAAAATGAGAGAGAAAAAAGAGATTTTCTGTTCAAATGACTGAGAATGAACCAAAAGCTTTGACATATACATTAACCAAGATGGGAAGAGTGGGGAGGGGACACACACAAACCTATACAGGTACATCTGCACTCTCACACACACACACACACACACACACACAAAACACACACACACACACACACACACACACACACACACACAGAAACACACACACACACACACACACACACACACACACACACACACACACACACACACACACACACACACACACACACACACAAACACACACACGCACACACGCACACACACACACACACTCACACACACACACACAAACACACACACACACACACACACACACACACACACACACACACACACACACACACACACAGGCTCAACCTCTTTCAAAATCTTGTGCTTCTATTTTCGCCTTCTATGAAAAGATGGCTAATACATGCACACACACAGATCCCAGAACGCTTACACTCACTGAATCTAAACTGAATCTACCCACACTGGTTAGGCTAGGTGGCTTATATGCCCACCTTTTTCTGTCCCCAATCTATTCCCTATCTGGCCTCAACTCCCGTCCCCACCCAAACCCCCCAGTAAGACTTCTTTGCTCTCTTCCCTCCTCTGCTCACGCTTGGTGTGGCTTTCAAATCAGTGGGCCCGTTCGACTTCATGCAGTGTTGGCTGGCTGAACGTGATCCATGTTTGTATTGTAAGAGTCAGTCAGATCTTTGCAGCGCTGCAAGCAGTCGAACATGCCCACAGCCCTTATTATAAGCTCTCTGTACACGTTCAAAGTTTACAAGACTTTGATTTGTCTGTAGGGACCCTCTCCACACTACCAACAAAGTGTAAGGCTATCTTGAGCCTTATCAGTAGTTTGAAAATAGCGATTTATTTTGACGTGGCACCATGCTTGCTGCTACAAGCTATAAGCCATTTCATTGCTAATGCAAACAACGGTCTAGCTCAAAACTCCTCCAATTAACGTAACTTTGCTCCCAAACAAAAGTTTGAAGTCGTTCCATAAATAGACATTAGTTTTGTGTTTACACCAAAATATTGTTTTAAGTTTATTTGTAACTGTTTAAGAAATTGTTAATTCATCTACCATTGATATAATATGCCCTTATGTGCCATGCCACTACTGTGATATTAGCTGATAAACTACACAATATTTACCAATGATGCATCGTTCTGTCCCATAACGTTCAGACATGCTTAAGCGTTCCCGCCAAAGTGATTCTTCTGGGACGCTTCTGATCTACCTTATAACCCTGTATTTATATGTACACACACACACACACACACACAGATGTTTACTCAAAAATAAACAAGAGATAGGAGGTGGCCCATTACGAGCAGAAGGCTAATTGACAGTTCACTTTCTTCCTTCTTGTTTTTGTGTGATGCTCAGCCATATTTGGCAAGAGTCAGATGCTCCATCTGTCAGCAGAGATCTATAGAGGATGCCATTTTAATGTGAGTTTCCTTGCATAGTGTCCTCTCATTTCTGTGCTCTGACCAAATTATGTTGCAACTGCAGAGCGGATGAAGTCTGTATGATCACAGTGACGTTAAATTTAGAGCAGAGAGCATGCCGGTTCATGTATCTGGAACCTTTATTTTTCACTGACATTCCGGCATTTTCCATAGATATTTTAAGAACAAGAATTGCTGGTGAGTTACAAGGTACCTCTGGGTTAACATGGTCTATATTTGCAGAAGGATCCATTGATGTGCATGTTCTGTATATCATTCAGCACGAAGGAAGCAACCAATGGCTTTAATTGATTCAATGGCCTTAGCATGCATCAGCATGTAGACTACTTCAAGAAGACCACCATGATTTGATTTGCTTTCTCTCTTGTGTGCAATACAGCACAGAAAGCACTGCTGTGACTTAATTGTGATTTTACGGTCATACTAATACAGTAGGCTGGAATGTTTCATTTGAAGTTTCCAGAATTCTAAATGGGTTCACATCTCCACGACCACGAGTGTCATATTGCTTTTATACAGTACAGTATACAGACTACAGTTCCATTACAAACTAATTTAGTTTTAAGATACAAAATTGTGTTTTCCATTGTTTCTTTAATTTTTTGTTCGTTCATCCTCCGCCCACACAAATAGTTCTAATCTAGCCTTTTTGTTTACCGTTGCCAAGCACCACTCGAGAGACGTACATTACTTGAAAGTGTAAAATTGTAAAATGGCAGTAGTTCTGTATAAACAAATAAGTTCAGGATTTGTGCCCTTATATTTAAAAAAAAAAAGCATCTAAAATGCTTTCTAAAATCTAAAAAACACAGGTTTTGTGACCAGAAAATATGTCTGAGCTCATTTACGACCTATCTGCCAGCCACCTACTTTGTGTTTTCCTCAATCCAAGGTGATGTTATGAAATCGTTGCTCTTTCGCTATGAATGAGTAGAATGTTCGTGTTGGTAATTCAATGCAATATGCGGAGTGATTACTAGCAGTAAAAAGTCTTGAGTGGGGATGTGCTTGGACATCGGCACTTGTGATGACTCATAGAATGCCTCTCGTCCAACCAATCAAAAATGTATAAATAGCTCGACCGGACCTAACTGTTGTATAAACATAATTAATAGCATAATATTTTTTTATTATTATTATTATTATTATTATTATTATTAATAATAATAATAATAATAATAATAATAATAATAATAATAATAATAATAATATGTAGGCACCTCTCCGCATTACTCCTGCTACCTTTCCATCAGTGTCTGGCTTGGGAGCTAACAGCCCACAGCCTCTGGAACAGCGAGCTAACACCATTTGTTTGAGGGCAGCAAAGTGTGGGACATGTTCAGAGTTTGTGTTAAGAGAGCAGCAAAGCCGGATCATGACCGCTACCCCGACGCTGTGACCCGTGTCTAATAACGGATGTCTCTCAACTGGTCAGGCTTGCAGAGTGCGATGGAAAGTCAAAGAGTGTCTGAGGGTTGTGCAGTAGCTTACTTTCCCCTGAGGGCATAGTCCACCTAGGTGATATTCAATAATGAGCCCCTGGACATACCAGCTATCATAAAGCCTTGACCACTGATAACACGGTGACCACACAAGAGTAGTTTCATGCTGCTCTGTATGTTTAACCTGCAGACCGTCTTATTTGCTTCTTTATTGATTTACTTGTGATTGGCAATTGCAATTTAGAGACAGCATGTTAGATGTCCAATTCTCCGGTCAGGTAATGTCCAGTTCTAACCAGCCATAAAAAAACCTGTATGTGAAAAGACTAGATGCACATAGCGGTACAAAATATGACAGCCGCTCAGTCCTGTACATCCGTTCCGCAAAAATAAATCACATTAATCAATTTGGCTCCATCTTACTCGATTTGTGTATGCTTGTTTGGCATGTGTGTTTGCGGGCCGCACAGAAAGTAGCCTACTGGCGCTGCAAAGGTAAATAGATGTGTAGCACTTGCCAAAAAATGTGTAGCATTGTTATAAGTAGGGCAGTTCATCACAGTCCATCTATTGCAACTGGACTGATGAAAGGTACACCTTTAGGCTACATTGTATTTGGGAAAAACAGAAGGTAGCAGCATAATGTATGTATGTATTTATTTATTTATTTATTATTAAACAAAACAATCCCTGTCAGATCCATGCAGTTTTCAACAGCTATCAAGAAGAGAGGTCATGTCATGGATTTTTGTGAATGTTTCTTCTTCTACATATGCAAGAGTTTAGTCATCTAGTTCATATGATATTCAACTTTATTGTCAATGCACAAATTAAATACGCCCCCTCTGCGACGTTCGCCCCCCGGTTTCAGAGCTAGCCTATTCTAAATGCAAAAATGCATAGAGGGAGTTATGACTAAACCGTGACTGTTAACAAACTATAAGATAAGGTAGGCCCTATGCTAGGCCTATTACACACATACATTGTCACTAGGCTATGCTGGCGACCCAAATAAAATCTCCTTTGGGAACCAATGGCTTACAGTATCACGCAGACTTAAGCTGCCAACTCTTGGCGAAAAGTTAATAGTTTTGCATATCAGTAGTAGCCTAATACATTTCACGCAGCGTGAATCACGGAAAGCGGAAATGAAGTGGACACTTCTAAATGGGACCCACTGTACAGTAGCTGAAGGTCTGTGGCTAAAGCAGCCATAATGAAAGTGTTATCATTGTTTGGATACTTCACACACACATGCTTTTTAATCGCATAGACTACAACTACCAAGCTGGAATCAAAGCACATCGACTCCCCTCTCACACCCTAAACACGCACTTCGAACAAACAAAAAGCGTCTCAGTCTCACGGTATAGCCATAGGCAAAACTGTATCGGACCGGTGTAACATAGTACTAAATCATCCATCGCAAAGAATGATTTTTGTAGCACGTGCAAATATGTGTAGGTACAGCCCTGCCCTGGATACATCTCTGAACGTGCGCTCTAAAACATTTGGTTTAAATGGAGATGTAGATCATCACGGGTGCGTTAATAAATCGACACAAATTATTCACTTTGACGAATTTATGTTTCAGTCCTAGTTACTTTACTTTGAGCCATGCTCTTCTTACTTGAATCACCTTTGAAAATAGAGGATTGAAGTAGCCTAGTGGGTGTTTGGGAATGAACGTTGACTCAGATGCTTTTTGAGACTTTGAGCAGAAATGTCCCAGCCCGGTGTTTAGGATGCATCATAGACAGGTTATCTTTCAGGTATATATTTTCCATTAGAAAACCATCACGTTAGCGAACGTGTTGTGGCTAACTCACTTAGCTCCTGCTAGTTGCCTAGGTTATGGTCAGAAGACTGAGAGGACAGTCGAAAGATAGAATTAGTGCTGTTATCAATTTGCTTGGTAGCCTATAACCGCATGTATAAGTATAAGTATAAATACTTTTTTGATCCTGTGAGGGAAATTTTGTCTCTGCATTTAACCCAATCGGTGAATTAGTGAAACACAAACAGCACACAGTGAACACACAGTGAGGTGAAGCACACACTAATCCTGGCGCAGTGAGCTGCCTGCTACAACGGCGGCGCTCGGGGAGCAGTGAGGGGTTAGGTGCCTTGCTCAAGTGTGAGTGTTTCCCCCGTAAAACTCTAGTGGGGCTACATGTCCACAAAATTTCATGTGCCCCGGTGTTTCGGTGTCCCGGGTATCGTTGACCAAAAATTCAGGAAGTAGATGATGGGGGAAAAAAAATTGCCAATCCCTTATATGACCGCTACGCTAGCTATGCTAGCGGCAGTCATAATAAGCCATATAAACCTGTGTGTGAGAAAGATACAAGAATGTATACAATGCTCAGAACAAAGAGTGACATGAGCAAGATAGCCAAGACCACTTCCAAATCATCCATTTAAGTCAGAAGTTACAGTTCTTCTATAAGCCAGTTGAAGTTGCCAGAAGTCCAGTTGAGTCTCTGAATTCTTACTCGTTTGAGCAGATGAGACCCTGTGATGTCATAGTCTGTGTTCTCATCCTGTTTTTCCAAATAGCTCTACTGAGAGCTCCAGCTCCCTGTTAATTAACAGATCACACACACAGGCCTAATGAACGAAATTATTAATCAATATTTACTGCGTATGAAAGCAAGCTTTAATAGTAATCCACATTTCTCTTACGGACACTTCAAGTCCTCTAAAAGTAAAAGGTTACTGGTTGGCTACAGCTCTGTTGGGATTGATGGCAGTGTGTTATGAAAGTAGTTTGCTCCAGGGTAACCCAGAATTTTAAGGGTGTCTTTGGGTCAAAGATATTGTCCCCTTCTGCTTTCAATTCCCTCTGAGTTGTTCTACTTGTGATGCCCTAAAGCTCAGAGGCAGAAAAATACATTTAAGACAAATATTTCATAAATAAATGCATATTACAAATCTTCCATGACCATATGTATGCTATATTACATTTTACTGATAAAAATGACACAATGCTGTGTAACACAGGACGGAACAGAAATAGAAACACACATGGACACAAACACGCCTGCACACATATCACACCACACACACACACACACACACACACACACACA
>NC_063209.1:10222871-10252871 GCF_017589495.1 Alosa alosa | reverse complement strand
CGAATGTCACTTTACTATACAAGTTGTGAAGTATTCATAATCGTTGAATTTAACACTGGGAGGTAAACTAGCCTACATTCAGCTGACCCGTATTTGTGTAACCTGGAACGGTTGGACATTCCCAATAGCAAAAGATGAGAAATCATCTGCAAAGGTATCATAAAACAAATACATTTTTATGAAACAAAAATTATTTGCTTGACCATGTTCTGTCTTTTTGGCACTGGAGTAGCCCATTGACTCAGATGTGCCGTGATCAGGTAACAGGTTTGGAACAAAAACGCAATGCTGCTTTGCAATTGTTGGACTTTTATTTTGACACATTTTTGTCGTTCTGTCTTCGACATTCATGAAAGGTTTGGTATGAATGTTGAGTCATGTCTCATGAAACAGTCATGAATGCTTTATGTGCAGTTTATGACAGCTGCTATGAATGTGTTATGAACTCACCCATCAAGTAAAGTGTTACCGATTTTTTTTTTAAATGCTTCCGTTTGAATCTTCTTTAGTATAGGGTACACTGGTACTTTATAGTGATAGTGACACCACACAACTCTCTGTGACCCATGTCACAACTGTCTGTGACCCATGCCTTTGCATGATTTGCATGACAATATGTAAGTATTGTGCAGTTGGATTTCCTAAGCATCATGGTTGTCTTTTCCTAAGCCCTAATAAGTTCTTCTTTACATCTCTCATTAACGTCATGGAATTTCACATCTGCATCAAGGAAAAGACAATAGCCCAGTCAGTTAAGACAACTCAAAGGCTGCAGAAGAGTGCATCTCCCAGGACAGACGGAAGACTTCTCGCTGAGACTCCAGACAAAGCAATTAAAGATGGCAGCAGCTCTGGGGAAATGGTAATAATTCTGCATTATTCAAACTGATATTCACTCAGCGGCACTTCGCCGCTCTGCATCACATGTTCTATTAGGAAATGGCATGTTTTTCTACCGAGGCCCGACGCGGGCGCTTTGCATTAGTTAGCGGGGAGGACTCGCGCCAGGACACAAAATCATTCATCTTCTGCCGCCGCAGTCTTTGATTATGTTCAAGAAACTGTACACATAAAAAGACTCTGTGCAGAAACAGGGGGAGATCGAAAATGAGCACACTATTTATTTATTTATCTGTTTATTTAATCATTTAAAATACAAAATACATCACAAACTGAGACAAACAACATTTATTTATTTATTTTAATTTTTCCTTTCTTTTCAAAGAGAGTTAAAATCTTTAAAAGTTGCCTCTCTACAGGAGCCTTCTGTTAAAGCCAAAAGCGCTCTTGCTCACGGAGGCGGAGAGAGAGCACTGGTGGCTGGTGTCGCCTGTGTCTCTCATCGAAGTAATTAATAAAGCGCTCTCTTCTTTTAAACGAGGGCCCTGTCTCCTTCAGCCTCCCAGCGCGAAGCGTTTAATCAGGACACAGCTAATCTCAGGCCCTTTCAGGCTTTGCCGGCTGGCTGGATGGCTGACTGCTCCTCCACTCGACTCGAGCGCTGATTGATAGATCTTCTCGCCGGCACATGTTTGCCCAAGTCTCCCTTTTTTGGATGTGGACAGAGTGCTTGAGACGGTGCTCAAGCCATCTCTCCAGGCCTACTCGTCCAACATGAAGTGATATGAGTGATGAGAGTGAGGGTGTCGGAGTAGAGGACCACTGACTTTCGCTGAATAAATTGAGAGGTCATGTAATAGATTTTTGGTGACGTCAAAATGATTCTCTTTGTATTGTGAGCATAAAAATAAAAACAAATAGTTTTATTCTATTTTTTGGTAACAACAGTTTGATAAAAAATATGTCTTGCGCCATTGTGGATGTTTAATGCTGTAGATCAGTGAATGCAAGTCAGTTCTTTCCCTCTCCTCATTGCTTTGAAAAGCTTACGGTTAAAGCACTTATCACCATGGAGACTATAGATGTATTCACATATGCTCGATAGAGCACTTTGCTGTAAACTATATGCTGCCTACTCTGCTGTGACCTTTAATTAGCTGGGTGTTTCAAGGGGTATGTTCCTGCAGCATAACCCTAACCCTAACCCTGGGAACTTGGGCTGTGGGAACATAGGGCCTACATGTAATTTTCAGTGGAAAAAGAAATCTTAGAAAATGTGGGAACAAAGGGCTGTGGGACCCTGGGCTGTGGGAACATAGGGCTGACCCCTGTTCTAGCAAGGAGGCTCAAACCCATGAGTGCTAGTGGCTGTTGCTAACTTGTTGCTAAAGACGTCAGGAGGGAGGTTTACATATTACTCTACTACTCTACTAGCTGGCTACTGTTACACACACTGGGAGTGATGGTGTGGTGTCCCTATCACTATGAGTGTGTGCTGTTGGGTGGCTTAGGAGTTACGGTTTACAGGTGGTTTGCCTCAAGGAATATATTCCTCTCTAAGTGTTAAAGCACCCTGTGTGAATTTACCACAGTATTGTGAGCAGACTTGCTGTTACCAGCTAACCATGGCCCTCATAGGCTCTGAATGGTGGAGCCTAGTTGAGCAAATTGGCTGTGATCAAATTTGCTATAAGGTTAAAAATATCATAGCTAAGGCCTAAGTATTACTTCTGAAGATACAGGTTGAAAATCCACTGTAGAGCTGACAAAGGCATTTCAACTGGTATCCTATCAAGTCCCTGCCATGAGAGGGATCTAGGACAAACTTCTAGAGAGGTCAAAAAAGTCTTCTTCTTTTCCTTTTTCTTCTTCTTTCTGTCTGAAAGCAAGAAAACAGCTCTCTGCTGAGAGTGTGTGTAGCCTACACCTACAATGCTTATTTTCAAGCATCCTCGCGGCGTTCCCAGCCAGCTGTTTCACCGAGTTGCTCATGTGTTGAACCTGCAGGCAGAGGTGAGGCGAAGGCGATCTTAACAAGGTCAGCGTGAAATCTGCAATAACAGCTCCTCAAACAGGAGGCCCCAGCCGCCTGGTATTGATCCCTCCCCATTGGGCTACTGTGTTGCGCTTTGATAAGCATGCAGTCATGCGAATGCACATACATGCACACACACGTGTATGTACACAAACACACACACACACACACATGAACACGCATGCACATAGCTTACTTGCACACACAGAAAGTCACTTTCTGGCTCTAGCACTTTCTCTCTAACACACATACACACACATACACTCTGACTGACTACATGCAGTCACAAATTGCAGAAGGGGGAAGACTTCATTACACTTATATGAAAGAGCATGGTAGCAAATCTAATTCAACTCTACAGCACTACACACTTATTGCTTTTAGGCTCACTCCATCTCTCCACTCTTTTTTTCTCTCTCTCCCTCTCTCTCTCTCTCTTCTCCACTCTCTCTCTCCTTGTTTCCCTCTTGCTTTCTTGCAAATTACACAGGCACTCACCTGGGGAGTCATTTGATCCCGTGTGGAAAATAAATCCTTGATATTGTTAAGTATTATGAAAGCTTAATGCTTTAACACTCCTAAGCACTAATAGAATAGCTTCTTCACTTTCAATGATGGATCCTATCCTAAGAGGAGACGTCTGAGTGATAGAGACATGGGAAGAGAGTGAGGTAGAGTCATAAGGAGGGAGAGAAGAAAAGAGAGAGAGAGAGAGAGAGATAGAGAGCCTGAAAGGCAGTTCCTGTAAATTAGATTTGCACTGCTCACTGTGACTCAGAAGGTCGTTAAGTGTCGACTGATTTAAACCCACAATCACAGTTATCAGAAAGTGGCACGCTCGCCTCTGATGCTTTGCCGTTTACCTGATGAACACCTGGCTTCTTGGCGTGCAGATAAGATGTCTTGTGAATCATGACACACAATAGAATCGAGGCGGTAGAAGAAAAAGGAACCGCTGTTCTAACGGGGCCACAGATGAGAACCAGAAACAACAGGAAGGCGCCCTGGACCACGGTTCCACTGTCATAAGGCATCAGCATTGCATGGGCCAATGTGGGATTCCTCCTGGGCTGGGATGGGATGATCATTACCGTGGCTACCAGGAGGGCTGGCGGGTCACCTCCAGTGTCAGTTCTAATCGAGTCATTACCATGTGCTTCCCTCCTGTTACAGGCCATTGACAAGAGGAAATACGTCTTCTTGTGTAGGTGGATGTCTTTCAGCTTGTACGGTCGGTTGGAATGGGGGAAGGGGACTGGGGAGTATGATGCCACATATTATAATACATCCTAAATATTCTATAGGAATATGTCACATTCCGAATGTGAGGAACTACATTTGTTTTATATATCCTTGGCAACACACTTCCAACCAAAATCCCTCAAATAATGAGATTTCAAGATTTCAATTTGAGCCATTTGAAATACATTTCTTCCTCTGATTGTGAAACCACTCATGCACATACATAACCAAACACATGGGGCCATAAACACACAGACATGTACACTTGCACAGGGACGCACACCACAACATGAACACAGTTCTTTGTTCTTGGATTTTAGTTGTGCATGGAATGATGACAAGGAGGGTCTGAAGTGCTTCAGGCGAATGTGATGGTGGTGTTTGTTTGTTTCTTCTTTGTCTCCTTGGAGACAAAGTCATTGGACTGTCAAAAGGAAAATGTGAAGTTATCTTCAGCAGTATTATCCCAATCTGTGAATTAGTGAAACACACAGTGAGGTGAAGCACACACTAATGGGGTTAGTTTATTGGGGTTTGAACCGGCAACCCTCCGGTTACAAGTCCGAAGCGCTAACTATTAGGCCCCTGGTTACAGCAGACACAGGAGAGAGTAGCGCACTGTGCTCAGACTCTGTGTCCATCCACCTCCACATCTCTATTGATGCAACTCCACTCTATCCATCCAACTCCACTCTATTGCCTCTGCTGCCCCTTCTGCTCCTCCGCTCCCCAGCTTGACCCAGATCACTGTAGTGACCAGCCCCAGCATCACCACACAGCTAAAACAGTAGCACTTCCACTCTAGAGAAGAGAGTCCTCCCCAAACGAATCCCTCTGCAGAAGGCATGTGTATGTACACCCTGCTGTTCTCTGTGGTGAGGTTGGATATGATCAGAGTGCAATTAGAATAGAATATAGAATCTGTCACTCAGATCTCCAGGCCCAAGCAGAGATACATCAGGCAAGCCTAGAATCAGAATGCTTGGTTGTAGAACTTCCTGATGGTACCACTGGACCTCATTCCAAGACCAAGAGTCATTCAAGCGTGCAGTTACCAGCTGGACTCTTTTGCCATGAGAAAACATAACAGCTGAGTGGGGCAATATGGTCTAAAGAGGTTAATTGTCCTTATTGGGTTATGCCTCCCACATTTATACCACCCACAGTCTTGTGATGGCGTAGGGAATAACGAGGTAGAAATGTGTTAACGAGGTACAAATGTGTGTGTGTGTGTGTGTGTGTGTGTGTGTGTGTGTGTGTGTGTGTGTGTGTGTGTGTGTGTGTGTGTGTGTGTGCATGTTTTATGAGCAGGGAGCTTGATCCCATTACCAGTAAAGCTTTCTCCTTTGAACTGACCACCCCTTACCCTTACCCACTCAGCTCGCTTCTTGCCTGTCAATCAAAATCTAGTGCTAGTCGACATGGCGACTCACTTCAGTGTTCCCTCCCATGACTCTGACATAGACCAGTAGATTCTTATTGCCAGCATATACTGCAACATAGGGCTGGGCGATATATATCGGTATTACGACTACGACCGATATATTTTTGAAAACGATATGTAGTTGAGACATTATCGTAATACCGGTATTATGTCAAATAATGGGCCATTTTATCAAAGCCACTTGCTCTTCTGTGTTCAGACCATTCAGAAAGCCGCAGCTCTGCTCAACTGCGCCCCTTGCGTGTGCACGTTCTCCCTCACAGCACTACAAACTTTCAAACATGACGGACACTGAGTCAGATTTTGTTTACCTTGATCAGAGGTTGGTGCTGATGCCTATTCCGTCGGCACATCAACCGCTAGACCGAGAATTCTCGTTGTGAAATCAAAATTCCACTGGAGCTCCAAGCAGTTTTGTACACGCAGATTTAAGTTACAACACTGTTTAGCAGCTACAGCTCTTTGACTCACGGTAAAATGTCATTTTTGGTACATAGCCTAGCTAATTTAAATACACTGATGAATGCTTGCGTCTAGTGACAGTAGCAGATCTAAAGTCCTCAGGGAGACAACCTAAACGCTGATTTTATTAAGAGGATATGCACGCGACTCGCGAGCAGTTATGGCATAATTTTTTATGATTCCTGAAACCCCATTCAATCGTGCATAGGGATTTTTCTTACGAACCGGAACATGCAAAAATGAACGCATATAAAACGCCGGTAGCGTCTATCACACTCTTGATGAGTGACTCAGTTACGTTGTTTAAGTAGCCTAATTGTTTAAAACTATTTTTGTTGTTGATAGCAACATGTCTAGGCCATCATAGTCTACATTTGCTTGTCATCTAGGCCCTATCAAACCCTTACAGGTAAAAAAACTGCATTGTGTGACAAAACTGCAGGTTTTTTCAATATTGTTGTGCCCAAAATAGCCTATTGCATTGTGCAGTACAATGTAGGCCTGCGTTGACAGTCAGGGTCCACTTTTGGTCTTTTGTTATTTACACAGCTTTATCAGAGCAACTGTAGCCTATGCCTATTGTAGGCCTATGTTATTGTTTACACTTTTTTGCACAGCTCTGCTAGAGCAGTCTGAAATTAATATAATTAAAACCGGCTGTGTTGTCATAATTGTTGTGTTGAGTGAATATATGAAGCACTTCGCTCTTTCTGTTTGAAATATCAATATCGTATCAATATCGTATATCGCCAATCAGCCCCAAAATATCGGGATATCAGTTTTGGTCCATATCGCCCAGCCCTACTGCAACATCATCCAGATGTCTCCCCCCACACACACACACGGATGCACACAAGCACAAGGAACTTCCCACTTCGCTAAACAAACACACATTTGTTAAATGTGGAGGAGTGACGGCCTTTTGAACAAGAGCATTTTGATCAGTATTCTTCGCGCATTCAGGCAACCCGAAAAGCCTGGCAACCATAATGAGATTGCAACCATGATAAGCAGTGAGGAGGTCTGAGGCAATTTCAGGGGCCTCTCTTGATCTGTCTCTCTCTCTCTCTGTCTCTCGCTCTTTCTCTTTCTCTCACTCCTATTCTCCTGATTTTCCCTTTGAAATGTTCTTTTCTCTCCATTTTATACTTGCCAAAAACAGCAGTCTCCATCAAATAAGTGTCCCTGTGCACCTCACGCATCAATCATGCTGCCAGACAACGATTAGTTGTCAACATGTGGGACTCTGGTATAACCATAATAATGGGCCACATTTGTGATTTTTTTACTCAGTATTAGATTTTCTCTTTCCCTGGGTAGCAAGGAACAAGGACGGAAAACAAGTCAGAGCTCAGGAGATTGGACACACACACAAACACACACACACACACACATGCAGTACCTACACCCGCACACAAACTCCCACATAAAGGAAACAATAGAAAAGTTTGTCTTCAAGATTTGTAAGCCAGGCCATTGTCATTTATTCTTGCCCTAGTCAGGCCACAGGGTCTTACGTAATAGAATTACCCCATGTGGTCCTGCCCTCTCGTCTCACTACCGAGGAAAGTCAAAGTGTTAATGGAGGGCCCATAGAAATGTTTCGATCGAAATTACATTTTCAGAGCCCTCATGAGTACATTTTAATAGATCATGATATTGCTCGATACTCCATATAATGTTTCAAATTTTATTACATTTTCTGTCCCTCTTGTTGTTGTCCTTGTATGCATGTGAGGGACTAGTCTTTTCATTATTTTTATTAGGCCATTTTGATTGAGAGTACAATATCTGCCACTCAAATTGGTTCTCTTTGTATTGTAGCTTTTTTTGTCTTGTGAATTAAATAGATATGGCATGTGTGTGTTTGTGTTTGTTTTGTGTGTGTGTCATTTTGAACACTGTTGTTTTTGTATGTCATTTTGTAAGCATTTGTCAGTGTGTGTGTGTGTGTAATAGAGAAGCACAAAGTGAGACAGACTTCTAGAGAACAGTCATTCTGGTTTCCCATCTACAGAAATATTTCTTCTTATAAGAGTTGATGCTTCTCTAATAACACACACACACACACACACAGACTAAGGAAAGGGAGTCGTCGGGGCTGGGCCAAGTGTATGTGTGTGTGTGTGTGTGTGTGTGTGTGTGTGGGATGGTATTGGAGTGCTGGCGACAGGACAGCGCCATGCTATCGACCCTCTCTGTCTCATCTCTCAAACTTAGACACAATATTAATAAACCCCCTCCCCCAGTGCAATGTCGCTCTGCGATAAAGATCCGACGGCGGAAAAGAAGAATGGCTTTCCAGCACGCTGGAGAAGGTATTCCGTATCTGCAAGTCATCACAATTCAGGAAAACACCGCTCCGTCAGAAAGTCCTCTCTCATTCTCCGCACGAACACGGGTTTTGAAGCGTAAGCACAAGCCCAGCCCAGCCCAATGCTTCTGTTCCAGCATTAGTTATCATACCTGCAAAGTGAACTATAAGTCATTGGACAAAAGCAATAATGCTGCATAATTTCACACACTCGACTACCTGTGTGCACGGTGTGTGTGTGTATACTGTGTGTACTGTGTGTGTGTGTGTGTGTACTGTTTGGTTCTGTCTTTTGGCAGATAGGTTTCATTTTGAGATTAATTTCCTGCGGCTCTGTCTTTCTTCCTTTCTTTTTTCTCCTCAAGTCTCATGCTCTCTCCCACTTTCTCTCTCTCTCTCTCGCGCTCATATCTTTGTCTCTTTCTCATTTGTTTCCCTCACTTTCCCCAATTCAGAGGCTGAGTAGCCGATGATTTTCTTTATTCTTATTTTGGCGCCTCCTGTAGACCTTCAAAGGGTGGGAAAAAAGAAAGAACTTTCCTTTAAAAAAAGACAGCAACTAAACACGATAGTACATACACGCTCTCGCTCGCTCGATCCGATTAGAGCCTCCAGGTGGATTTATAAATAAATGGTTTCGGAAATACTGTTAGGTATCAAAGCGTGCTGGTTTTGAGCTGTAAACATTGATTCCACATAGTAGAAGTATGCCTGAGAGGCGCTAAGAAAAAGTGCGGGCTCTTAGCTTCAATGCGAGCTTCTTGATGGTGCCAAAATGCAGTTCAAAGGTAAGTGAATTACATTGATCCTGGAGGCCATCAAGATATAGAAAGACAGGGAAGGAGAGAGAGAGGGAAAGAAGTAACATGACGCCCCCTTCCCTCTCTCCGTCTCTCTCTCTCTCTGTCTCACTCACTTTCTTTCTCTCCTGTATCTTTGTTTTAGCGGATGAGAGTGGAAAGTACTGTGAAGGGTGAGGAGACGCATCAGAGTGGGTTGGAAAGGCCCTCGAGGGCAGGTTTACTCAATAAGGAACTCATCGCTTTTATTTTAACACGTCCTACAACTCGGCCTGAGGACTATCTCTCTCTCTCTCTCTCTCTAACCTCTCTCTCTCTCTCTTCCTCTCTCTTTCTCTCTCTTACTGTCTATCTAACTCTCTCTTTCTGCCTCTCTGCCTTTGTCCCCAATTGCTTCTCTCTTGGTTATTACTTGTCTTGCATGGTGGCATTGGTCTGCTGCCAGAGCTTGGCTGGGTGTAAAAATGATACTTCCTCCACTGGCCTACTGGATGCACTGAATGTGTTGAGCAAACAGGGAGGTGTGAAGTTATACTGATGATACGATAATTTATGCAGCTAGTGGCAGAGGGATGGTGATGATGATGATGATGATAATGATGATGAAGAACTAATGACTTAATGTAGATATGAATGCATATAATGATGTTTAATATGTCAATCATCATACACTGATGATTGTGTCAAGAATGATTTATAATGATTTTGACATGTACACGGTTGAATAGCCTGGATGTCTTAATACTGTGTGGTGCAACAGTTTTACAGGTGGTGACGATTATGAAGGTGATCATGACTTTAATGCAATACTGAAATTATTATAAATGTAAATGATATTATTTTGACATTAGTCCATATAATTATGCTCACGAAGACGGCGATGGCATCAGTCATGAGTAACTTGAGTAAATATAATGACATCTATCAGGTCAAATGGCTAGTCCCTCCTTAACTTCAGAGCTGAGCAGCGTGCTGAGATGAAGTTGACTGGTCTATTGTTCTGTGTTTAGCCTACTGGGCTTTCCTGAGTTGTCCCGTACCTATCGATTCTCTTCAGCCAATCCCAGTGTCTCCGACTACCCAATGGTCATATTGGAATTCCATGATGCGAGGGAAATAGCGTGTTGGTCTTATTTTTTTTATCTCTCTCACCGCAGACCGCAAGCTCAGATTGATATTTACACCCAATAAAATCTTGGGTTGTTTTTTCCCCCTGCAGCTTCAACACCTCTTAATTAAGACTGCATTTAGGTAATCTTTGTCTGACAGAGGGCTCCTCTTAAATGGAATAAAATACCTCTGCTTAAGTTACTTTCTTTGAATTTTCTCATTCAAACCCATTTAATTAGTAATTTATTTTGCCTCTGGTTGGTTCTCAATTGTTCTCTTGGGAAATAGCGAGAGAGAGAGAGAGAGAGAGAGAGAGAGGAAGAATGGAAGGAGAGAGGCAGGGAGGTGTACCTGCCAGTCTTCGAGTTGTTTAAAGCTTGTGTTTGTTTCTCTTAAATGCCTGCTGTTTACAGCTGTGTTTTAAGGGGAAACATGTAATGCAGGCTGAGAGGCATGGGCCTAGGTGGCCTGGATCTTAGTTTCGCCATTCAGGAAACAGGGAACCCCTCATTGTATGCCCTTTCCCATGACAACAACCACCCATTACACAGACACTGCAGTAAAACAACAACCTTTATCACCCCCCTCCCCCATCTTCTCTCTCTCTCTCTCTCTCTCTCTCTCTCTCTCTCTCTCTCTCTCTCTCTCTCCCTCCCTCCCTCTCGCTCTCTTACTCTCACACACACAGACGTCTAACAAGCATTGAGTACTTGATGTTGACAAATGTGATCATGAATATTGAATAAAGTCCAAATACAGATTACAAAGAGTCGTTCTGACAGCAAGCAACAAGCACACAGAGCACATCTTCTCCTCCAGATGATGACCCAGCGTGCATCTGTCATCAGCATCTGCATGTGTCATGTGCATCGCTTTTGCTCCTGTTATATGATCAACAGGGGCCTCAGCTAGTGCCACCTCTCTTAACTTAGAGCCTGTACCTGCCTTAACTTAGACCCTGTACACACATACCTGCATTTTTAAAATGGATGTGTATGCATTACATTGTTGGAGCTAATTAGTTTACTTACAAAACATTCTGTTTTGAAAATCTCTGCTAGAGCACCTGGTGTGTGTGTGTGTGTGTGTGTGTGTTTTTGTGTGTGTGTGTGTGTGTGTGTGTGTGTGTTTGTGTGTGTGTGTGTGTGTGTGTGTGTGTGTGTGTGTGTGCCTCATTAACACCACAATTACTCTGCTGGAAAAACCAAAGCTGGCGTTAACCTGGAGCGATGTCAACAATGCTGACATGTTTTTGTCAATTTTCTCTCTTTTCCTCCTTTTTCACCCTGTGCCAAACCTTTCAGTTTGCACCAGTTGTGTGTCAATCAAGGAAGACAAAGAAATAGGATTTCTCTTGTTGCTGTAATAATGAATCCATCGACCAACATTCCCAAGTGATTCCCAACTGATTCCTATGTCTACCCTGATATAGTGAGGAGGGGACAGGAAAGGTTATTATTAGAGAACAAAGGGAACCAAAAATCCCAAATATGGCTCTAAAAACTGACACCAGTCCACATGACATGAAACAATCCCTCTGATTGGTCACACACCATACCAGTCTATCTCACTCGGCCAGTCACAGAACACTAACATTCAGGGAAAAAAAACTTTTCTTTTATTTCCATCAGTTCCTTCGCTGACACAAGACCATTCCCGCCGCCTGCGTACATTGACATGGCCATCTTCAGTGCAAGGGAGGTGTGCGTGTATGTGGGAGGTGTGGAGATGGGGGTGGGGTGCGGGGGTTTCCAGACTTGATGAAGTTGGATTGGAGCTGTTCCTCCGACGCTCTAGTCCCTGAAACAGAGACAGGGACAGAGATATTAGTCATGCCCCGAGCCATCCATCAGAGCGCCATTCTGCGATGAGAGCAGAGAGAGGGCTGCTTGAGAGCAACAGAGTGATGGAGAGAGAGAGAGAGAGAGAGAGAGAGAGAGAGAGAGAGGGAGCAGGAGAGGTGCAGATGAGAGGCTGTGGGTGGGAGAACATTGACAGAATTGCTTTACATTAGCTGCTGCTACATTATGCCACCTGAAATGGAAGTGATTTGTCAAACGACAGTCCAACAGGCAGTAATCTCAGAGAGCTAAGGATGATGGGAGGTCTGCTGAGACACATGGACAGAGAAATAGAGACGGAGAAGAGATAGATAGATACTGTAGATAGATAGATGAATGATAGATAGATAGAGAGACAGACAGACCAACCAAACCTATATGAGGTAACCTATATTCTGCTGTGTGTGTGTGTGTGTATATGTCTGTGTGAGAGGGAGTATTTTTTGTAATAGATCATACATTGAAATCTTCCACAGTATGCCTCAGATGTGAAGATTGTGTGTGTGTGTGTGTGTGTGTGTGTGTGTGTGTGTGTGTGTGTGTGTGTGTGTGTGTGTGTGTGCACTTCATATGGTTAACTACACAACACAATTCTGATGCATGTTTCTCTTTTAGTCTCTGACTCACTATCTTGCAGCATAGTTAGTAGCATAGCACAGCAAGTTAAGAGCCACTTCTCTTCAACTACCTTATGCATGCATTTATCCATGTGTATGACTGTGTGTGTGTGTGTGTGTGTATGACTGTGCATGAGCATGTGGGTGAGTGTGTGCATGTGCGTGAGCGTATGCGTGTGTATGAGTGTGTGCATGAGTGTGTGCGTGAGCGTGCCTGCTTAGGTTTATAGACAGGTCTCTATGAACCACATATACAGTGGGGTGAACAAGTATTGAACCCATGCTAAAGTTGACTAAAATGCTCATTGGGTTCAATGCAAATCAAACCAGCTAATAGGCTTACTGAAAAACACACCATGTCAATCTCTAGGTATGGTGAAGGGTATGTGATGATGTGGGGCTATTTTAATTCCAAAGGCCAAGGGAACTTTATCAGGATGCATAGTATCCTGGATCCATGAAATAAGTGGCCTTTAAAAATAAAAAATCTGCCTGCCTCTATGGGAATTTAACATAGGGGTCAAATACTTATTGCCCCTGCAATTTAAGGAAGAACATTTATTTATTTATGATACATTCTTCATTCACTAAGAAAATTGGTGTCCTTAAAGGTTGGATTTTTACTATATGTTTTAATTAAGGCATTAAGATCAATTTCATTATTGCATTATTGTCAGACTATTCAGGACGTTCCACACGACAAGCAACTGAGAGAGCACAATCAAATCTTGGCACACAATAAACAGTCACTAGAAAGCTACCAGCATTTGGCTTCTTTTCCTTTTCAGGGATTATTGTTTATAAGTGGTGTTTTTTCCGCAGACATTTTTAAGGTCAGTGAGCATAGCACACATACGACGGACAGTACATACACACAGCATGACACACATCACCCGAAGGCAGACTCACACACACATGCACACATATGCGTGTACACACACATGCACGAACACATACACACAGCATGATACACATAAACACATAAGGCAAGCACACACACACAAATACACACACATGCACACATACACATACACATACACATACACATACAAATGCACAAATAACATCACAAAACATCTATGCAAGTGCCCAATACATGCGAATGTTCAAATCCTGTGCACAAATTTGAGTCTGCAACGCACCCTGTGGGCGTCTCCCATGCTATGGGTACCCTAATGAGAGCAGGCGGTAACACCAACATTTGCTCGTCTATTGACACCGCATGCGGCAGCAGGAATCAGTTAAGCCATTTGTAGCATTTTATTTCACATCTGGAGAAACAGGATGGAGGTGACCCTCATCGTGAGCCTGTGCACTGACCCACCAGTGCTTGCATGCCGTGTAGCATGGTTTTGTGGATCACTGACCCACCAGTGCTTGCATGCCGTGTAGCATGGTTTTGTGGTATTAAATTAGCTTAATGTTTTACTCAGTTCATTAAATTAGCATTAGTTTGTTTGGGTCAGTGTCAACGCATTGCATTGCGTATGCATATTACTTGCCATGCAAATTAGAGCCTCTTATAAAAGCAGAGGTACATGCACATGCAGAAATAACTGATAGATAGTGAGAAAGAGAGAGAGAGAGAGCGAGAGAGAGAGAGAGATAGAGGGGCAGGGTTTGTAAGGGGATGGAGAGGCATGAGTCTGTTTGGAGTGTGTTCAGATAGACTGAAGAACTCTCCAGAAGTGGTGCTTGTGTTCTCACACGGCGTTAGACCAAAAAAGGGCCTCTCAGGCAGAGAACACATTTTAATTGAACAACAACAAAAAAAGCCTTGTCTCCAACTCTCCAATTCATTATCTAATCCAAAAGAGAGCAGAAGAAAGTGCTCGAAAACAACTGTGTTAGTTTTACAGAAACACAGCATGTGTATGTACTATATATATATAAGTGTGTGTGTGTGTGTGTGTGGGTGAGAGAAAACACTTAAATCTCTTCAAGTGCAGGTTTAAGCTTTAAATAGATTCTGATAGCCTGCCTGGGACTTTATAACACAATGATGCTGGGCTAGCAAATGCTGCATTAACATTGAGAAGTTATTTTCCACCCTGTAATTCCCCTGTCATTTCTTGGCTGGTGGCAATGGTTTGTGTCTGGGGAAGAAAGATACATTACAAATGATACTGACTTTGTAAATACAGCTTGTCACCTTTTTTGGTAACCAGGAAGCGACCAAGAAATCTTTCTCAGTTGATGTTGGGTAGTCACCATTCATGGTGTGCCATCTGATTGAACGGATTAGGTCTCAGTTGGCTCTTCAAATCCTTCAAAGTGTGGTGAAATGTTTCAAAGATAATAGGGCAATAAGGCTTCACACAAACACACACATGTATGCTCACATACACACACACACACACACACACACACACACACACACACACACACACACACACAAACACACACATGTATGCTCACACACACACACACACACACACACACACACACATGTATGCTCACATACACACACACACACACACACACACACACACACACACACGTTCTCACATGTTTTAAAACATGCCCTCTCCGTTCCTCTTTTTCTCTCTACCTGCTCTCTTCATTTGCCCATTCACCAGTCCCTCCCTCATTCACTCTCTGTCTCTCTCTCTTGGAGCCACTCATTTACCATCTCTTGCTACTTCTCTCTGCCTTGTTTTGAATTGTAATCTCTCTTCCATGCTCTCCTTTGCTCGCTAAGTATCCTGTGTCTCTCCTTGAAGGCAAGGAGCAGTTGTATGGAGCGTTTGGTCTGTATTGTTTTGTTGTTTTTTTTGATTAATTAGTATAGTGATGATTGGTATTTGAGTGTAGACATACACTCTGTTGTATTTAGTCCCTTCATTGTGTTTGTGTGTGTGTGAGTGTAGGCACATGTGTAGTCTGTGTGAGTCCATTTGTATGCCCGTATGAATCATGATGTACATGTCTATTTAAATACTGGTTTGAGACTGGATTGTCAAGCTGATAACATTTTTGTGCTGTCCTTGAACCCACCTGTTTCTGTTTGCATGAAGAGAGAGAGAGAGAGAGAGAGAGAGAGAGAGAGAGAGAAGAGCTGTAGCACACATTTTGTGTGTGTGTGTGTGTGTGTGTGTGTGTGTGTGTGTGTGTGTGTGTGTGTGTGTGTGTGTGTGTGTGTGTGTGTGTGCGTGTGACTCCCTCATCCGCTCTATGCTGTGCACTATCTCACCTGTGTGGATCCGCTCATGCGGTCACTGGCTAATTCCTTTAATTAGTGCTTAATCAGACAGGCACACACGGCATTTAGCCTGCAACACAGAGCTCAGACACACAGGGGTATGAGAGAGGGGGGGAGAGAGAGAGAGAGAGAGAGAGAGAGAGAGAGACAGAGAGAGAAGAGCAAGGAAAGAGAGAGAGTGGGAAGCAAGAACAGAGAGCAATATAGATAAAGAGGGGGAAGAGAGAAAAGAGAGAGAGGAGATAGAAAGAAGGAAAGAGAGGGAGGCTGCAGGCTCTCATTAAAGCATGAGCTCTAAGGGTAGGGATGTGACAAGATGTTTCCAGGGAAAATGAAGGCAAGAGAAAAACAAAAGAAATGAGGGTGCTGGAGATTGGTGTGTGTGTGTGTGTGTGTGTGTGTGTGTGTGTGTGTGTGTGTGTGTGTGTGTGTGTGTGTGTGTGTGTGTGTGTGTGTGTGTGTGTGTGCGTGTGCGCGCGCACGATTGTGCAAGGCATACAGGAATTACGTGTCAAATTAATATTGAGGATAGGCACTCTCAACTCTCTCTTTTGAACTTGTCGAAGGGTCATGCATTTTTGAGTAAATATAAAAAAGAGAAACGCTGAAGAAGAACAAAAACAAATCACACCAATCCGGCGCCATTCTGTGCAGGCCACGTGAGGTGAAGGCAGATTAAACCTGGCCGATCCAAAAGCCTTTAGTGTCCATTCAGAATTCCCAGACTGGATTTAACAATCTCTCACCCGGTCCAGGGAGGCCCATCCAGCTTCCTTCTGCTAGTATTGATGTAGACACGGCCTTGCATACATGACCACACGGAACACTACCGCTCATTTTAGATAACACTCCCAACCTGCTCCCTCTCACTCTCTCACTCTTTCTCTACGGCCTCTTTCTCTCTTCTCCTCCTTTCGCTCTCCACAATACAGTGTGTGAATTGGTACTCTTTCTTTTGCTCGGTTTCTCTCTCCTTTTCTCTCCTTCGATTATTCTCTCCCTGTCGATGGTTTTCTTCTCCTGCTTTGCTATCTCTCAGCTCTACAGACATGTGTGGATATCTAGTCTCTCTTCCTCTCTCTCTCCCTCTCTCTCTCTCTCTATCCATCTCTCTCTCTCTTCATCTCTCTCTTTCTCTCTCTGTCTTCTCCTGTTCTCCTTGTCATCCCTTGCAGCTTTACAGGAGCGTGTGACTCGCCGAGGCCCGTGGAGAGACTGGGGCTCAGCTGGAGTCCTCGGGGACCCTTGAGGAGGTGATGACAGTCACAAGTAAAGTCACAGGAGAAGTCATAAGTAAACACTGGGGCTCTCTGATTGTCCACTGAAACGGCTGAATTACACTTATTTGTGTGGGAGCCAACGCTCTCCACCACCATCCTCTTTCTACTGCACTATTTGAAGAGGGATGCAGAGACAGCAGAGGAGAGGAGAGGGGTGGAGAGATGGATGCACAGAAAAGATGATGCATCGTGCGGTCGGCTGTGTTTACATATGACTCTCTCTCTCTTTCTCTCTCTCTTTGTCACACACACTCTCGCACACAAACAAATGTTTCTCTTCCTCCACACATATTTTTTTCTGAGTTTTGAGAAATGTGCCATTTCATCATGCTTTTCATCTGAAGGAAAACTAATTTAATTTATAAAAAGAGAGAGAAACTTTAAAATCAGCCTCCACCACCCACTCACACGCACACACACACACACGCACACACACACACAGACACAGATACACACACACACAGACTTTGAATCAATCGCAAGTGCTTTTGGAGTTGAGCAACGGGACCAATTCAAAGGTCTTTGCGCTGTGTTCTGACTTCTACTCAAAGACTTTCTCTCCTCTCCGCTTCCACACTTATCATTTGAAGGATTTGCCTTCCTCTCCCGGAACTCATTATTCTGTCTCACCTAACGCTGCTAATGACGCATTTGAATGCAGCCCTGTAGCATAATGGAAAATTCTGCCCGAAGTGACTCTCCGAGGTCTGTGTTTGTTAAGATCTAAAGAACTTAGAGGTTTTTAGGACCTCTGGATTGTTAGCGAGTGGCACTTATGCATGTAAACATTTGTCTGGGCAGGAAACACAAATCGAGAGGAAGAGGAAGATGAAGAGGAAGGAAAGTAAACAAATCAACGGCAAACAGCGCTCTCCTCATCGCGTCACGGTTTTTCCATTTGGGTGAGGAATGGTTGCCTGCCTGTAATGGCATATTGGAAACGCTACAAATGACGCCGTTATGGAAGCAAGGCTGTCATGACACAGAGCCGCCCGCGGTCCTAACCAGCTTTAAATGAAGAAGTATGGCTCCCGGTGGTGGGACTGGGGAAGACGCAGCCTGACAGCGCAAGATGGAGCGCTGACGTTTGGCGGCTGACAGAGATGCACCCCCAACTCGCTACCATAATGAGTGCGTGATCGTTCTTCCTTTCTCTCTCTCTCCCTCCTTCTCTCTCTCTCTGCCTCCTTCTCTCTCTCTCTTTTCCCTTTTCTGTCTCCTGCTCTCTCTCTCTCTCTTTCCTTCACTTGTTTTATCTCCCCCCATCCCCCACCATCCTCCCCCCAAACATCTGCATATATATAAAGAGCACAGAACTCTGTCACACCGCTGGAATCTAATTCCCAGCCATCAGAACATTTTCTATATTGCTTGGGTGCTAATAAACCAGAAGTGTTGGACCTTCATAACTCCAGTTAACTCCAGTCAGCGTTAGATACTGCTGGTTCCTTATGACTTCCTTGAGTTCCTTGTCATTTGTAGAGTCGTGTAGAGCACAAGGCTTGCTTCAAAAATACTGGCATCTCTACCCTGTCTTCAATACACATTGTTGTACATTGTAGATACTGAAAATCAGGTTTGCACCCTCAGTTACATTAAGTTTGGTGAAGTGTAGTGTGAAGTTGTGATGTCAAGTTTATTAGACATTATCATTGACACTGTGTAGCAACAAGCAACAAGATGATTTCACTAAATCATACAAGTGTTTATGACAAAAGATTCTTCAGTTAGTAGCTAAAAAAAAAATCACGAATATGAGATGAGATCATTTTATTGATGAGAACTATGAATGGCAAGGACATGTATTTGTTTTTAGGTATTTATGAAGAAACAATATCTGTTCTCAAAGGTTTCTTTATCAGGAGGATCAGAGTGATGCAATCACATTGAAGTAGTTCCAGGCACAAAGGTCAGAGGGTCAGTTAGAGGTGGCTGTGATGCGTGTAGGACCCACAGGATGTGCTCCGAGGCAACATGGCATTTACTGACGGTTTCCATAGCGATGGACTTGCACGGCAGCATGTGGGTCGTCTGACCTGTCGTTCTGTGCAGGTGGCCAGAACAAAAGGAAATAGATGAGTAACTCTCTCCCTTTCTTTCCTCTCTCTCCCTTTCTCCTCCCTCTCTATCCCTCTCTCTCTCTCAATCATACTCTGTGTGTCAAGGCAGGAAGAGAGCCAATGTTTTCAGGGCTTGACAGCGAGACAGGCGCAAGTAAGAGCTGATAGCAGCTGCCTTTCCTTTCATCTCTCTTACTCCTCTCATTCTCTCTCTCTCTCTCCCTTTCCCTCACTCCTCTCTCTTTATCGCTCTCTGTCTGTCTCCCCCACATTCTTTTGCACTAGCTCCTTCATTCCCCACTCACAGCAACCTGCAACCGAGCCTCTGTAGTTACAGTCTGTCATCCACCTGAGGACGTGCTAAATGCCAAGCCAGACAGAGACACACAGAGAAAGTTACAGAATGAGAGAGAGAGAGAGAGAGAGAGAGAGAGACAGAGAGAGAGAGAGAGAGAGAGAGAGAGAGAGAAAGAGAGACAGACAGAGAGAAAGAGAGAGAGAGAGAGAAGAGGGAAAGAAAGAGAGAGAGACAAGGATGGAAAATCATCCCCACCTCTCCTATTATTTCCATCCACCCCCCAAGTGGATGCATACACACACTGAGACACACACACACTGAGACACACACACACTGAGAGATGCAATACATCATAATGGGGAATGATGAGAGCGTAGTTGTGGATGACCTCCTGCTGCTCCCAGCCCTGGCAGGAAGGTACCAAGCTGATGCGCTGGCGTGGAGCATACCCTCCCATGCCAGCCTGCCTCCTGCCACCCGACGCCTGCCGTCTGGGTCTCTCTGAGTTAAAGGAACAGTCCTCGATTCTGGCAGAGGAGCAGTTGATGTTTGAGTTCAGCAGCCAATCAGATTAAGCCCTTCCTTTCCATGCTCCCAAAACAGGATGTTGATTGAGTGGAATAGTATATTTGTGAGTGTGGAGAGGGGTGGGTCTGGGAAGTCAGAACACTGTTTTTGGAGCCTTTTGGAGGTGTTATGGGCCTAATTCAATAAAACACAGATGAAAGAAGGTAGCCTGACCCTGCCCACCTACTGTATCTCTGCTTATTTTCATCTCACTGAGATACTAGTCAGGCTTAACACTTAACTCTCATGTTATCCTTGGGGTCAATTTGACCCCAAGCAATGTTTAACATCATAAAATATGTGGTTCACTTTTTTTTTTTTGCTTCATGTTTCATGACTTTTCCTCAATTGAAGGGTACAACAGAGTTAGCATGAAATTTGCACAATCATTTGTTTTCAATGTCCTGTATAAATATTTTGTACATTGATGTTCCTTGGGGTCAGTTTGACCCCAGCTGTATGAAACATAGGATACATGAATATTTGACACATTATGTATATTATTATTTGAATAGTATGAGGACATATTGTTATCATTGTTACATACACAAGTACATATTACATATAAGTCATTTTGGCAGGACTGTATAAGTCAAAAGGGGAAGCAACAGCAAGCCTTTAGGCTGCTGACACTTTTGACGCTTTTGATGGTGGTTATTACACTCTTGTTAAGTACCTGTCACAAAATAAAACTGGGTAACAATATTAATTATAATCATTTTCTGAGGGTTTATTTAGCTGGGGTCAAATTGACCCCAAGGATAAAGAGTGTCGGTAAGATTTGAGGATAACACAAGGGTTAAAATCTGCCCCCTACATTAATGACAGCTAAGGGGGCTAAGGCCTCATCAAGAGCTGCAGTATACCACTGATTAGTCTTTGCCCTTCTTTAAGCAATACATACTCTACTTTAATAATACAGTATGTCAAACAACAAAAATTGTCAGGCTCCTCACAATGCACTTATGTTTCCCTCAGCCACCAGGATGGTGGGCCAATCAGTGACAAGAGATGATGTTAGTTTCAAAATCAAAAGTGGCAGTGGTAAATGGTAGTAGCAATGCCTGCAAACATCAAAAAATGCCAGACTGTACCTGTACCCCCCCCCACTCGGTAGCAGAGGAAACCTCAACCCCCTGAGTTGATTCAACATCCGCAGAGATTGTCTGAGCCTGTAAAAATGGCTGCTCTGAGGCTGATGGTAATTGAAGAGCTCACTATAAAACACCTTCCATCTTGCCAGTTCTTGTTCAGTTATAGGCGTAAGCGCACACACACACACACACACACACACACACACACACACACACACACACACACACACACACACACACACACAGTGTAGTACAGTACAATGTGTTGATCATCCCTGACTCATGTTAAACAACAAGGGACAACAGATGCATTCCCTCCATATCAGTTTGCCCCCTCCTCACTCCACACACTCACTCCACAAAAATAGATGGAACACATGCAAGATGAAAGGGAAGTTACCGGAAAGCGGCGGAAACCCAAGCCAGTCTGTCAGCGCTTTCTCTCTCTCTCTCTCTGTCTCTCTCTCTGTCTCTCTCTCTTCCCCCTCTCAGAATAATCAGCCACAGGGTAGCAAAGGTGGGAGGCTGGGTCTCCAGGATGCTTTGCGTTTCCAGAAGTGTTTTGTAAGCAAAGCTGAATGAGGAACAAGGCAATAAAGGTATAGACTGGGAGAAGACAGAGAGAGAGAGAGAGAGAGAGAGATAGGAGAAAGAAAGAGAGAAAGATGGAATATTCACAGTGCCCTACAGTGCACCTGTGATTATTGTATTGTTGCTGTATGAGTACACGTGACACGTGATTACATATGGCTGGGCACATCTTATTTCTATACACTAATGCCACACTCAACAAAACGAGACAGAGATGAATCACAATAAAAAGGAAGGAAGACAGAAAGAAAACCCAAGTCAGGCATCAACTCATCAGCTGACTGCAGCTTGAAGAGGCTGCTCTGGCTCCAGGCGAGAGGGTCTCCCCGCTTGTGCGGAGTCGGAGTTGGCGCGAGGTGTCAGGCCCTCCCTGGTGTCTCCATGAGGAAAAGCACAGGTCACACAGTCAATCTACAGCCTGTCAGGAAAAAGGCTGCTGCCCCCAACTACACACACACACACACACACACACACACACACACACACACACACACACACACACGGGTTCTCAGCACCTGCATGTGCTGAGATATATGTGACGCAAACACCTCCTACAGACACATATGCCCATGTACAGACATATACATACACAAACAAAAAATGCATACAGTACAACCAGAAAATATATGTACACATAAACACATATACACAGAGAGAGAGAGAGAGAGAGACATGCACACACTGATGAAGAAAATGTTTAATGCTGGCTGTAGAGCTATCCCACATGTTCCTATTTTCCTCTCTCCTTTCCTTTGAAGATGGGCCACATGAAATAGTTTTCAGAAGGCAAGCCCTGTAGCGAGAAAATATTGACAGAGGAGCTTCCCTCTCTCTTTTTCATCTTTCACTCACTTTCTCTCCCTCCCTCTCTCTTTTCCTGTTGCTCAATATCTTTTCCTCCCAAACTTAGCCTCATTTCGAAGATCTAGTTCTCCGTAATGTTTCCTTCACCATTTTCATGGTCTGCACAGCTGCTTAAGTATGGCAGGAGAGAAAGGCAGTGTGATGACATTATGAGGTTCTTTACAGACCCACAGCTGTGTGCAATGTGCAAACACAATGCATGGCTTCAGGTTTGGCCATTTTAATTTCCAGTGGCCCTAACATCCAGTATTTGAATAGTCTCCAATCAAACTTGACTTGGTGCACCTGCGTGTGTCATATAAATGCATGCACAAACATATCTTGTGTTTATTTTTTATGGTTGAATGTGTGTGTGTGTGTGTGTGTGTGTGTGTGTGTGTGTGTGTGTGTGTGTGTCTACTGTGTGCATGTGTTATGTGTTCACTGTGTGTGTGTGTGTATGTTTTGCTGTGTGTGTGTGTGTGTGTGTGTGTGTTTTGTGTCTCATAAAGACTCCGCTCCAAGGCTGGAAATGTGTTTTGCTCCGTGTGACTGCTGATGCTTGTAATTGCGGCTTCATTGCCTTCACAGGCTCCCTGCACACGTGCCTCAGCCAGTTGCCCCTGGAGAGGACAGGAGAGCAGAGGAGAGGAATGGAGAGCACAGGAGAAGAGAGGGGAGGAGAGGAGAAGAGGGGAGAGGAGAACAGAGGAGAGGGGAGGAGAAGAGGGAACAGAGGAGAGGAGAAGAGGGGAGAGCAGAGGAGAGGAGAGGAGAAGAAGGGAGAGGAGGAGAAAAGTGCAGATAAGAGCTGGGTAGAGGAAAACAGAGGAGAGGAGAGGAAAACAGAAGAGAGGGGAGGCAAGAAAAGAGAGAAGAGGAGAGGCGAAGAGAGGAGAGCCGTGGAGAGGCTAGAGGGACGGAAGAGGAGGGGAAAGGAAAGGACGAGGGATGCAGAGCAGTGCTCTGCGGAGCAGCTCAGGGTCTTTGGCTAACCTTCATGTGTGTGGGCTATGGCAAAGCCATGGAGGATTGTGAAGAGCTTTTTGTGACAAACTGCAAGGACTGACTTCTGCTCCCTCATGACTGTGACTTTTGTGTGTGGGTGTGTGTGTGTGTGTGTGTGGGTGTGTGTGTGTGTGTGTGTGTGTGTGTGTGTGTGTGTGAGAGAGAGAGAGAGAGAGAGAAAGAGAGAGAGATATATTTATGTTTTCCTTGAAAGTGTTTGTCCCCATGGAAGCTGAGTGACATTTATTTTGGTTCTTTGTAATGTACACTGACCAATGCACATCGAACCGTTCAGTAACAGCTGAACAATCTGTAATGTTTTTTATTATTTTTTTTTTATTTTAATATATTACATATATTCTCTCTCTCCCTACCTCTCACTCTCTCCACTTCTACATTCACCTGTCCCCGCCTTTATACTAATACATGCAAAAATATAGTCTGACTAATTTTGGATATCTCAACGTGGTGAGGGACGCATGGGCGTTGATAATATTTCCCATGTCCGCCAGTAGATGGCAGTAGAAGCCTTTGTTCATCCTCCCCCGATGCTTGCGTATGGTGTGTTCGGCAACGAAGCAGCTCAGCAACCGAATGGTGCCTTTGCAAAATGGCAGCCGAATAGGCCTATACCTGTGACACCGAAAGGACATTTATACATCAAGAGAGTCAACCTAACGGCAGTTAGACAACTCTGGAGTTTAGAAAGAGGACGTGCTGGATTATGAATGAGGAAAGCAGGCCCTCGTGATCAAACGACAGTCATGGTTGAACTGGGTAAGTTAGCTTGATAGCGTGAGAGACGGAAAAACACACAAAGCCTTCCCATTATGTCAATCAGTGAATAAAAATAAGGTGCTGATGAAAGGATTTGTTTTCTAATACCAAAATAACTGCGAGGCTTATGAGAGCTACTCTTTCTCATTATGGCTGGCATTCATCCAAGACCATCCTTAATATAGATTAGTTTAATTTGATGAACTTTGTTTCCAGCTAGGCACAAGGGAGGGTGGGAGAGAGTTTTATTTTCTGCCCCCACCCCTCACCCCCAGTTTAAGTTTTATGTAGCCTATGCTACCTTTTATACAAATAGCAAACAAAAATATCGGCATATAAGTGTCAAAGAGATGACACCCTCTTTAAAGTTTTACCCTATAAAATAGCCTATCTGAAGCTTGTTATCCAATCCAGTCTTTCAGCTTCGGTTACTGCACAAGGATGATTTTGAAACAGGGCTGTTGTTTCAGGACCATAGCCAGCGCCGTCTTTTGTGCATTGCCAAGAGATAAAATTGCTTAAATTTGAATCTCATGGTAGGCTATGCTATGAAAAGTAGGTTACAAGCACTGACACAAACTAGTCTGCTTACTGAATAGTTATAGTCAAACTTTTGCCATGGAGTTATGCAACTTGTTTGTTTGGCCAAAAAGCATTAAAGGAACGAGGATGGGTACCTTAAAGGTAGGCTACACCTGAGGTAGCCTTGGCTACCAAGGTCATTGCCACAGCAGCAGCAATGACTATGAGCCCAAGCATATTCTACTAGCTCTATCAACCAAAGACATTGTTTCCAAAGTAACAAACAAGGACAGAATGGGCCCACAATCCCCTAAGTTGTTTTTGTTTCACTTTTTTTGACCCTCATGACCCCAACCTTGTTGGGTATTCTTTTATTAGCAGACATCTCTCAGTGGTTAGGATCATTCATAAATGTTGTTATTTTGTGGGTTTTGGAGCTACATTCCATTCCATACTTTGATTCCTGAGTGGTGCAAGGGCACTCAAGTTTAGTACTTCACCACTGTGGTGAAATGAATGTATTATTTGATTTTGACACAGTAGTCTTTTATTAATATTTAACTTTTCAAGGGCTATTCCATGGTTAAATTAATGAGAGCAATGAACCAGACCCATTTTAGGTTGTAACATCATTCCAATTTCCCTAGAATATGCCTAGTATTTTTTATGATGCATGGATACTTGGGAAAGGTAGTTGGTTCTCGTGTAGTCAAAATGGCACTCAGAAAAGTAGGAAGTAGGATGATAATTTACTGTTTAAGGCTATTTAAAAACAAATAAATAGATACCCCCCCCCCCACACACACACACCCACACACACCACCACCACACACATTCACACACACACTACTATTTTTAACTACCCCTTCAGTCACTTCATCCTGGCACTAGGCCTGTTTCTAGTGGTGTATCTCTCTCCTCCATGCTCTCATTATCCCTCACCATCACTCACTCTCCTGGTTAGGGTGTCCTAATCCCTCACCACTAGTTATCCCCCTCTCAGTTCCACTGAGAGAGAGAGAGACGGAGAGAGAGACAGAGAGAGAATGAGAGATTTCACCATTACTGTTGCTAGTGCACACCTACCCTATTCCACTCTAAGGGCGAGGAGGATGTAGCACATATTGCACATATCAGTCATGCATAGTTAGGCCACCTTGGGCCTTCCGCTGGAGGGTGTAGGTGGCCATTGGATGTGGTCAGTCTGGCAGATAGTTGAGAATGTCAACACTGCAAGCTCATTCCAGAGCACCAGCGCTAGACAGGATGCGACTGTCTGAAACTCACTGTTCATTAGGCCACCAAGCAAAGGTGGTAGCTGCATCTATGTGTGCTGGCCGAGACAGATAAACAAGCAATCTCACTAATTGCTCCTTCACGCTCAATCTTTTCATTCAGTTTTCCCATTTCTTTTCATCTGTTTGTTTCTCTCTCTCTCTCTCTCTCTCTCTGTCTCTCTGTGTTCTGCTTTGCTGTCATTTGTGTGTACAGTTAAAGAGAGTAAATCCAGTATTTATTTGCCCTGTGCCCTTGGAAAAAAAAAATGATAATAAAAAAAAAAACAGGGAGAGTGAAGGATAGATAGACAGAAAGGGACAAAGAGGAAGACGGAGAGAAGGAACCGATTCAAGGGTGTTCCGTTTTGTTTTTCCCTTCCTCCATGTTCTCGCTCGTGTTCCTGGCAGCTCGGTTTAGTGGACGGAGCCAAATGTATTGATCCCGCTCTCTACCCAGAAGCCTCTGAAGGACTCTGCGAGAAACTGCTGCCTCTCCTCTCCTCTCCTCCCTCTCTCCCTCCTTCCCTCCCTCTCTCTCTCCCCCTTCATCTTACTACTATCTCCTACGATCCTCAATCCAGCCCTGCCCCTCCCTCCTCCTCTTCCTCCTCCTCCATGGCGGCAGATCCCTTGCGAGAGGCAGAATACCGAGGCGAAGGGCCCTTACCAGGGGTCGATCTGAAGAGGACTAGATGTCCACTCGACTCAGCGCCACACGGCTTGAGTGTAACTGGGGGGGTCAAGGCCGGGCTAAGGCTAGCCAGGGGGGACAGAGACGCAGAGCAGGTCGCGGCGGTCGTGGGGCCACTGTTTAAAGGGGTTTGAAGGTCTGAGCGCTCGTTGCTAAGGGTGGTCTCATTCTCCATGACATCCACTGTTGTGAAGAGCTTCCAGAAGGACATGTAATATTTCATAAATTCCGGACAAATCTTTTTATCCGGTAAACGAACTCATGCTTTCAAGATTCCAGTGCATTTGTGACATTTAGAAACTGTCTCCAATCATTTGTCAGATGGTGTCTGATACAGAATAGTTCAGCCTTCCTCTTATACATTTCGTAGTGTAGAGTACACTTTGATGTTCGCGGGAGGTTTTTCCTCTCTCTCAGAATGGCAAAAGGTTGTGCGCTATGCATCATAAATCCAAAAGGGCACTTACATGTTCACCCATACATGCGTAATGCACACACATCCACCTACACACACACACACACACACACACACACACACCACTACACACTGTTTATGTATGTTTACATGCGCATTACTGACAGACCAAAGCACAGGAAAAATATGTGCCTTATTCTGTGTTGCAACATAATGTTGGATTTTTCTGAAATAAAAATATCTTTCAATTTTTAATTATCTTTATTCACTTTCTCTGGCCAAATGATTTAAAGTAGTACATGTTTTAAATGGAACTGCATGTTTTAATGGATTGCTATGATTTAGGGAAGTAGGCCACGCATGCAAACTGAAGGCAGGGCTGAATCAGATTGCAATTGAGCCACTCCATTAGTTTGCGCTCAGCCAGAATTTTCCACGGTAAGAAATCAAAAGAAACGAATGGCTAATACCAAACTTGCAGCAGCCCCTAAATTAAATCACTGAGCAATTTGTAAATAATTCGAAAGCATGCCGGCATTAATGCTACAGGCTCATTCACTGGGAAGTCAGTAATAGTTGTAATAGCTGAGTGATTACTAGCAGAGAGGGGGAACTGGTAGAGATGGCTTCCCACTGAAGCCCTTTGCCGCTAGCCGAGCGCCTGGCTTCTTAAACCACACGGGCAAGGCAGGTGGGGAAACCCATAATCCATAATTTACAATAATAATAATTAAATTTACAAAGCAAGTGGAGCATTCTGGGTAATCAAAGTCGATTTTCCAGGGATGTGACGCTCCAATTATGCCTCTATGGGTTGCTGTACATGTGGCTCCCATTCCATACAATTACTGCCCACGGAACACTGGAACGCACATGCATTCTCAGCAGGTCCACGGACTCCAGCAGCACCGTCCCTCAAAACACTAACAAAGATTGTTGGACTTAAAGGCACAGTCCATGATTCTGTCAATAGGTTGTTGATTTTTAAGATCAACAGCCATTTCAATTATAATCCCACCAATACACACACACACACACACACACCTTCCATGGTTCTGAAGCAACATGTGGCTTGGCTGGCATACTGTGCGGCCAGATCCGAGGTATTTTTATTTTCCGTGACTGTGTACACACACTGGACTTTCTGGAGTGTATGCACAGAACATACATCTAGAGGACTGTAAGGACCAATAAGCTGACTTTGACAAAAAAGTGCATTGGGTTAGAATTGAGGCTGGCCTCTTAAAATTTTGTGACATGGAATAGGTCCTCACATTGCCTTGAACAGGTGTTCCAAAACGATTTTGAAAAATATATCTGACCGGCACTTTGAAGGGGAGCTAGAAATAGGGTGTGATAGGCGAGAAGAGGTCCTTCACGTTCAGCGAAATAGGCACTGACTCTGTGACATTGATGGGCGCTAATCAGAGAGAATGTTCTAGAGTAATTACGTCTTACCAAGTAATCAAGCCCTGCGTGCTTCTTGGAAACCCAGTCTCCAGAGTCTTACTGAGCACCCCAGGACATGTTCACCCATCATGTAGATATATCTTTTTCTTTTTGCCATACTGTGCTTTGATGAAACAGTAAAAGAGAAAAAAAATGAAATGGCTAACTGCCCAACATCTAAAAAGGCATTTTTTTTAAATGTGGCTGAGATATATCACTAGGGCCTTGAGCAAATTCATGAAAATGCATATGATGTCGTGGGAAGGGAAGGAGGGCATATATATCATCAATCAAGATGAACACGTAAGATGAACACGTGTATGCATGAATATATTTAAAATATGTAACATTTCCTGCGTAAATATCTGTAGAAAAAACCCTGCCGGCCTTATGCCTTGGGATAATGCCTCTTAACACTGAACATTACACACTTTAGGGGCAGCCGTGGCCTACTGGTTAGTGTTTCGGACTTGTAACTGGAGGGTTGCCGGTTTGAACCCTGACCAGTAGGCACGGCTGAAGTGCCCTTGAGCAAGGCACCTAACCCCTCACTGCTCACCGAGCGCCGCTGTTGTTGCAGGCAGCTCACTGCGCCGGGATTAGTGTGTGCTTCACCTCACTGTGTGCTTCACCTCACTGTGTGCTCACTGTGTTTCACTAATTCCTGGATTGGGATAAATGCAGAGACTGAATTTCCCTCACGGGATCAAAAGAGTATACTTATACTTACTAAACAGAACAGAACACAGAACAGCTGGAGGCCAACAGCACTGAAGAAGCAGAAAGGTATCTTCACATTTGATGGACAGCTGCATGGTCAGAAATATAACCCAAATGTGTAGGAGTTCCACCATCGTGCTTGTCACATTAAAACATTTGTTAGCCTATTATTTTTTTGTCAGCTTTATCAGAATAGTGTACATAATGCACTTCACTTTGTGCGCACTTTGCTGCTGTGGCATGTACAAAGTAATTATGCTTCACATACGAAATGATCTCCCCCTATAGGTATTTAAAATAAATGCATTATTCTGGCTGTTAGTTGGACTGCGCGTTGCATATTTTAGAGTGCAATTTCCCCCCACTATTGTAAATTGTCTATCACGGCACGTATATGAAGCTTCCAGCAAGGGCCTACCCATGAAGGGGGGGGGGGGGGGGGTGAACCGTAATGATAAGCCTTTCATTTGACTCTTGGTAGGACTTCATCATGGGGACCTG
>NC_063209.1:10120371-10220371 GCF_017589495.1 Alosa alosa | reverse complement strand
GATCGGAGCAGGCAGCTCTCAAGCTCAGCGGGGAGCTGCTACCCACCGAGTGTTTGGGGAAGAGCAGGGAAACAGAAGAGAAAGGAAACACACCCACCCTGTCTCCCTGACTCTGTTCAACACACACACACACACACACACACACACATCCCATGCCTTTGATTTGAGAGAGAGAGAGAGAGAGAGAGAGAGAGAGAGAGAGAGAGAGAGAGAGAGAGAGAGAGAGAGAGAGAAATCATTGTAACTACATGCGACTGCTGGCAGACAATAGACATAATCCAACCCATTGTTCATAAAAGCATTTCATTGTCAGAGAACCCTTTCTTGAAAGATTTGGTTCTTTTGGTCATACACACACACGCACACACACACAGGGATCATAGCACTCAGAGCATCAGTAGCAAGTATCCTCTAGTAGTGAGAACAGCACTGCAGAGACCACTGACAACTCTGTCTTGACTCCGACTCAAGCTCCCGATAGCAATCATATCATTAAAACAATGCACTGGGTGATATCACGGACATCAAGTGGCATCCTAAATGCAGTTAAAATAACAGTCCTCGCAAACACTGTCGCTTCTCTCTCTCTCTCTGTGTGTGTGTGTGTGTGTGTGTGTTTCTGGCACTCCACTGCATGAGGCTCCCCACTGCATGAGACACACACTGCTGTCACACACAGCCACCACTCATCCAGGCCTAGGTGGCACTAAAAGCCACGGGCTGCCGACCGTTTTCATCTTCAGATGATGCATTATGCTGAGAGCTGAAATTACACGTTCTACACTCACTAGCCTTTCATTTACCTGTCGGAATCTCACATGAGGACGGATCATTTCCTTTACTTGTGTTCATATACTACTGCTACTGCTACCACCACTACTGCTACTACTACTACTACCATTACTACTACCACTACTACCACTACTACTGCTACTACTAATACCATTACTACTACCACTACTACTACCATTACTACTAGTGCTACTACTACTACCACTACTGCTACCACTACTACTACTGCTACTACTACTACCATTACTACTACCACTACTACTACTACTACTGCTACCACCACTACTGCTACTACTACTACTACCATTACTACTACCACTACTACCACTACTACTGCTACTACTACTACCATTACTACTACCACTACTACTACCATTACTACAACTACTACTACTAGTACTACTACCACTACTACCATTACTACTACTACTACTACTACTACCACAACTACTACTACTACCATTACTACTACCACTACTACTAATACTACTACCACTGCTACTACCATTACTACTACCACTACTACTACCACACTACCACTAGTACTACTACTAGTAGTACTACTACTACTACCACTACTGCCGCTACTACCACCACTACTACTACTACTACTACTACCATTACTACTAGTACTACTGCTGCTGCTATCAGTATTATCAATACTACCTGTTTATTATCAATACTACCTGTTATAATATATTTGAAAATATTCTTTTTTCATTTTACAGCTTGCTGGACTGTTATCAGATTCACCATAGGCTTGAAAATAGTCATTGGAAATAGTCATTTTTATAATGACACTCATCCTGCTACCTTAAAGATGACTCTGGCATGTGTGTTAACACTCATAGCAGCATATTATGACGAATGGAATTCCAGTCAAGCACTCTTAATGACACACACATTAACACCCAAGCACAAGCACAAACACACACCTTTTACACAATTTGTGTAAAACCATCTATGTCAGACTACCATGTCAGAATGATTGCCCCCAAAATGACAGCCTCAGAGCATGCAATGTACCAGGCTCAATGTATGTGTGTGTGTGTGTGTGTGTGTGTGTGTGGCATCATCAGACACACCTGGGGCGGTGCTAACCGCCGGTGTGGCGCGCCAGACAGAAGCCATTATGTCAGCGGTGGCCGCTCCCAGCGCTGCTCTCATTAACCTCATCAGTGTGCCTCGTCTGTCAGCGACGCCCCAAATGTCACAGCGTTTTACACACGCCAAGCTGGCCGCCACCGCCATGTCACCACGTCACTCCGCGCCACGTCAGGGCTGGGATGACGCAGCCTGCCTCTGACAACGAGGTGCCAACACTATAAAGCCCGCTATCGGTCTCTCTCTCTCTCTCCCAGGCATCTGCTACCTGCCCTCACACACACACACACACACAGGTTCAGGGTCTGACGGGAGGTGCCAGTGCAAAGCAGGAGAAGCCTTTCCTGTCTCTTGCTCTCTCTTTCTAATTCCGTACCACTATGCCTCTCTCTCTCTCTCTCTCTCAAATCCTCTGTGGTTCTCCATCCCACATACATTGTGTATCTGCTGTCAACCCTCCTATACCTCCAACACACACACACACACACACACACACACACACACACACACACACACACACACACACACACACACACACAGGTCTGTGGTGGACTGTGGCGTAGGGTTAGAGTGAGAGGAGGCTAAGTGGTGGTGCACTGCTGGGAAAAGGTGTCGGCAGGCCCCCAGCTCACAGGAGTGTCGAACATCGGTGTTAATTATTAGTGGCTAATGGGGAACCTGCTAAAAAGCCATTATCACTTGGCTGGCTGAACACACTCTTGCTTCATCACACACACACACACGCACACACACACACACACACACACACACACACACACGCACCTTCACAGACACAGGCACACACACACACACTCACAAACACATACACACATACAGACACACTACATCCCTGACACACACTCACACAATCCTCCCACAAGCACACACATCCCCTTCTCTCTCTCTCACACACACACAGACAGATAGACACACACACACCGTCCCCCTGCTGCATTAAATGAAGCGAAACCTAGTTTGGGTGGCTCTGACTCTAATCAGACATCAGATGGGAACATCCCAGTTGCTTTTCAGACAGTTAGTTAGATCTATGCCACCAATTTATTTTTTTTATTTTTATGATTTTTTTTTTTAAGATGTCTGGAATGTGCTGACTTTATCAGCTCTTTGTGTCCTTTTCACACATTTGAATTGTGGGTCACACTATCATTTATTAGATAGGTTAAGATTTGAAACATCTTTTATTGGGCTGTCACCATTGGAACATTATTAAAGATTCTTGGTAACTCTAGTCTGAACATTTGGAGCTTCAAGCTAAATCTGTCAAAATGTTCTACAGAGATCAATTTAGGGAGTTTCATTGCTTTGTAAACATCCCAAATATTAAAAAAGCTAAAAAAAAAGACTAAAGCAGAAATAACTATGTTGAGTTTGTTAGGTGTTAGCCACTCTACCAAACCTGAATAAATAAAAAAACATTGGAAAGTATTTCAAATTAGGTTTTCAATTTGTTAAAAAGTTAACACCTCTCTCTTCACCTCTCAACCATGTTTTAAAAAAAAAAAAATCAGCCCAACTTAATCTCATCATCCTTTGGGAATCTAAATAAGGAAAATGTTTCCTCACAGGGAAGATGCATTTCATGGGTGAGGACATTGCTAGCTAGTAAACTCTAGTCAGTTAGCGACAGCATTGCTAGCTAGCAAACTCTAGTCCAGTGTTTTTCAACCACTGTGCCTGGGCACACTAGTGTGCCGTGAGAGATCATCAGGTGTGCCACAGAAAATTACCCAAATATCACTCACTGGTCCAGAAAAGCAACTGTTGCATCAAATCATTTATAACCACATGCTCTCATTAATTGTATGATTGCACTATTTGTGGTATGCAGGCATTGTACAACAGGGTTAGCCCCATATCCAGTATTCACAGAATCATCACAAATCCAGTTCATAACAACAATTAAATTAGATATAGTCACCTACAAATGAAACAGAGGGTGCTTGTTTTATTGAGCAGGTCTTGCATAGAAGCCATAATAAGGGCATATCTTTGTATTATTTGAAATTTTAGGTATGTTAGGTATGTTTATTTTTTCTTCACACAGGATGTTAGTGTGCAGTGGGACATTTTAAGTGTCAAAAGTGTGCCGTGGCACAAAAAAGGTTGAAAAACACTGCTCTAGTCAGTTAGTGACAGCAATGTTATGCAAAATCAATTCAAAATCGAGCAGAAGAACCAGTGATGCAGGTAATACAGTTTCAGTGTTCATTGATTCAGTACTACAGTTCATAGTCCTTCTGGAATAGTTGTCCAACTAAAACACGAATTGAAGTAAAATATTGTTTACAAATTTAAGTAAAAGATGTGATATATCTTTTATACAAACACAATTTAAAACCTGACATGTGTGACCTATCAAAATATGCTGATTAAAAAACACGATTGTTGCGCAAATGTCCCTTGAACTGGTCACAATAAAAGCCTAAAATACCGCCACACTGTGCCTCTGAAGGTGAGGTAACGGAAGGTTGGTAGGTAGGACTGTATGGTACTGTTTGTAATTATCACCGCTCTCCATATGGAGTGTTGGCCAGAACTCTAGTAAAGGCCAGGGTTGTAATGAAGTACAGGCGAGACTGCGGCAGTAGCCTAGAATGAGACCAGAGGGATTATAGGACTAGAGTAAGCTTGATTAATGCTAACATACTGATAATGCTAACAGCAAACTTATCTAACAGCATCTAACTGTTCAGGATACAGAATTAACATATAACGGTAGTGTACTTAATTCATAGATGCACAACTTCACAGAGAACTAAAGGGTTGTTGTTTCTCTATCACACATAGACAGTAAAAATGTTGAGTAGCCACAAGCACCTTTAGAAGCAAATGATCCATTGTAGCAGTGAAGCATAGGTTCTTCAGATTCCAGCACAGCCTTTTATTCTTTAGTAGAACTATTCATTAAGCTCCTTCAGTGAAGATGTGTCTAACTTGCCTCTGTTGCCACTGTTAAGCAATCATCATTAACCGCTGCAGTACTATCTACTCATATATTCTGGTATAAATTTAGGACTAAGTAGCCAATAGGTCATTTCATCCTGTATGTTTGTAGGGCATACTCTATACTGGATAGATGATATACTGTACTTGGATACTATATATTTCCAATGTTGCTACCATAACCATACCCCCAAACACATATTTAAAAACATGTTAATTGATTACCTATTAAATGAGGTTCATGAGTACCAAACACAATAAAAAGTGCTTAAGTACAAGGCAAGTACAATATAAAATGTGGCCAAAAGAGCTCATCAGAAACGTTATATTATATGAACATGAAAGACAACAAAGACATTCAAGTTCTGGTTTGCCATCCTCTTTCTACTGTAGCTATTCAGAGACAAAGATAGACATTGTGACAATCCATGATGGCAGTCCAGGTGATTGATAAGTCGTTTTGATTTGAAGATCATTTCAAAGGTCTTTTGAGCCTCTCTCAAAGAATCAATCAAAACGAGATGATATGGATCATAAACTTGGAAAGTAGTAAGAATCCTTTTTTAACAAAGCTGTATTTTTATTGCTTAAAACAGTGTCATACTTTCTGTTTTTGTTCTTTCTTTGTAGCCTGGTAACACCTTGTAGTCGCTTCCTTTTTTCTTTCCTTTTAAGTGGACGCAACTTTGATCTGTCACCAGCAGGGTTTTTAAAATAATTTCCAGTCTTTTTTCAATGAAAAGATCTGATAATTATCAGATGAAAAGCTTGAGATTTTAATGGCTTCGTGTTGCACACACTTCAGCAGAGAGAGAGACACACACACAGATTCACACAAACACAGATTCACACACACACACACACACACACACACACACACACACACACACACACCCACCCTCTCTCTCACACACACACAATCTCTCTCTCTTTCTCTCATTATCTCTCTTCCTCTGTCTCTCTCTCTCACACACACACACACACCATTGAAAAAAGTGTGTAAAAGATTATATTCGATTTCTCAATAAGGACAGCAAAACAGGTAAACTTTTGAAAGCTGCGTTGGCCCGTTGAGACGCGCCGCGCTCCGTCTCTGCACTCCTCTCTCGCTCTGTGCCACTGGCTGCTAGGACACTGTGGTCTCGGCGTCTCCTGTGTTTGTGCTTGTTGTGTTGATTCTCCATCTTAAGGTTAACACATTCCGAGAAACAGACACCGCTGAGACTCTGCGCAACCCATGCAACTGACGGCTGCTGTCTCCTACGCTCCAGCCGAACAGGCACAAAATAAATGTGTGTGTGTGTGTGTGTGTGTGTGTGTGTGTGTGTGTGTGTGTGTGTGTGTGTGTGTGTGTGTGCAGCATGCATGCCGTCCCCCGTGTGTGTCAGTGGATGAATAAGGACAGGACAAAAGGAAATCTTTCTGACATTTAAAAGTGCTTCCCACAGGCCCAGGGACATGAGGAGAAGCCCTAGAAACGGCCCCGAAAAAGGCCAGAGCCGAAGACGATAAGAGGAGTATCAAAACTCCCCGTGATTCTACCACAACTGACATATAGAGTTCCTCCCCATGGGCAGGCTGTCTTGCTGGCCCCTCTATCTTACCTCTCAGGTGAACACACAACCTAGCCAGCCATCCCAACCCCCCCTCGTTTGCCATGTGCCTTGTGGGTCAGTGTCATGATGGCGAGTGATATAGAGTCTGTCTGTGGCCGAGTTATGAGCCTCCTGAGCTCACAGAGGTTCTCTCTCTCTCTCTCTCATTCTCACACATACACACACACACACACACACACACACACACCTGCTAGTAGGGTTTTTCAGCCATTCCATTCTTCTTAACTGTGTCTGTATGTGTTCAACAGCAAAAATGGTTCCATCTAAACCTGGCAGGGATTGAAAGGAAGAGTATTTGACGTGAATGTGCCTCAGCCCATTTCTCATTACATTTAAGTCCACTTTATATACATGTCTTGTCGCAGTGATAATGAAAGAAGACTTGTCAGTGCTTTCTCTGACAGAGGTTAAATTGTGTTTCAGAGATGCATGGAAGCACGGTCTTTCACATTTCAGTCTATTGTTAGGACTTAACTCTACCTGTCTTTCACACAATCCAACGTATTTGGAGAACCAATGTGGGTTGGAGTTCTGCGAATCTCCATCATTTCACTATTATTTATCTAAGATCAATTATTCATTCACCATTTTAAAATACTTTATGCTACACACACAGGCACACATTCACACACACACACACACACACACACAAAGCACACACACACACAACGAAACATTCAAAGCAGTATTTTAGGTTTGTGCATTGGTCAGCTAAATTCAGCTTGTTTGTAGAACTACTTCTTTCCGCCACATATCAACTAATTTCTCAACTTGCAGGACAAACTGCCATTAGGCCAACTAGTCCTAAAAGGATGGTTGCTATGGCCAAAAGCCTTAGCTTTGAAACATCACTATTTTATTTAGCCAACATGTCATCCAACTAGCTAAAATCATCATCATCAGAGCTTTAACATCAGTAAGCATTCAATCAGTAATCCAGTTGTAATGTTAATGTTTTGACAAGCACACCAATTCAGCCTACCTTGTTCTTGCCCATCAAAAATTACTCATCTAGCTTTGCTGCCTGCGTCCTTTCTGTTTTCGTTGTTTAGAAAAACTTTTTTATATCCATGACAGCTTTGAAGTATTGAGTTAGTGAATTAGCTTGTGTGCTGGTAACACTGTGTGCGTGCACTGTCATTCTCTCTCCTGCTCAAACAAAAGTATAAGTATATATACTCTTTTGATCCTGTGAGGGGAAATTTGGTCTCTGCATTTATCCCAATACGTGAATTAGTGAAACACACTCAGCACACAGTGAACACACAGTTAGGTGAAGCACACACTAATCCCGGCGCAGTGAGCTGCCTGCATCAACAGCGGCACTCGGGGAGCAGTGAGGGGTTAGGTGCCTTGCTCAAGGGCACTTCAGCTGTTCCTATTGGTCGGGGTTCGAACCGGCAACCCTCCGGTTACAAGTCCGAAGCACTAACTAGTAGGCCACGGCTGCCCCAATATGCGTGCGTATAGTTCTGCATTAAGTTGATTTTGATAGTGCTTACTTTACAGAAAAATGTAAATAGCCTACTGTCATGCAGTTAATGACATACTGTGCAGAGTTGTGAAGTTATGGTAGGCCAACCTGGTGTAAATACACACACTGGGGAAATTCTCTCTGTCGTTGTTGAGTAGCCAATGCACAGTGCATACGGCCGTACACCTGCAGGCGTGCCTGCAAACACACACACACACACACACACACACACACACACACACAGCACACACACACACACACACACACACACACACACACACACACTACCCATTTCTCTGTTCCTTTGAGCTTACCAAAAGACCAGTGAGTCACTGCACAGTCGACAGGAGAATAAAACAGCGCATGGAGCCCATGCACCATTATCATCTGACATCCAATGGCATGACGAGCCCTGACCTCTTAAAGGTCCCTCCTGTAATTACACTAAAGTGTGAGAAGGAAGCGGCCAGAGGAACACCGAGGAAAGACTTTTTTTCTTCTACTGTACACATATTATGGCCTTCATCAGCATAACTGGACTGCCAAGCAATCCCGGGGGGGTTGATGCTCTGAGCACAGTTAATGACTGTGTGTGTGTGTGTGTGTGTGTAAAAGGCACATTTACTTTAAAGTGAGTGCAAGTCCAGACTTATGCACTACCATATGGAGGTCTACATCTCAAGCCTTGCTGTGTGCATATGTGCGTGTGTAGAATGTGGTGGAGTGTGTGTAAGAGTGTGTGTGTGTGTACATGTGTGTGGGTGCATGTATGTGTGTGCATTTGGGTGTTTGAGTATGTGTGTGTGTGTGTTTAAAGCTATATAGCTCGTGTTTGCAGTCTACACTTTCTCATCAAGTAGCCATCTGTGCCACCTCTACATCAAAGCGACCTCTGCTGCCGAACAGCCTTACAGACTAATTAATTATTTAGCAGATCTTCTTTTCTTTTTTTTAATGTGCCACTTGCAAGCATTTTGTTCTGAAGTTGCTCGCAAAGCCCAACAGGAAGTCGAGAGGTTGTCGAGAGTTCCGCGTAGATTAGCCTCGGCTCAAAACACGAGCACTCCTCCGCACCGAGATCTTAAAAAAATGTGACACTGTGCGGCAGGGGGGCCCTCCGGGTCCAAACCAAATGAAGACTAATGAAATGTGGATTAAAATTTCAACAGCTACAGTGGCAGCTACGGATGCTTTTTTTCTCCTCCTATCTGCTGTTTTTTTTTCTTTTCGTCTGTCTCTCATTATTACACTGTCTCTGGTTTTCCATCGCTCATTTAGTATTTGCGCCTTCACTGTCTATCTCTCTAATTCCCCGTCTCTTACTTTTTCAAGCGTCTGTTATCCGATTTCCTTTGTTATTCTCTCTCTTAATGTCTTTCTATCACTCTTTCACTCATTTGCATTCTTATTTCCACACATCCCTCCTCTTTTCTTTCTCTTCTCTCCCTTCTTTATTTCCTCTTTTCTCTCTTCTCTCCATTCTTCCCTCTGTAGCCAGCCTCAGATACTGGCCTCAGGCCTTTTTGGTGCGGATTTTCTGTCTGTAAGAAAGATTATGCAAAAAAAAACTATTGGGCCGGTTTCCATGAAACTTGGTACAAACATGTAGCAAAGGTCAAGAAGGAACCCATTACATTTGGAGTGGTGCTGACTCACCTCTGACTGGACATATGTAAGTTTTACGTTGGCTAATGTTGCGAGATGCGGCAGGCTACTTGGACTTGAGGGTCTCTGCCAGAACCGTCTCTGTCTGTGGTGTCTGGGTGCCCTTCTTAGTTATAATATATGTGCTAATTATCTTCTAATTAATGATCATTGGGGGGACAGCAAACATAGCAGCCTTACACATCCAGTCAATCACCAAGGCAAAGCCAGCCTAACACCTTAGGGCAGGGGGTTTTCAACTGATTGTGAACTAGGGACCACCTTTCTGACTAATTACGCAACCCCAGGACCACCACTGAATAAAAATACTGATTCCCACATTGCAACTACATTACTGAATCCATTGGTCAGGGACCACCAGCAATGTCCTCATGGACCACAAGTGGGCCGCGGACCACTGGTTGAAAAGCCCTGCCTTAGGGCAATAACACCCATCAAATCAACATAGTGAAACAAGTCTGGATCTTTGGGAACAATCTTTAATTATGACACATATTCAGCTAGCAGGAAGTCATAACTAAATGGTATAGCAGAAGGACAGGGCATACGGTCACATTGATGGCAAACTACCACAGGGAACGACTACAGGTATTCAGTGGGATGAAACCCACCAAGATCACCAAAACTCACAAACACAACCACAACAGCAATGCCATGTTATACCACCCATCATATCACCATGGCAATGCTATCCAAACACAGCCATCAAATCACCATGGCAATGATAACACACTCATCAAATCACTACGGCAATGCCAGTAATGGTGGCCTATCACACTCTCCAAAGGGCCTCGGCAACAAACTGAGCTGTTTGCTTTAGCTGGCTTGAAATCTTTACTTGTTCACTTCTCAGCACCTACCTTTCACTCGTCCTTTGGGTCTCTCTCTGTGAGGACTTTCTCTCTTTTTTATTTTAACTCCTGTTCTATCGTTCTCACCTCACACATTTCCTACCATTTCTCTTTTTCCTTTTACACCGTTCTTCTCTCTTCTATTTTTCCTCTATTCTCATCTCTTCATTTCCTATCATGCCCTTCTCCTTTTCACTCCAGCCTCTCTCTTTTTCTCTCTCTCTCTCTCTCTCTCTCACACACACACACACACACACACACACACACACACACACACACACACACACACACACACACACACACACACACACACATCACACACACAGACACAGACACACACACACACACATACACACATCACCACACACATACACAGACATACACACACTTGCTTCCTCATTCTGTCTCCTTCACCTTCTCTCTCAATATTCTTCTTTATTTGAAATGACATGCCCATAAGTCACACCACTGATGGAGGTAGGGGGTACAGGGGGATTAAGAGAGCGTGTTCAAGGGTCTCTCTCTCTCTCTCTCTCTCTCTCTCTCTCTCTCCCTCCCTTTCCCTCTCTCTTACTGGGCGTGAGCGAGTGGCAGCTTGCCGTCCCTCCAGGTGTCTGGGCGCATAAAGCAGCCGCGGCCTGGGAGATTTACTGGCTGCCTGGCCGCTCATCAGCCCTGACACCCGCCGCGGTTATGAGCGAGACCGACCAGGGGCGAGATTTACACCCCTACCCACCTCCATCCACCCCTTGCCTTCCCCTACACCCAACCTCATCCCCTGCATCCGAGGAGGGAGGGAGGCACACACATGAATTTAAAGTAGCGTGGGGATGCGTTTTCTCTTTTCACCCTCACTGGTGTTAATTCTTGCCTCGGGATTAGGAGTTAATATGAAGTGTTGTTGTCATATACATAGTTGAAGTAGTAGTAGTGGTGTGTTGGATGGTGTGTTGGGGGATTAAGTGACACTGTGGTCAGGGTACGAGGGCGTACGCCATAGAGTGGTGCAGTTATGCGCACGGGTACACAGGCCAGACTGAAGGATTGCTTCATAATTCTGTCGCGGGGGGATCGATCCAGCTTCCCAGAACGCACCTGAGAAGACCGCTGCATTATGGGGTGTTGGGTGCGGGCGGCCCGCCTTCCTGGGTCTGTCCTTGATGCAAGGCGTAAAAAAGTGATGAGGGCTCCGGGTGGATTTACGGCGGCTGTAATTTCCCTCAACTTCATGTGAAATGGAGGAGAGGAAGGGCCAGAGGCGTCTCCTGACATCTGCCCTGAAAGATGGCGAAAATTTACCCCTGGTGAATGATGGCTGCCTGGTGTGTCAAAATGGTGACATGCACCAAGACCCTAACTTGTCTGTTTTTGTCACTGCTGTTATTTCTGTTCATTTCAAACACAAAGATTCAATCTGCCTGTAATGCCAGCTGTTTTTATTATTTCACTTTATCTCATCATGTCTTCCCTCGGCTATTTGTTGCCTTTTTATGACTGGTATCAGAGCACATTGTGATATATAAAAAGGCCATAAAAAGGAGGCATTGAGGAGAAAATAGGCTGTGAAAGGGGACGATGTGAACAAAATGGCCGAGGTCGGCGGAACCAGGGGAAAGCTGGTCTCTGCCAATGGCCTGCACCTCCCTGACCTTCACTTCAGGCCCGAGGAGAACTTGTGCTCCAGAGTGTGCTTTAGGCAGTGCAGTGCGTCGGTGCTCAAGCCTTGAGCTGCACCTTTGCACTCAGTCGCCCTCCATCCCCACACAAATATAGAGATCGGCCTCCATGAAACAGGTCTTGGTATTTAAAAGAAAAAAAAAAAAAAACAGAAAAAATATAATCTTGCTTTCAGTGCACTGCTGTGTGTGTGTGTGTGTGTGTGTGTGTGTGTGCTCACTCGTTCAAGCATCAGTTGGCCCTATTAATTGCTTGTGTGTTCCCCAGTAGGCCCGTGTGTAGTGTGGTGTGAAACTTCAAGATGCCGCAGACAAATGGAAAAAAAAAACAACAACAACCACACACACAGACAATCCTCAGGGGCGTCATTTATCATGAGAGGGGAAAACATATTTGCCCCAATCATACAATGACAAAAAGGCCATAGCCATACCCTTCCACGTCGACCTCTATTTTTTCCCAAGAAATGTCTTTCTTCTGCTAGAAAATGTTGGTTCTTTGATACTGATGAAGAGACTTGATTCAACTCATCAGCCATCTTTCGTCATTATCATCTAAAACTATTCTAATACTACTGCTACTTGTACTAGTGCTATTGCTACCACTATTGCTACTACTGCTAACATTGCTACTCATAGTATTGTTACAGCTACTAATGCTCTACTAGTACTATGCCTTTACTACTACTACTACGACTACTATTACTAGCAATACTACTACTACTGATACTACTATTACTACCACTATTTTTACTACTACTACTAACACTGCTACTCATAGTATTGTTACAGCTACTAATGCTCTACCCATACTATTCTCCTGCTGCTGTTGCTGCTACTACTTCTACTACTACTATTACTACTACTGCTACCAATGCTACTACTACTACTATTACTACTACTTCTACTACTACTATTACTACTACTGCTACCAATGCTACTACTACTAGTAGTACTTCTACTTTTGCTACAACTACTTTTACTACTACTACCACCACCAATATTACTATTATATATTATATATTACATGAGGCCTCGGCATAATCCTTGATGCTAAATTTCTATGGCATATTAACTTTCATTACAACTACTGAACACCCCCCATATCTCTCAAAATCAAGTTCTTAACTGACCCATAAATTCTACATGTAATTTGGAGTTTTCCCAACTCTTAAAAGTGCTGCTCAGACTTAATTGGGGTAAATATGTGTACATATGAATAAACAAGAAAATGGACATATAAACATGTTTTTGGATGCCTGGAGACCTTGGTTATATCGGATCATTAAAAAGTTGTTTTGCCGCTCTTGTGAGTTCTTCAACCTATTTGCCTCCAATTGGGGCGAACCGAAAATGAGAAGCCAGATGACTGTTTTGGCATGGCCACTGTTTTCCTGACAAGAAGCAGATTTGCCTGGCATTTGGTTGGGAGTAAATCAGCTCAGTCAGTGGAAAGGCCACCTCGCGAACACCTGTCATTTCACCTGAGATAAACACCTGCAAACAGACCATAATGACACCTACAGAGAGACAGAAAGAGTGAGCGAGAGAGAGAGAGAGAGACACCTCAGCATTTCGGATGACTGAAGTGAGCATTTCTGAAAGCAGTCCTTTCTTTAAAATGTCACTTATCTCTTGAGTAGCTATTTAGTTATGCATAGCGTATAGTGGCGTTCCTTTTCACAGCTAAAAATTACAATATAAAAAGAAAGAAAGAGAAAAGAAAAAAAAGAAAGAAAGAAACATTCAATACCGACTCCTTCCCTCTGACTCTTTATTAGTGCAAAAAGCCAGCGGCGGATCTACTTAATTTTTACATCCGCGATTAAGAGGGCTTCCAACAGCGGGGCTGCTCTCTCCTCAAGTGCGTTTTTAGATGAGCAGCGAGAAATCTGCATTGATTACTGCACATTATTCCCCCCTCATCGCCACGCACAGCCCCGCGCTGCTCCCGCCCTTTCAGAAAAGGTGCACTCTTCTGCACTCAGCGCAAGACAGTGTGTGTGTGTGTGTGTGTGTGTGTGTGTGTGTGTGTATGTGTGTGTCACAGTGTGCTTGCCACAAATACACATAGTAACACACACACACACACGCAAACACACAAATCATGCCTTTAGCAGCTGTCTCCCACACAGTGAAGCGTTGGGGTCGCGGAGTCACTGCATTCTGAGAGAGAAGATGTAAATCTGTCTGTACTGACCTGTTAACCACCCTGGGTCACAGTCCTGTCCCTGGGAGAGAGTTCTTTGTCTGGGAGCATGGCCCCAGTATTTGGGAGCAACAGGTCTGCTCTTCTGGTGCAAAATGAGGAAGATGGAGAATCAGAGGTTGATTTGTTAGGACAGAAGTAGACTACAGAGAGATTAAACAGCTATTGCATACTTAACGACATGAAATGAACGTCATGGAAATACATCATAGAAAAGTCACATTTCTCTTAGACATTGTGTTCCTCTGGGAAGAGCTGAGCTGAAATGAACTGCTATGATTTTCCTTTTGAAGTCTGGTAGCTTGGTGCTCTGCCAGGTGGTGGTGGTGTCATTACTAGGCACACTGCGTCCTAACTGCATGCGGCACAATTATCAGCGACAAAATCAGCTTGATTGCTTTGCTTTCCATTAGAATGTCCTAACCGGATGCAACGCTACACAGTACTGTGCGGTGCGTCATTTTAAGCAGAACTTTTTTTGGGTGCCCTTTTTTTTTTTTTTTTCTGTAGCTCGCATTGTTCTGCTACATTGAACGAGAAGCATGATGCAATAGACCGACATATTGAAAGGATTTGGTGAGAATGAAGCGCATTCACGCAACAGTCAGCAGGCAAGCTACTATAGGAAAGTATACTATAGGAACATGATATAAACATGATATAAACCTTTCAGTGTAAGTGATCCACATAAAGACATAGGTTTCATACCAGTTACAAATCATGTGGATATGGATACAGTAGTTACTTTGGGTGATATGAAGGAGCAAAATGGAGCAGTAATAGAATAGTAATATGCACCTGTTATACCCATATGATCTACAACAATTGATATGCTTTCCTCAAAGGCGCCTTGGCTTGTACTGAAGGACAAACAAGTGCTATACAACTTTAAAGTCTACTCTACATAAAAGACTTAGCATATAGCATGGGACTAAAAAACATATGCAGAAAAGAGCTCAGATATATTGCTTTATTTTCGCTTTATGGCACCTCACAAAATCTTGATGTGGGCTCCACATAAACTGCATCGGACAGGTTTTTTCGGACGGAGCACTTTTCATTCAGTAACGTTTTATCTTTTCCCCACCCTGGAATTTATATTTAAATGCAACGTAATGTGCCGTAATATAATCTATGCGCCTCTGTGTGTGTTTTAGCTGTGTTGGTTGTTTTTTTTGTGAAGGCGTAAGAGGCGAAACTGCATCAGCGTAGTGGAGCGCGTGTTCTGCCGCCACAGTGTCATTTGTCATGTCGACGGGATATATGCCACCATGGAAATATCTCCTATTTAAGCAGGCTTTCATAAAACATATTCTTTGGTAATAGTGTTCTGTCGAGACCTTATGTATTATTGAACAGTTCTCATTTTCATTCAAACAACCTGTAAGTCCTTCAGTGTGGTGAGAGAGGAGAGAGAGAGAGAGAGAGAGAGAGAGAGAGAGAGTAGAAAAAATACTTAATAACATTTGCCAAGAAAATTAGTCACCTTGTCCTTTGCAGGCAATTTTCTTTTGGTCGCCATGGTATTTATCAAGCGTGGGATATTCAGGTAAATGTGAACTTCTGACGCATTTTTATTGAGCTCTATTTACTGCTGGTCTCATCGAACGGGCCTCTCTTTCCATTCACACACGCGTACTCACTCACACTCACACACACACTCACACACACACACACACCCACACACACAATGTAAAGGTTGATTACATGCAAAATGGTATTTCCAGGTTGACATATAAACTAGGTGGTTCATTAATCTCCTCTCCTTGCAGACTTATACCTGTACTACCCACCCCCTCCCCCCATACACAGACATCCCCCTCTCCTCCCCTCATCTCCACACCACCTTTGGCCTCACACCTCCTTTTTCCTTCATGTCAGGATGCACATGCTGCATAATTTGGATGATGTGTGTGTGTGTGTGTGTGTGCGTGCATGTGTGTGTGTGTGCGTGCATGTGTGTGTGTGCGTATGTGTCTGTGTTTGCATGGGGGTTATTCTCTTGTCTTCTGCGTGGTTATTCAATGTCAGCTGACACCTCCCACTAATCCAAAGGCTTTTTTGCTTATCTGGCATAAACCTCCCCCCCCACACACACACACATGCAAACATCTCTCCTGTGTCACCCAGCAATCCATCTCCGTTCTGCCATGCAACAACATCCTCCAAATGAAAGCACTTATGAAATATTCAATCGTTATGAAAGACTCAATGTTTATTGATACACATTTTTTTTTTCTACTTACCAGGAACATGTCATCGACTTACAGTGTAATTGAATCCCAAACACTACGATCTTGTTAATCTATTCAGTAATTTATAAATCTGTGTCAAATAGATTGTGTGTTTGTGTTCATTCCTATTTGAGGTGGGGGGCCTCTTCTCTCACTCTATCTCATCAGTTGTATTTTCTGACAGCCTGGCCGTCGCTTAAAGCATCGATCTGCCCGGAATGGTTTGATCACTCTAATTGATCTCGAATCACCTTCATAAGACGAGGCTGACAGCTGCACAGCCTGACAGTCGGAGACAGATAGACCGCAATGGAAAAATACGGTACAAAATACAACATTCGAGAGAACGCTAGATTAAATGGAAGCTCTACCAAGAGTCGGTCTGCCTCAACTTTCAGAATCTCCTGTCTAGCACACTTATCGTCTGCCAGGATCTGAAAGAATGACCTCGGCTTTCATACCGGCCCGAGGTCGACACCAGCGCCAAAAATGTTCTCACATCTATTCTTTATAGTGTTAATATTTTCAAGTCCATGATTTAATAGCCAAATCCATATCTACTAAATGTTGTAGTTTCTCCCTCATGCTGCAACACATACTGTTGACAAACTAATGGGACTGCCACCATTCCAGTTGCTAGTGTTTAACACTAAAGTGGGTCTCTATCAGCTTTAGTTCAACTTTATTTGATGTGTCTCTCTTTAACCTTTAGCCCGATTAGAATTCAGCAGAGACGAGACGAGATGTAAGCCATTATGTCTGGGGCAAAGTTGGGATAAATGCTGATAAGAGAATTTGCAGTGGCTTTGATAAGAGCTAAAATGGAGATTTTATCCATTTGTGTCTAAATGAAAAGAATTAAGTCTTTCATGACTAAAAAATCATAATATAATATAATATAATCTCTTGATTGGAATAAATTATGTTTCTTTTCCCCCCATCCCTCATTCCTGAGTTGGAGTTTGAAATTGTTGCTCTTTATCTGTAGACAGAGTGCTATATAGAGTTGTGACAGTTTAGGAACAGTAGTATTGGGATGTAGATGAAGTTAGGCTGTTGTGTTTTAAGACAGAGAGCATGGGAGGGTTATTAAATTGGCTTGGCACGCCGGTTAAGTGGATGGCAGCATTATTAGATCGGATTGGTGCAGTGGTTAAGTGGATGGCGGCACAGTTAAATCGAATTGCCGCAGCGGTTAAGCGAGTTGTAGAGAGCGCCGCTCTCTCTGTCATGCGTCACGATGATGCAGGAGGTAAGAAGGCAGCATATGTGGAGCGCATCAGTGGCACTATGAGACAAAAGCACACGTCAATACAAACACGGTTTCAGGGCGGGGGTTGGATTCCCTCTCTACAGAAGGAATTACAAAGTGTGTGTGTGTGTGTGTGTGTGTGTGTGTGTGTGTGTGTGTGTGTGTGTGTTTTGAGCAGGGTAATTTATGAGGGGGCAGGAATAGAACACTAACAGCACTTCTTTGAGGTTTATGTGGGCGAAGAGCAATAGAGTGCTTGTGAACTGGTGTAATCTTGTGGACGCAGTGTTGTACTGTCCAGCTGTTGGATATCTACTGGCAATCTACAGTCAGTATATTGGACATTTAAAAGCTCTAATCTCTAATCTCGCCTAAGTGTGTTAGAACGTGTGTGTATGAATATTGTGGAGAAGTGTGGGCCTTAATTGTTAGGACTGAAGACTTTGCTGACTGACGTCTTCACGACTTCTGTGTCCAGCCTTTCATAATGTGTGTCACGCGACAGGACAGTCCACTCAGGAATCAGTAGTGTGTAGGGCAGGCACTCTGCCCGCTCACAGAGTCAAGGCTCAAATCAAGTTTGGGTCTGTGTGATGGTCAGATGCTAGTGGGTACCACCTACCACATGTTCACAGACACACACACACACGCGCACACACACACACAAAACACATGTCAAACATACATACATAAAACCAGACATCTTGAATCATGTTTATGTCTCTGTTCAGACTACAAAAGAGACAATCAGTCCGCAGCCATAACTCAGGACGTTTAAATGGATGACAGATATCTCTCTGTCTTTCTCTCTCTCTCCCCCTCTCTGTCTCTCTGCGTGTGTCTCTCTCAAACACACAAATGCAAAGCAAATGTCAGATTTACAGTCACTCATAAACCACCGTCCCACCCAAGCCCACCCTATCTGCCTGATTGATACGGCTGGAGATGGAGCTTCACAGAGAGCGGAGAGACCTCTCAGTCTTAGTCTGTGCTCTATCTACCCACAGAGCCCCCCCCCCAAAAGCACATCCATCACTAGGGATGCTCACTCACTCTCTCGTTCTATCTCGGTTGACTCCATCCCTCCTAATAAGGAGCACTGGCTCTTTTTCCGCCTTTCTCCGGCTGTGTTTTACTCTTGTCTGTGTACCCATAGTTCCTTCAATACAACTCGGTCATCAGCAATGCTCCCTCCCTATTCTGTCTGTCTCGTTCTCTTACTTCTGACGCAAATGTAGCCTCAGACAGCAACCAGTCGTCCCTCAGCACTGATGGGTTCCAGCTCGGCCGTCTTCCACTTCTTCTGTATATGAGACTGCTGCGGCACTAGTGAAGCTCCTTGGCAAGGGCGTAAGGACATGCACACACACTCACATGCACACACTTCCACAAATGTGTGTGTGTGTGTGTGTGTAAATCAGAATAACAGCTCCCTGGTTTGCGCTCTGGCTTGTTCCCTGATATGGGTGGCACAGATGTGTGTGTTGCGTTGTCGTTGCCCATCAGCTCACAGGAGATTCCCTCCATCGTCTCTCAGTGGCTTTCAGCGCGCCGTAATGTTCACAATAAAACAGCGGTTCACTCCGCGGCCCCCGATGTGCTTTCGCCGGCATCCTTTGGCGCAGTACATTTATTATTATGCTTCTTCGTTCCACTTTGGCGGATACATCATGGCTTTTATTACGGTTGCGATGATGCCCACCCCCCCCCCCACCCCACACACACACCCCCACGCCCGAATGGGCCCTTGTGTCTTGCTGGCGGCGGCACTTGCGCTCGGAAATTCATTGAGGTGAACGGAGTTGTATACAGTGCTCCCTGCCCCCAACCGCACCCCATCTTGCACACCCCATGGCAGGTCTGGGAGAAGTAGAGGGATGCCAGGCGGCTCAGTGCTCAATTCCCACGTTCCTGCGATTCACCTCTACCCCCTCCTCCTCCCCCCAAACAACTCACCCCCCACCCTGCTTGTACGTGTCTCTTATTGCTGCCATCCCCTGCTTCAACAAACCCATTTAAAGAGATGGCAGATGGTGATTTTTTTCCCCTTCTCCGTTCCCCTCTCTGTCTCTTTCTTTCCTCTCTTTTTTCAACCAGGCGAGTTAATCAATCTGTTGATAATTCCCCAGAGTCTTTATCTGATTCAGTTAAAAGGAATACAAAGTGCCCCAATTACTCGCCAAAACGCCACAGAAAACAACAACAACAACAACAAAAACCAGAAGACAAACAAACACAAGTAAACAGCTTGACTCGTCGCCGTTGTTATGAATTCTGACAAATTAGGGTGAGGGGAAGGCTCAGCATGCTTCCAGGCTTGGAGAACGCGAGCGCACAAAAAACCCCAGCGCTTGATAAGAGCCGAACAGAAAAGACATGACAAGGGGATGCAGCATCTTCAAAGGCGCGCACAGATATTTTTGCCAAGGGATCAAATCCTCGTGGAGCACTACCATTCCCGCTGATGTGATCCCACCGATTGTAAGGTTGTGTACAAGGTCCTAATTTGTACTAACCGACACAACTGGAAAATCAAAGGGTGAAATCATACCTTGTCAAAATCACCGCTAGCAGCTAGACAAAAAAGCAGGAACTGTAGGCTCTGGGCTCTGGGAACTAAAATTGAGAAATTCCACATTTTTATATCATTATTTCAGAATATCTTCAGATATCCTCACACAAAGAAAAGATATTAAAAATAAAATGGTATGAAGGTATATTTGGTGCGAAACACCGGAGCACATCTAACAACACGTTCTAAAAATCACAAATGTGTATCTGTAAATTTGAAGTCACAGAGATGTTTTCTCTTGTAAACACAATACAGCAGTTGCAACTTCTCAATTTCTTCATCACAGGTGCACCAATCCTATGCTATACTTAAAATGTAATAATCCTATGCTCGTATTTTTGCTTAAGTCGCTGCAGTATGTTTATCGCAAAACATGTTAACACACCTGAATAGACAATGTGAAGTTGTGGGGAAAAGCAAAACATTTACATCCGCAAATCAGTATGTGAACATCCAATAACAGTAGTACATCTGTGGAATATTTTCCCACAAATGTATTTCTTGAATATTTTTCCAGCATAAACACGAGTCACCATGCTAATTCTGAATTTATTGTCATATATGCTCAGGAAGTTTGAACCAAATATACCTTCATAAAATGGTCTCATTATGCTTTGCATGTTACCCATGGTCCATCCTGTTTCCCTGAGGACAACAGCCAACAGAATCCACTCAACCTCTGCCCTGCTCTAGTCTGGCTTCTCCCCACACAGCCATGCCTTCAACACCTGTCTTCCCATCTTTATTTGCGCTTTTAGGTGGAGGACCCTCTAGCACGGAGACAGCCTTTCAAGCGCGGCCTGCAAGATAACATGGCATGCAATAACACAGGCCTTTCATATTTCAGCCATGAAAGGCCTCTCTTTTGTCTGCATGGTCCGTCGGCTCGAGAGCCATGCCCACTTGTTAGCCTTAAGGATCACTTGTGCGTTATTAAGAATGTTATCCTGGCCTGTTTTTTTTTGTGTAATGAGAAATGCTTTGCTGATTGGGAGGTTGAGCTCAAGGACTCTTGCTGCCCTAACTTGGCTTTTTGCCAATCAGTGAAGTGACATCTCCTGTCATTTGTGCCCCCATACAGCATGGTTGGGTGCCGCAGCCCCTCCACAAGAGTCCATGGAGGGGTAGGATACTTAATGCAGAGGCTATTCTTCCAAAAAGCCAAATGAATAGAGGCACTTTCCTAAAACCCTGGTGTTACTGAAAATATGCAAGAAGGATGATCAGTGTGAGAAGATGTTTACACTCTGAAAACACTCTTTTTGCGGACTGGACTCATTTTTTAGTTGGAATATATCACTTTTTAGGGAGACTTGATGCGTAACAGATTGTAGTTACTATCGCTGTAATTGCAACTGACAGGGTGAAAGATGAATTAAGATGAATTAACAGATATTATACAACGAATCAACTTCCTGATTAAGTTTGATTTTTGTCACATTTTCCTGTCATATCAGACAAGAGATGTTATTTATGTCCTCATGTGCACATTTCAAAACCATCACCCTTTTCCCTAAGTATTGATGAAACTGTTATAAACATGCATACATAAACTCATACAGTAAATACTCATATCTTCCCGTCAAAGAACGAAGGCTGAAAGTAACCATACAAGGAGTGAATGTTTTTTCAGTACAAAAGCAATAATATAGCTGGCCGACATTTTTCTTTTGCAAAATGTTCCTAGCCTTCGTGATGGATGGGGTGGCAATATTGCTTACTATTGTTTGTACTTCTACATGCATTTGCCCACCCGGACAATACACAGCCAAAACAATAACTGTTTGTTTGAATAGGTCAGATGGAAATTGTGAATAAATTGCATCAAAATGATTGTAAATTGTGATGACACTTTCGGTCTGTCTTTACAATGCCTCTGATTGGTTTAATTCATCGTTTATACCATGCTGATTGGCCTTTGTGAAGACGCTGTGTTGAGAACCAGGACAGATATATTAAGTAGTGCAATCGTTTTTTACACTGCTATGTCATTGCATGCTCTCGTCAAGCCCCTTGTTTTGCAGGGTAACAATGAGAGTGCAAAGCAGAGAAAAACATCATTAGCCTCCACTGAAACCAACTAACTGTGAAGTAGACAACACACAGATTATTCCATTTTAAGGATTACAGTGGTTATCCTATCCTCCTTTCTCTATTAGTCTTCTCCAGTGGCTCTGCAATGTTCTCATTCCTCTTGATGCTCCTCTTCCTGTATGCCCTCCCAAGCCATCCTCACTTATCTCAGTGATGGATGTGATAAAATGGACAGACACGCATCATCAGAGAAAATCAGAGATGTAGTCATCTTAAAAGACACACACACACACACACACACACACACACACACACACAAGATGCCTGTTTGGCGGTATGACTCATGGTTGGTTTTTTGGCAGCGAGATGGCTGGTAGTGAGATGGGGATGCATGGCATTGGCACAGAGAGAAAGACATGGCAGCTGCGGTGCTGGCATATTGATTCGGGATGGGAAATGTTGTTTACATTTTGGCCCCGGGGTGCAATGTCTGGCGCAGCACCTGACCTGGTTTTGATATTTCCGGATGGTTCTTCACATGAAAAAAAAAAAAAAAAAAAAAAAAAAAAAACGGTGAGTAAACCTTGTCTGTCACAGTGGTGAACTGTAAACCTTTACACGCACTACCCCGCAGGCACTCAGACTGAACATAGACATTTTTTCCGTCCTTTTCGCTTCATATGACTAGATAACCTGAGGGCCGGAGAAAGGGAAGGGGAGGGGGTGCAAAACCGAGAGAAGAGAGATGAGGAAAGACAAGAAAAGTGGGAAGAAGGAGGGAGGGCAGAGAGGCTTTGATTGTTTTACATGCAAGGCTAAATGCCTTACTAGAGGGCTGTATGTTGAGGTGATGTTATCAAGGCCTACAAGCTACCGCTTGGTGTTACAAACCCAAGCTGACAGCCTGCCTTAAACATCACCTATTTATAAATACCCCTGGATTCTACAGGCCTCACGAGACGTTTTACTCTGAAATCCTGTGGCTAGTGTGTAATTACAGGGACATTTGAGTTCATCTAAGAAAAGCAACACACATTTAACTTACCGGTACTAAAAAGTCTCTTTTTTTCTACTGCTGGAGGAAAGACAAGAAAAAGAAAATAAACACAAGGTGATAACATGCAACTACAATTTAAAGGGGGGAGATATACTACAGGTGATATTTCCCCAAAATGAACTTGCTACGTAGCTGCTGGACTAGTATAATTTAATCGACTTTAATGGAAGTCTATTTTATACTGTTTTGTATAAAAAAAGTAACAGAAGGGTTGCCAGTTCGAACCCCGACCAGTAGGCACGGCTGAAGTGCCCTTGAGCAGGCACCTAACCCCTCACTGCTCCCCGAGCGCCGCTGTTGTTGCAGGCAGCTCACTGCGCCGTGTGCTGAGTGTGTTTCACTAATTCACAGATTGGGATAAATGCAGAGACCAAATTTCCCTCATGGGATCAAAAGAGTATATATACTTATACTTACTTACTGTGGATTTTTTCACATCCAAATGAAATCCTAAAGATAACTCAGATCTTAAGCAGAATGCAAACCATCACCAGAAATCATAAACAAATTAAAGCAATATATCATCTCCACACATAGAGTATGAGAAGGCAAGTCCATGATTCCAATCCAATTTTTATCAGATTCAACTAATTGTTCATTAGGATCATTTAGCTGCTCAGTGAGTGTGTGCTCAAGAATAGTTTGGTGTTTGTGTATGGTCTTGGCTCTGTAAATGGGAAATATAGTGACTCAGATGGAGTCATAAACAATTCCACCCAATCACCACATTGCTTCAGGAGCACAGAAAGGAACAGTGTAATTTAAATGGCTGCTGAGCTGAAAAATCAACAAGCTTTCGGCGGAATCGTGAACTGCATCTTTAAAGGGCAGCATGCAGAAGGCTTTTGTTGGCTCCTGTTCTCAGCAAGCTGAAACAGTGTTACCAGAAAACATCAGTAAACACTCTAATTGGCTCTCTTTATGTACACAATAATGGAGTTTTTATTATTAATTCTTTATTTAATATTTTAAAGCAGTCATTTGTTTTCACCATATTTATTTATCAAAGCTCTAGCTTAGACCCCCAGCATTTATTTTATTTTTCTATTTTGGGGGGGGGGGGGGGTGGAGGGGCATGTTGGGTAATTTAGTTTACAGCCATGAGCTGAACCACACAAAAGAACACCTAGGGCCGTATCTACCGTACCGCCGGCAGCAGCTCGATGAATGAGGAACTGATTTGGATTGCAAGGAGGCGGTGTGGAAATAGCCCCATTGTAATAAGTGCTGACTGAGCGAAGTGGTCAGCGTTATAGCGGAGGAGGGCCTTGTGAGCGATGACGAGAGAGCCATTGTTATCCAAAGGTTGTGGAGAACCGGGAAAACACTCCAGAAAAAAAAAAATAGTTACATATCAGGTTGAGGGTTAGGAAAAAGGAATTACTTAGGCTTTAAGATGCTGGTCACATTACTACCACAGCTCAGGAGCACTTCAATGTGGGCCTTTCTGGAAGAGTCTACGTAGTTTTTTTTAATGTGGAGACAGAGAGAGAGGCAGTACACTTGGAAACACAGACCAGTGAGAGGAACAGGTATCTATGAGTTCTGAGGTCTTACTTAGCATTTCTAGCCAAGCAAAGAGAAAAGCAGAGAAAACAAGCATGCTCCCTCTGTTCAAAGCCTAGCTGTAGGATATGTCAGGCAACTAACCATAAATCCCAAAGTTTCCTTTTATATATTTATTTCCCTGAAATTCATCTCAAATGCATGGAGAGTCAACCTTGGGTTTAGCCAAGCCTATGACAAATCGTAGTGTGAATGACAAAGTTTACAGGAATCTGATTTTTTTTTTTTGGGAGGGGGGAAAAATACATAAAAACCTGGAGAAAGCTAAAGCTATTACCCAGTGCACATTGAGTGGTAAGCCTCTTAGCCGACTGAAACACACCTAGCGTACAAGGCCTCTTGCGGGAGGCTAATCCATGCGCGAAAAGTAATCGCGTGTTAGGTGATCAAACGCACAAGGAACCAACCAACATGAAATGTTAGAGCTGCAAAATCCACAGTAACAAATCCCATTACCTCTCCACTGCAACATGCTGCCACTGTCCTGGGATTTCTGGAATAGGCTTCTCTTCTGAGAGGCTTCGCATGTCAGGAGTGCGGGGATTGTTTAAAGATAAGTAAAGGGAGGGATGGTGGATGGCCTTCAAGGAACTTTTTCTGGCAAGCTTTCAAAACAGTTTTGGGGTGCTGTTTTTTTTCTGCAAGAGTTGCATGAGATATCGAGAAGGCATGTAAGGCAAGCACTGCCGTTTAAAAGGCAGACATTTTACATTTGCGCAGTTTGCAGCTTTGTTTAGCATAACAATTAAATTAATTATCATTACAGGTGTTCTGCCCCCGCTCGTGTGTGAGGTGGTTAGACGGTTACATTTGCTGGGCAGACAGACAACAGTTTCCCCAAGAATGACGCTGATGTTCCTTTTAAATGTTTTACTTGGAAACACTGTAAAACTAAATACATACAAAATATAGCTTAGTTATATGTTCAGAATACAGCAAATATGTGCACAATCAATAACATTACGCTTTTAATACAAATGGATGGGTTAGCTTAAGGTTAATATGTATGGTGAATTCCATTGGGTTGTAAACAATTAGCATGTTAGACAAAAGGTAATCATTCAAAACGAACTAAAGTCCATAGACAAAGTTCCACACAGAGGGAACTTTTCCATTGCAACTAGGAATCATAAAACTGAGAAAATACTTACAGGCAAATGTTTTCTGGCCATGTAAAACTGAGTAGTAAAAACGTGTCTGAGTAACTCATCAATGTCGTTCTGAACTAACTCTGGAAACCCCCGCGGGCACAAAATAACGTTACTGCAAGTGCATTTGACCACTAGAGGTCTCCCTACTCCTAAATTAACAACAGAACAGCACACTCCCGCCTGTTATACTACATTATAACACTATTCCCCTTTCACAAGTAGAACAACTTCTGAGACTGGCCTAGAATACACCTTCTGGCTACCCTGTTTGACCACCTTCACTTCCACTTTCTTAACTTTAGAGTCTTTGCTGGGAATGGCATTAACCACTACTCCAACAGGCCATTCATTTTAAACTTGACTTGTCCATCTTTGAGAAGCACGACATCTCCTTCTCTCAGGTTTGGCTTTTCTTTGTGCCATTTTCGCCTTGGTTGGAGTGACACCAGATATTCTTGACGCCAACGTTTCCAGAATGTGTCAGCTAGAGACTGGACTTGTTTCCACTGCTTGTTGTACAGGTCTTTGAGGTCATACTCTCCTGGAGGTGGTGACACTGGCTCAACTTTCTGTGTTAGAAGCATAGCTGGCGTCAGGACAGTGGGCATGTCTGGATCGGATGACACAGGAACCAGGGGTCTGGTGTTCATTATGGCCATGACTTCGGACATGAGTGTGACCAGAACCTCATGAGACAGATGGGGGGTGTTTGTCTGTATCAGCAGTGCATCCAATATCCTGCGTGCGACGCCTATCATCCGCTCCCACACTCCACCCATGTGTGAGGAGTGGGGAGGGTTGAACATCCAAGTGCTGCCTTGGTCTTGCAGGTAAGCAGTCAGTTCATGGTCTTCAGATTTTATTTGAAGTTCCTTGCATGCCCCGACAAAGTTTGTCCCTTGGTCAGAGCGGAAGAGGCTGGGGCCACGAACAGCTGTGAATCTTCTCAATGCATTTATAAAGCTTGAGGGATGACAGAGACTCGATCACTTCGATATGCACAGCTCTTGTAACCAGGCAAGTGAACATGACTGCCCAGCGTTTATTCTCTGCAATGCCACCTCGGGTTCGTCTTGAGCTTATGGTCCATGGACCAAACACATCAACACCTACATTTGTGAGCGGAGGACCTGGGTTGAGTCGTTCAGCAGGTAAGTTTGACATTTTTGTTCTTCCATTCTTCCTCTCAGCTTTTACAGGTTACACATTTACGTAAGATGCTTGACACTAACCTCTTGCCTCCAATCAGCCACAGTCCAGCAGAGCGCACAGCGCCTTCTGTAAGATGCCTGCCCTGATGTGCGACCTGTTCATGATGGTGCCTCACCAATAAGGTAGCTATGTGATGCTTCTTGGGGACTATGATTGGATGTTTCTCCTCCCAGAATGCAAACCCAAGGTGATCGCCCTCCAACTCTTAGTAGGCCATCCGTATCCACAATGGGACTCAGTTTCCTCAGAGGACTGGACTTAAGCCAGATGGCCTTAAGCCTTAAGCCAGATGGTATCTTTCAACATGGCTGCTGGCACTGGCGGGTCCCATGATCTGCAGGGTTGTGTTCTGTACTGACAAAGCCACTGTTCGGGTTTGTGGACTTCCTGATCAAAGCGACTCTGTTGGCCACATATACATAAAACCTTCTGCTTGTGTTGTTGATATAGCCCAATACGATCCGGCTGTCTGTGTAGAATGTAACTTTGTGGATGTCTGTGTCCAATTCATCTGTAATTAAGTCTGCCAATTCAACAGCCATGACAGCAGCACAAAGCTCTAGCCGTGGAACAGTGTGTGGGGGATGTGGAGCCAGCTTTGACTTGCCCATGAGGAATCCAATGTGAGTGTGACCTCCTTGGTCTGTTGCTTTGAGGTAGGCCACTGCTGATATTGCCATGGAGGAGGCGTCAGAGAAGACACAGACTTCTCTACATTTTGTGGAGCGCAGAGAGACAGGCACATAGGGTCTTTCTATCTGAAGCTGCTCAAGTTCAGAGAGTGAGTCTGTCCATAGTCTCCACCGTTCCTCTTTCAGTGCTGGTAAAGGTGCATCCCATTCAGTTTGTTCAGCGGACAGCTCTCTGACTAAGGCCTTTCCTTGGATTGTTACAGGTGCCACATATCCTAGGGGATCATAAAGGCCATTAACTGTGGACAAGATTCCCCTCCTAGTGAATGGCTTCTTCTCTCTGGACACACTGAAGGTGAATGTGTCAGACTGTAAATTCCAGGTAAGTCCTAGACTGCTGTGCTGTGGTAAAGGGATCTACAGTTAGCTCCAAATCCACCAGGTTTTTGGCTCTCTCTTCAGGAGGAAAGGCATCCATCACTGCACGGCTATTAGAGGCTATTTTGTGTAATTTGATGCTTGACTCAGCTAACATTTCTTTTGTTCTTTTCAGGATGGAGATGGCTTCGTCGTCAGTAGGGAATGAGGTGAGCCCATCATCAACATAGAAGTTTCTCATGACAATTGCTTAGGTTCAGCACCATGTTCTTTTTTCTCCATGCAGGGCCGCTCTTCTCAGGCCGTAAATGGCTACCGCAGGGGAAGGAGAGTTCCCAAAAACATGCACTTTCATGCGGTATTCAGTGATCTGCTTGCTTGGGTTGTTGTCTTCAAACCACAGAAACCTCAGGAAATCCGCGATGGTCTTCACGGACGATGAAGCAGTAGAACATCTGTTGGACATCAGCGAAACCGCTACAGGCTCTTTGCGGAAACGCATGAGGATCCCAGCAGTGTGTTGTTCATGTCAGGCCCTTTAAAGAAGGACATCATTGAGAGAGGCCCTGGTGCTTGGCTGGAATCGAACACCACCACGTATTTGGTTTTTTTCTGTGGGTGATAGACACGAATATTGGTAGGTACCAAGCGTTCCTGTTCTGCAGTCAGCTGGGGCGGGTTCTGCTGATCGGAATTGAACATTGCTTGCATGAAACTGAAGAAGTGTTCTTTCATGCCTTGTTTCTTTTCTAGCATGCGGAGTAGGGGCGTGAGACGGTTGACAGCATGTCGTCTGTTGTTAGGTAGAGCCAGCGGCCTGTTTGACCTGAAAGGGAGGGTGCTACCCAACAATTTGCTTCATCCATGTAGACCTCTTTGTCCATGAGGTCAAAGGAACAGCTCATCTTCGATGGACATGCCAAGCTTGTCGTCATGCTGCGTTCTTTGAAACACATTTCTGCCCAAGGGTCTACCTCATAGCTGACACTGGCTACATAAGAAACACCTGGGGATATGTGGGATGGCACAGGTTTATCAATCTTCTCTTTTACTACTAACCTGCTGGTGCATGGGCTCAGGATGGAATGGCCCGGCTTCGTTAGCACACTGGTCCTGAAGAGGCGCTGACACTGGCGGCTTTGTGTGTTCTTCCCAGACACACATCTCCTATTATCACCCATCCAAGATCGAGTAAGCTGGGCAAGCGGTGCATTGGGAAGCCCATTACATTGTTCTCGTGCTTTATGCACCTGGATTAAGTCCCGTCCAAGGAGAAGTAAGATTGACGCATCTGGGTCCAGGGCTGGGATTTTGTCTGTAAGGTGCTTGAGATGAGGATGATGTCTGGCTACCTCTGGTGATGGTATTTCAGACCTGTCGTCTGGTAGCATGTCACACTCAATCAGAGTAGGCAAGGGAATGTGGGCATTGCCGTCTACTGATTCCACAATGAAGTTACTGGCGCGTCGCCCGGCAGTCTCAACCACCCCCTGAGCATGTCTTCAGGTGTATCTGGCTCCTGCTCCTTTGACCCCAAAATGTTCAAAGAATTCTGTTCTGCCAAGTGACTTATTGCTTTGTTAGTCAAAGAACAGCATAGGTCTTCATAGCTTGGTCTCTTTGCCCTGCAGGATACACCAGGACAAGAGACAGATCTTGGAACATGATTTTGAAGTGTTCACACTCCCACAGATTTCAGTGCATTTGGACGTCACCGATGGAACAACCTCCAGCTGCTGCGGCTCCCGCCATGATCTGTAGTACTCACATGGGCATCAGTTTTCCATGGGGCCCAGGATGTAAGCTGGCGGGTGTCTGTTGCTGTTGCACTCTTTGCACTCCACAGGCTTGTCACAGTCTTTGGCAAGATGGTTAGATGATGCACAGCACCTGAAACAGATGTGCTTTTCTTTCAGATAAGCTTTTCTTTCATCCAATGTTTTTATTTCTGAAGCTGCGGCACTTTCTCAGTGGATGAGGCTTGTTATGTAGCGGGCACTGTTTGTCAGGATCATCATCTCTGCTAATTGTTGTTGTGCTGTCACCACTACTTGTTGAGACTTCAGTCTTTCTTACAGCAACTGATGTTCTCGCGTGATGACTGGGCGACTGGAAAACACTTTTCTGTCTTGATGGCACACCATGCTCCGTTATGCTGGCAAAGCTGGGGTCATTCGGCGTTTTTGCTTGTTCAATGGCGAAGTTCCGCGAAGACAACAAATGGAGGGTAGGGCACCTTGTGTTGTTCTTTGTAGCGTGATCCTACAGTAATCCACTTTTCTTGTAGGTTGTGCGGTAGTTTCTGGACAATCGGGCTGACTCCACGGGAGGTGTTGAGATCACGACAGGCCAGGTAAGTACCCGTCGACCCTAGCTGCTTCTAGTTCCATGAGAGTGTCTCCAAGCTCTCTTAGTTTGTGGTTGTCTTTGGCTGAGATTTTGGGGAAATCTTCAACTTTTTGAGGAGGGCGTTTTTCGATGACCTCAGGTGAGCCATAAACATCTTCCAATCTTTGCCACAACATCTCGAGGCCTGTTGGTGCATTATGAATATGTACTGCTCTAATTCTTTTAGCTTGCTCAGGCGATGATGGACCTAGCCATTTTACATAGCAGATCAAGCTCCTCTCTAGCAGAGAGTTTTAAGTCATCAGTAGAACTGAGGAAAGATGCTTTCAGGCCCAGTAATTCTCTGGCTTATCATCAAACTTTAGCAGACCTGAACTCACCAGCTCACGTCGCATCAGGTACCTGCCTAAATCAGTTGTAGCTGCAGTACTGTATTGCCTCGTGTCATACATAGGGAGTGGATGCGCTTGATATGGCAAGGGAGGCTTGTAATCATCGCTGATGGGTTTAATGTTGTGGGGAAGTTCTCTATAGCTGTGTGGTTGTCTTTGTGCATTTACAGTGCTAGTGACCGGATTCGAATTCAGGTAGCTTCTCCTCTGGACGGCGTTGTCGAGCCAATTCGAGGAACTCATAGTCACTGATTTCACTCGATGTTGTATCACCTTGGTTCTCACAGCTCTTCACTTCACCGCTGTCCATGTTAGATTGGCGCACTGGTGTGTGTGGAGTTGTAGGTGGCTTTGCATCGGGAGGTGAGACTGTGACTAATGTATTGATTGTTCTTCCACTCTGATAGGACTGATGGCCTGGATGTTGAACAGGGGTCTGCGCCGGTAGCACTTTCACCATTAAGTTCAGATGGGGTCTGAGACAGCATGTTGGCTTTAATTGGCTGAAGTGGGCTTAACAGTTCATAATCATCTTACGGCAGCTGCTTCTAGCATTTCAGCTTCTGCAATTCGCGGCTGCCGCCTTTTTTTCTAGTTTCAGTTCATGCAAACTGGCGTGTAGTATAGCTTGTTGTTTTAATAGCTCAGCCTCTAAACTTAGCAAGCGCCAGCTCAGCGTAGCGCAGCTTCTGCTTTAGCCCGTGCTTTTAAAAGCGGGGAATTAGCTACAGAAGCGTTTGTTTGTTCTTGAACAGTTGGATATTTGTGACCCGTGTCTCTAGTTCTTCAAAATCCATTTCTTCGTTTCTTTGTGTGGTGATGATTGTTTTGTTTTCTACTTACAGAGCGATTATTGGCCGTTGGAAGAGTTGCCTTTTACTGTTCTGCCCCAGCTTCGTGTGTGAGGTGGTTAGGCGGTTACATTTGCTGGGCAGACAGACAACAGTTTCCCCAAGAATGGCGCTGATGTTCCTTTTAAATGTTTTTTACTTGGAAACACTGTAAAACTAAGCATACATACAAAATATAGCTTAGTTATATGTTCAGAATACAGCAAATATGTGCACAATCACGTAACATTACAAGCTTTTAATACAAATGGATGGGTTAGCTTAAGGTTAATATGTATGGTGAATTCCATTGGGTTGTAAACAATTAGCATGTTAGACAAAGGTAATCATTCAAAAGCGAACTAAAGTCCATAGACAAAGTTCCACACAAAGAGGAACTTTTCCATTGCAACTAGGAATCATAAAACTGAGAAAATACTTACAGGCAAATGTTTTCTGGCCATGTAAAACTGAGTAGTAAAAAGCGTGTCTGAGTAACTCATCAATGTCGTTCTGAACTAACTACGAAACCCGCGGGCACAAAATAACGTTACTGCAAGTGCATTTGACCACTAGAGGTCTCCCTACTCCTAAATTAACAACAGAACAGCACAACAGGTTTATTTCTGTTGGTTAGGAAGAAGTACACAAAGGTCTAGATGGGCAGACAGAGGGCATCAAGTTCATCAAGAGAAACATTTATCAAATGTGGTATAACGGGATCGGCAGATTTCTATTTCTTATCCACTACACTACCTCTGCCCAGTGGTATTACAACAGTCAATTCAAAAAGATAATATAGATATGCGTGTTTACTATGAACAAACCATTTTTAACTGTGTGTAAACATAATTTACAGGTGAGACTTAATGTAGGAATAATGCTTTACAAACGAAGAATACAGTTTTTAGTAATAGTTTACATATGTTTAATAAATGCTTAACAGTGTGTAGTAGAAGAAAAACAGAAACTCTTGTATGGTCGTAGGTGTCTCTATCTGGGCCAAGGTAGTGTAGTGGATAAGGAGCTGGACTAGCATGCAGGGTACCCTGAAAAGTTGGGGGTTCGATTCCTGTCTTTAACTAGCCTGGCTAGCGCCACCACTTCTCAATGAGACGTGGTCTGGGAACCAAACGTTAATTTTCTCGTATTTGAAAAAAATGCCCAGATCCGTTTATTGGGTGCCACGGATGTCTATCAAATGCGTCTGTGCATAGCTCATCATCGTCTTGCTTTCCCCCCTGTTCTGTGATTGGTTCCCTATCTCAGGCGAAAATTTGCTCCATGGTCTCCAGGCTGCCTTAGCAGCGTGAATCAAATCGCGCGCAAGGCAGCATGGGAACACCCAGGCTAGTCTTTAACTGTTGTGTCAATGGCCTTCAATTTGATTGACATGTGTACGTCGCTTGTCTGCTAAATAAATATGTCTGAATGTAATCTTTACAACTCATTTGAAAATGCGTAGCAAGGCAGAGAAAATCCTCGCTTTAGATAAGCTCACAAAATATCATTAACTTACCACTTGTAACTCATGAGTTAATCATGATTTATAGTATTAGGGAGTGGTTTATAAAATATGTATCCTCACCCTAACTAATCATTAGTGCATGTGTATGTGTTAAATAATGGAACTATTACTTCATCAACAAAATATTATTACATCATTTATTAAGTATTAACAATAATTTATAAACATATTTTAGATATAGGCTTATTATGAACAAACCATTTTTAACTGTGTACAAATTTATTTATGAGAATTAACATAGAAGCAATGCTTTACAAATGATGAACAAAGCATTTTGTAATAGTTTGCAACTGGTTTATAATGGGAAAATGATTTCATTTATAAGTGGTTGTTTCATTATTTATTAAGTATAAATCATGTACTTACAAACATAATTTTTGGATAGGCTTATTTATTATGAACAAACCATTTATAACTGTGTGAACAAATGCTTTACTGATGATAAATTATGTATGAACAAGAAATTACTAATGATGAGCAAACCATTAACTAATAAGTAACAAAGACTAATACATTATATAATAGTAATAAATTATGAATTTTGTGTAGTTATTATAAAGTGTTACCGATTTTTTCTTTTTGGGTGTTGGTGTAATGCTAACAGTGTAAGTACACATTCATACATTGTATTCATACATTGTATGGTAGTGTGTGTGTGTGTGATTGTCTGTGTGTTAACTGAGATGCTGTTGGTCATGTTGTGGGTGGCTGGGTGTGGGGTTAGCATCAGCACTGCTAACCTCTAGCGAGTAAACCTCGCAGCTGGCTACAGACACCGTGCTGTACTGGTGTCCATTTTTTCGGCAGCTTGACTGCTGTCCCTTTCAATTCCAGACTCCTCTGTGTGTGCTGGCATCCTTTGATGTAAGGCTTGGTCTCACGACACACATTGTGTCACCCCACAAAATGTATGCAAATTTCACTAGCTCTGGTTATTTCCTTTTTTTTCTACTTAAGCCTTAAAGAAACTTTTTTTTCTTTGAAAACCATAAAGGGAACATGCAGAAAAACTGCCTGTCCTCTCTCTTCTATTCACCCAGTTGAGAATAATCACTTATTAGAGAGATACTAGCCATCCATGTGGAGCTGCTTTGAAAAGAGCAAGAATAACTCCGTTTGAGAGCGACAGCAGGTTGCCTGGATCAAGACTTGAAAAGGTGCTTGATTGAGACTTAAGACAGTCTTTTCTTTCCTTCAGGACACCAGTACACTTTTTCCCTCCACTCTCCTCTCCACTCTCTCCTCTCTCCTTTTCTCTTTCTGTCTCAATTTCCATCCTGATTTGTTTAACAAAGGCTAATTCTGCTTATTGGGAGAAAACTACTGGTGTTGAGTTTGTCCATAAGAGCAGACCTTTGACATCTTGTAATTCCGAGGAGGATTTTTCACGCCTGTTTTGGTGCAGTGAAAAGCCCCACACACACACACACCTCCCGCCAACAGTGATCAGATTTGAGGGAAGGTGCTCAACAACAGGGCAGGCACCTCAGCTCAGTAATTAGCATGTAAATGCCGTGACCACATCCCCCACGGATGTGTCGGCCGCTATGGTGGCAGCGGCCCCCATGCACTCGCTTTCACGCTATTCGGCAGATCACTTCTTTGGGCGGATTAGCCATGACACCCCATAGCCTCTGATCCTCACCCCTGACCCTGTTTGATGACATCATCACAATTAGCCTGCCAAATTAGCATAGCGCTAGTTATTTCATGTTTTTTTTTTCCCCTCCATGTTTTTTTGTGTTTACAGTGAAGTGAATTCAGAAAGCCTCGACTACAAAGCCTTCATTTTGTGCAGACGGCCCCTGAAGGAACGAAACACCAGACTTTTATTGGGGAATCAGCTTGGCGGCACAGCTCAGGGTAATAGAATTCAAATGATGATTTTATTAGATTCAAATGTAATAAAAGTGTGTTATTTAGTTTTACAGTGCACTGAACATAAATCATCCCCTTTTCCTGCGTGCAGTGCAACAGCACTGTCACAACATTTTTAAATATTTCATGAGGTAGTTTATTGATCTTCTTTATGATGAGCATGGCTGTGAGTTGTCTTTTTCAAGGTCAAAGCCTTCTCCTGCCATTTGACATTAAATTGCTGACAGCTTTCGAGAAGAATGGCTTCTTTCATCACCACAGATAACAAGAAAGCAAAACTAAAACCAAGAGAGTTGTTTTTTTTAGTTCCTCCACACTCAATATGTCATTTTAGATGCATGATAACCCAGCCTTTAATAAATATAAAAACATCCATGCTGTTTTGCACCCTTTAATATCCCTGACTGAGAAAAAAAACACAAACCATCGGCCTATTTTGGCCCACAGCAATTTCAGCCGTGCTGACAACATCTCAGGTCTAAAATGACAATGTGGAGACCCCTGAGAGTAAGGAATAAAGGTATTTATCCAATTTCACTCAATATGTACTGTAGGCACCATGATATGCTGGATTGGAGCGTCTTAACTAAAGACGCCACTGCAAAGAAGCCGTAGGGTGCTTCTACAGATTGATTCCAACCAACATTGAGCCAGATTGGGTAGAGGGGAGTTGTGCAATGTCCCTTTTGAACACACACACACACACACACACACACACACACAAACACACACACACACACACACACACACACACACCATCTGGAAGACAACTGCATTGCTCTTGCCGTTTGTGTAGGTCCCTCTCTTCCATAAATAAGAACTGCGGCTAATCCAATTTTAGACACTTGACTGGCGGAGCTAATTAAATAGTATGAGCCTTTGTCCATGAAGTGGGACCAGTTTTCTCGGACCAGCGAGCAGCGTGGGCGACAGCTGGAAGATCCTTGTGCGCCTTTCTGGTGACCGTGGCAACGGCAGAGTCGAGGAGAGGAGGAGGAGGACCATGGGAATGCTAATGTCGCTAGCCTTGTGTGCTAATCCAGCAGCGCTAACGATTTGCGACTTTGTTCTGGACAGCTCCCTGAAAAGACCTTGGTTCTCCTTTTGTGATTAAATATGTTCCAGGGTTCTGGTGGAAGTGGCCTGAAGGTGAATAGCAAAGGAGACAGGCGTGAAAACGTCTACCATTGTGCTTGCCTCTCTCGAATCAGGGGCCTATTAGTTGGAGGGTTGTAGTAAAAGGAAAGGCTCTTCCAAGTAGAAAGGGAAGCCAATATGGCTAAGTGCTTCTCAGAGCACGGTAAGCAATATTGACATTTGTGTGTCCAATTGCTTATTTGGTAGTGAGGCCACAAACTGAAAAAAACTTGAGTGTTCTTTTCTTTGCCCCCTCAACACAGATGCTATATCAAAGCACAAATATGTAATAATTCCTAGTAATAGACAGCACCATTCTTACACTCACTGGTCTGGTATTATTCTCTCTCTCTCTCTCTCTCTCTCTCTCTCTCTCTCTCTCTCCATGCTTGCATGACCAAGGCCTGCCTATAGTTGTGTTCCAGTGATGCGACATAACTGGATTCCCACACTGCTTTATTGGTCCTCCTGGTGGCATTGTATGTAGGAAAAGCCCCTTGCATGTGTTTGTGTGTGTCTTGTTATTTTTCTCTACATTTCCACACAGCCCAACAGGATTGTCATTTGTGTGAGAGTGTGCGTGAACAATGGCACTTTTTACACCATCCAAACAGGATTTTCATGCCACTTGACTTGGCATGGCTCATGACATATGGGCTCTACCAGATTCTCCAACGTCTCAGAGTCTTTTATTCTAACTGAATGCACACACTTACATTCACATCATACAGTACACACACAGAATATTCAACAAGAATGCAGTCTACAGAGAAGCAAACAACTAGAGTGTAGTTTCTTATTGCTTGCTAAATAACCTTGTATCCATGTTAAATGAGTCACGTTGACTCCCAGGTGTTGTATGTGTATGACTCCCACAGATATAAATCAGTATATTTACACATTTCTTAGACATGAATACAGACTTGGACCTTGAAGAGAATAGTAGACTGTAATGACAACTTATCTCAATGAGCAAGTGTAATATACACCGTTCAGAGCCTGAATCAATATGAAGGAGTTGAATATAAAATAAATTGAACTTGCAAACCTCTTGGTTAAGTAGTATAACTCCTCACAGGGTATAATAAGCATTCATGTGGGAATTGGCACATCAACTATCATGCCACTTACATTAAGGTCAACCACTGAATCCCACTTCATCAACAATAGTACATTTTTAGATAGTTATTTTTAAAGTGACTTTCAGTCCATTACATTTGAATTAGTTGCGTATGTGATTTACCTGAGAGTCTAACCACTAGGCTTGGTGTGATTACCTCTACGTAGAAGATGCGAAGCAGTAATGACATTCTGATTGGTAAATGTGCTTGACTTTCTGTCATGGCAGAGGCTTGACCTTAATACCTCCTGTTTCCTGATGGCTGTTTTTAGGTCCTGCCATATTACTATGGTTAGTGTTTGCTTTGTGCCTTCCAGCTTTCTTCCTGGAGATTTCGCTACCACAATTCCATTTGAGATGCACTCTTTTTTTTTTTTTTTAGTAATCTTCAAATCTCTCTTTCCTCCTCCTCTCTCTTTTTCTGTCTTTTCACTTGGCATTGTCTTTGTCTTTCTTTTCTTCTCCACCTTCCTGCTTTCTTCCTGCATTTCAATCTCTCTCACACACAATTCTCGGCAAGATGCCCTCTTTTTAGTGTTCTCTCTCTTTCAACTCTCTCTCTCTCTCTTCCCTCCTTTCCTGTCTCCCTGTGCTCAGGCCATTTGTCGCACTAGAAAGAGAGTCAGTTCACATTTCACTCACTCTGTGCTGCCAACTCGGATATAGTCTACGCAGAGATGCGTGCACGCATGCGCACACCCTTCCTCCCTCACTCACACACACACTCACACACACACACACAAAACAAACAAACAAACACACACACACATGCACCTTCCAGAGAGATATGTCTTTGTCACTTCTCCTCCCTTCCATCACAGTTTTTGTCTCTGAGGCAGCTTACCTCACTTTCTACACACACACACACACACACACACACACACACACACACACACACACACACGTGATCTCAACAATCTGCCTGTCATTGGACCACACAGTGAAATGACATTTCCCAGCTGAATTTGTCCCCCTCCCTTCAGCTAATGTTTGTTTCTGTGTGTGTGTGAGAGAGAGAGTGTTTGTATGTTTGTGTGTGTGTGTGTGTGTGTGTGTGTGTGTGTCTGTATGTGTGTGTGAGGGTTTTGTGTGTGTGTGTGTGTGTTTTGCACACATGCATGCACATGTACATGTGGTCACCTCAGATCTTATCATGATGAACCTGAGCAGGTTGACAAAGGCAATGTTTTCCCACATACCTCCCCTTCCTTTTTCTTAGTCACTTTTATCGATCTTCATCTCTTCATCTCTCTCTCTCTCTCTCCCTCCTTCTCTCCCTCTCCCTCTTTCTTTATTTTCCTGAATTTTCAGGACACTCACCTCACCAAGGGCTGCCAAATCATGCCGTATGGAGCCCATCTCTGTGACCTCCGGTGTGAGGAGACTGAACAGAACGGCAGATTCAGACTGGGCATCGCCTGCCAACAGAACAGGTGAGCGCATCGGAGGTTGCAAAAACAAGACTGGCGTGAAGGTCCCTTACTTTTCTACCTCTTTTGCCATTGAGAGTCCTTTCCATTCCTTTTTCTTTACCTCTGACCTACTGTGTGTGTGTGTGTGTGTGTGTGTGTGCGTGTGTGTGTGTAGTTTTAGCTGTGCCTTCATACATTTTGGATATTGTGTACCTTTGGATTCCTAGTAGGTTTCGACCAATATGGCCATGTGTGCAGGCCATGTCTGCAGTCTTTTCTTTTTGTGTTTGTGCTTGTATGTTGTTTGTGTGTGTGTAGGCTATATGTGTGTGTTTGTTTTCCCAAACACATGTTTATGCATATACATACGTGTGTGTGTGTGTGTGTGTGTGTGTGTGTGTGGTATAGTTTCCGGGCTGGACTTCAACAGGGTGTTTATATCATAAGTGACAGCACTCCCTCCATAGGCCGTATTCTAATACACACTCCCTCCGGGAAATTGACAGCTGTAAAAGGTAGCTAGAATATCGCTGTAATGAGAGAGAGAGAGAGAAATAGAGAGAGAGAGAGGCTATGTTTACTGTTTTCATTCGCACTATATTCCGATTAACGTCCATATTCTGGTTAAGGCAATATTGTTTACATTTGCAGCAGAGTGTTGAGCTATGGGAATGTTCCCATTTATATGTTTATCTGCATATTCTGAATAAATCAATAATGTATAGTATAGTACATCGGCAGCATCATGACAAAAAGTCTCTGTTCCGTAATTTCATCCATGGCCACAAAGTAGGTGAAACTGCTGTTTCAATATTGCTAAGCAATATTGGAATGTCAGAATATTGTCATTATTACAATTAATACAGGAATATTGTGTGTATGTTTAGTCTATGTTTGTGTGTGTCTTTGTGTGTGTGTGTGTATGTGTGTGTGTGTGTGTGTGGGTGGGTAGGTGTTGGCTGGCAATCTGAATGTCCTTCACACATTAACACCATCACCGTCTCTTCCTCTCACACACAGACACATACTACACACACATACACACAAACACACCTGGTAATATAATAACAGCTTATATTATGTGAATACACTCCTGTTAAATCAACTTAGATCTTTAATCAACTTGCACATGGCAAGTCATTACCTGGGGCGAGAGGAATAACCTTCCCTGCTTATTTTTAGAGTGTTTCTGCCGATGTATTCCCAGCGCTGGCACACTGCACCGCGAGGACTGCTGAGGTGAATGCACCGCTCCACTCCGAGCGCGACGGCGCAACCTGCCAAATGGGCTCAGATTTCGGCACACATTACTGGCAGTCGGAATCACTTGCTTCTTCCTCTGAACTGGGATGAAAGTGAACCCCCACCACCACCACCACCCGTCGTCAAACCGCATCGCATCGCTCCCCACACCTCTATCCCTCTCTTTTCTTTTCTCTCTTTATCTCCCTCTTTCTTAGTCCCTCTTTCTCTTTCCCTCTTTCATTTTTAGCTCTTTGTCTCTCTCTCTCTCTGTCTCTGTCTCTCTCTCTCTCTCTCTCTCTCTCTCTCTCTCTGTTGCTCTCTTCCGTTTATTCTGAATAATACATGTTGACCTGTCCTCACAAGACTCGGTTCCCAGGTCCCAGCGAAGGTCTCGTGGCCCGTGGTGTTGACCCCACGTGAGGTGACCACAGAGCCGCTCGCCGGCCCGGCAACAGAGCCCCTTCCGCGGATCAAACGGGGTTTGGCGGCGCAGATGACCCCTCGTCCAGGGCCGACGCCAGGGCCGGTCAGTGGCGGCCCTTGAATTATTCAACAGTGGCGTCCGGCTGAGGTAGTTAGCCTCTGAACTGCTGAAGCAGGCCAGTTCATTACCGCTCCATATTAAGGTGTGTTCAGCGTAAAGCTCTCCACTGGGGAAATGTAGAAAGGAGCTCGGCCCTCTGAGCTTCCTGGAGTCTCTATTTATGTCAGATGGAAACTATTTGAAACAGATGGAGATTTTTTAAGGGAGGGGGTATACAGTTAGGGGAAAGGAGACACTCATTATTGCAAGAGATCTGGATTTCTGCCTGGGCTCACTGCATTAGTGTCTTCAGGAATGAATGGCTTAGAATGGCTCAGAATGTGGGAGGTTTCAGTCTGCTGTTAGGACACTAGGCTAGCATAGGAGAAGGCTGCCCACAGCAGTCAAACCCCCTGGACTGACATATTACTAAGGAAAATGAACCAGTGTCTGGAGGTGATGACATCCAATGTGTCTGCGGATTAAAACAATGCTTTGGTCATTAAGAAAGGCCCTCCGGTAAAATGAACCAGGGCATGAGTGGTCACCCAGCCACTAATCTTGTTCATTTATGCCTCTTCATTGGAGAAAATGGGAAACTGTTTCTCAAATGGATTACCTCATTCAAAAGCACCGTGAGAGCTATGAAACAGCCAGGTGCATCGCTACGTGTAAATGTGGTGCTTTGTGCATTTAAATTTGAAATGTAGGGAGATTATTTAAAGCAAAACTGTTTAGCAAGTGTTTTATCTCCGAAGATGAATTGTATAACTACTTTATGCTAGAAGGAGTGTAGAGGAATGTCACAGAAGCTGGCAACTGTTAAGAGCTTACCAATTTACTTCTCTCTCTCTTTCTTTTTCTCTCTCTCTCTCACACACACACACACACACACACACACACTCAAACATACATCAATGCACATTCCAAAAGGATGATAATGAGAAATGGAATGTCATTTCTAATTCATCTCATCTTTATGTTTGTGCTCTAGTAGGTGTATGTTAATTAGTGTGTCTGTGTGAAAGGTGTCTGTGAGTATACCTAAAAGTTTGTGAAATTGATTAGAAATCCAGTAGCAGCACTCCACTTCAAAGAACAGAAGCCAAAGTAGAGATCTTTTGCATGCAGATGTTGCCGGCATATATATATATATATATATATATATATATATATATATATATATATATATATATATATATATAAAAACTACAATAAATTACATTAAAATGAGTTGGCTAAGCCTTTGCAGCAGGCCTTGCAAAGCCATAAAACCTTTTCTCTGATGGCTCTCAGTAGACAGTCCCAGAGTGAGAGGAAGAGATTGAGGGATAGAGACAAGAGAGAGAGAGAGGGAGAGAGAGAGAGGCATGGGGGTCTCAAGGGGGATTATCTGTGTTGACCACGTATGCGGACAAAGAGAGATGTTGCACAGAGAGACTAATCCCTCTTGAATCTGATTTGCTCCATGTGCATCTCAATGGGCCAGCTTGGGTGTCACTATGATTTGTATACAATAAATGTAGGCACATGCAGCGATAACGGGGGCCAAGCGCTACAAGACCATTGATGGCCATCTGCACCTAATAGTAAGGGTGGGACAAATTATCAAAATAGCATTATATTGTTAGATGGTTGCAATAAACTGACTCATATGTTTAATATTTTCGCGGCATGTTTTACTAAAGCTAGCAGGCACATCTACTGCCAGTTTCATTTACCTGAGTCACTACATTGTTGTGGTGGTTCTTATTTAATGACTTTAAGGAAACATGAAGAAAAAATTCAGGGGGGAAAAGAATGGACAGTACAAAAACTCACTCATTGTACTTTATTGTGCATTGAATAAATATATTATGAAGTTTTGTCTACTTTTAGGAATATTTTGTTCTTCTGTTATATGAACGCCATGATACAGCATTGTAGAGGATTGTCTTGCAATGCATTGATTAGTTGAATAGTTCCTACCCCTACCAGCTAGAAGTGACTGCTGATACTTGTGAGGCAATCAGACCAAACCAGCAGACGGCTCCTGTAGTGTACTGATATGTGTCTGGGTGCATGTTTTGGTATGTTTTCAAACTGTGGAAAGATGCTGCTTGTCAGAAATTGAGAGGCATTGATCTCAGCATGGTATTAAGAATCAGAGTAAACACACGAACACACACACACACACACACACACACACACACAAAGCATTGCAATTCTAGGCCAAACTGTTCAAAGGTTGTTAATAGGAATGTACATCCAAACCTCTCCACAGATTTGGCAGGAAACTCTCTTGGACTGGCGTGCTTTGTGTGTTGGATTACATGAAGTTTGTATGGAGCATGTAAATTATGAATGCTGTGGGACACCACCACTGATGCTTTGGGAAGATTTAAGTAATGGGGTTGGGGTGCCCATAAACCAAGGAGAAGCTGCTTCATCTGTTTGCTTTGGAACCTGGTGGGGGATCTGTCAATCTAGATCCCTCCTGTAGGGGACTGGCTGCTGTTTCAGACTGTCTCGTAAATCTCTCCTATCCTGTCATATCATCTGCCTCCTGTAGCATCATGTATATGATAGACAGATTTTTTTTTGTGTGTGTGTGTGTGTGTGTGTGTGTGTGTGCGCCTGGGAAGTGTGGGGTGAATACGTTCGTCTGTTTGGTTTGTGTATACACACCTATGTGAATACATGTGCGTAATGAGGGATTGGTGGGTTATGGTATGGAATTATGTCTCACACAACTCACACAGTTCGTAGACCGACAATGTGTGTGTATGAGAGAGAGAGACAGAGAGACAGAGAGAGACAGAGTCTGCATTTGTGTGGGAAGGTGTCTATGGATGTAGAGCATTGCAAAGCGAGTACTGCACTATATATGTGCGTGCGTGTGTGTCTGTGTGTGTGTGTGTCTGTGTGTGTCTTTGCCTGTGTGATTGTATGTGTGTGCATCTGCCAGAGCGATTTACAATCACACGGCCCATCTGAGGAACAGACACTCTATGACAAACAACAACAGGATAACATAGCGAGTAAGCGGAGGCAAGCCGCAGTACCATTAAGATGTCTAATTCATCCTCTTGCTGCAGGGCCAAACTCATTCGTGTGCTTTCCCCCTTCTGACGGCTGTCAGATATTTCGTCAATAATTCACCCTTGCATCTTAAGTGCTGGTAAATATTTACGTCGCAATCAATTTGTAAACAATCTCGGCACGCCTATCCAATTTTAATTCTCGTCTGATGTCGAACATGTTCAGGTTCACTGTCAGAATGCGAGGCAGGGAAAGCTTGACGCAACTAACAACTCCCAGCTGAATGTTAAATTGTGTTATTGGTTACCATTTAATTGTATGCATAAAATGGTCCTATTTTGGATTTGGTTTAATGAAGATGTATTACGAAAGTCTCATAACTTGCATAATAAGTATGTACAAAGTATCAAATCATTATTTTTTAAAGTTTTATAATGGCTGTTGTCTGATGAGAAATATACCAGGCTTAGAAACATTACAACAATACACGCAATTATTATTTTTTATCAACCTAGTCTTTCAATCAACACTTCAAATTGACTTTGGGAAAAGCTAACAGTTAAACAGTTAAAAGTAAGTCTAATTTGGGTTGCTATGACTAAACGTTATTAAATGTAGCCTATTAGACTACAATTTCTAAAAGTATAATTGGCCATTTAAATCAAAACACCACATTGTGAATATCCCTTTGGGTGTTTGAAAACTTTTCAGTTACATTTTACTCTTTGTATCTCTGTGAGTGTCTGGGAGTTTTTGTGCAAGTTTCACATATGATAAGTACTCGTGTCAGAATGAATAGTATGGACCCTTTCAAGAGAGTTCCATTATCAGCATCATAGTTGGCCCCACAAGACTTCCTTTTTAACATTCCATATGTTATCTTAATGCAGAGGAAGTAGATTGGGGCCCAAATAGAACGTTCAAGCATTGTTTTTGTTTACCTTGTTGAAAGGGTCCATAGAAGATGTGTTGCCCTTCTCATTCCCTGTGTTGCCCTTCTCAACACATGCACAAATACATGCATCATGTGTGAACCACCATACAGGTTCAGATGAATGTCCAAGAATTTATCCTACAAACTCACTTACACAAGAGTGGCACACACATGCGCACGCACAGTTTATGAATGCTCTGTGCTGAAACACCTTGACACCTGATTTCATACATGCACACACACACACACAGAGAGAGAGAGAGAGAGAGAGAGAGACAGAGACAGACACACACACATAATCCCCCCCTCAGATTTTATGGCACAGAAATGAACCTTCCAGAACATCAGCACTTTCTGCGGGTAACTTATTTCCCGTGCAAAAGGTCATGCTGGACAGGCTGAATTGTGGGATAACGGAGGACAGAGCCCAGCCGTCTGACATCATTCAGAGGGGTAATGGCCAGCCACTGTTAGTAAACTGGATTAGGCTTCCAGAAGGATCCACATTTCCATATCATCCATATATAGTGGAAGAACTGCAGCAGTTTCAGCTGAGGATTACTGTATGTATGGTGAACTGTGTGTGTTGTGTGACTGTGTGTGTGTGTGTAGAGATTACAGAGGGTTTTGGGATGAGGAGGTTAGGACTCTTTGTATCCTTTTTAGGGTTTATCCTTTAAAAGAAGACAAACACTTTAAACCGTGTGTAGAAAAAGAAGAAAAAGTTGTCACTTTGACTATTGCCCGAAACCCAATATCATTTTAAGCAAACTGACTGCCTGACACTTGATTACTCTATGAGACTAAACCATAGTCTGGAGAAGTTTAGCTGTCAACCTGCATTACCCACAGTTTGGTGGTGGAAAACATGAAAAAAAGCTTCTCAGTATATATCAGTGACATTTCAAGGTGAGATCTATAAATCGTCCCTGATTGCTACAGTTGCCTCAAGAAGTAAAGAGGGGAAAGAAAGAGAAGTCTCTCTCCAACTCTGAGTATTGATCTGGGCTGATCAGGGCTGTTAAATTTGAGGTGTGAGTGTGGTGGGTGATATGTCAGAGCTAGTCTGATGGCCCACGGCAGGGGGTGGGTTAGAGCTACAGTCCAACACACAGCTGAACTTTTGTCTTTTTTCGCGATCTGAGTTAATAGTTCCATGTGATTATGCCAGCTTAATAACTACGGAAGATCAGGTGGAAATTTACAGTATATTTCAAATGTTCACTTTTCATTGCAGTGAACATCAGTTGCTGTAAATTTTTTTTGCACATATACTTTTCTTGCTGAGTTCCTGCTTTCTATGTGATTTAAAAAGGGATGAGCTGCCAACTGCTTTAGACTTTTTAAACTATTAAAAAGTTTTGGTTTTTCGAACGAGGTAGCAATTTAACCAGGCCTGATGAGACCTGTTCCGTTTGCTACTTATTAGCGAAGTAGCAAAGTTTATTTTATTTTGTACTTTAGATGTTCTTTTTTTTAAGTAAAGTGTCTTCAATATGTAAGCCTTTGCATCTATGGAGAATTCAATTTCAATCATGAAGGCATCACAATTCACAATTTTTGCCTGGCCCTGGTCAAATAAACTAGCATTTGTTATGCAAATAAAAGCCTAGATGTCGGTCTGGATTATTCACTCAGCCTGAATGTGCTGTATGTCTAATTCGCAAATTTGTTAAAAGCCTAAACTCACCGCTCGTGCTCAGTCCGGTCTGGATTATTCACTTTCAGCCTGAATGTGCTGTATGTCCCATCGCTTCCCACCAGCCGGAGCTAGTTGGATAGTTCAAACGCTTGCCAAAATAAAAGTTTGTCAAACTTCCCAGCAGCAACATCCATTTATTTGTTTTCAAGTAGCAGGAATTCAAAGCCAAACCGTAAATCTGCCATCAATCATTATGTTAAGCCCACCTAACGACTCTATACATGATTTCATTGGCCTGATTAAGTTTCGATTTCTGGAGCTCACAAGCCAACGGAGAGTTGCTAGACTAGCCCGCGCGTCTAGATTTCTAGGCTACCGTTGAAGTACATATGAGCGGAAATGGCAGTCAAGCTCCTCTTAGACACACTGGCACTGTTATAGAATGATATTAAACATCACGCAGGAGCAGTTTGTAGGATTGTTACCGAATGTTCTGTAGGCCAAAATAAAAACACTGGTGAATGTTCTCAAGACTAGGCTATCTAGACGCGAGCCTCTTCCGGGTTGCCAGATGTAATGAAGACTTAGCTAACGTTAGTGCAGCTACTTTAACGATTCTCCAACCATGACACAGCTACACATTAGGGAAACAGTGAAAACAAAAAATACCTCTCTAAGGCCTAGTCCACACGTACCAAACCGATCTTTTTTTCCTCAGTCTTCCCTGGAACCGTGTCAAGAATATTTGCGTCCAAACGGATCCATCTCAACACGACTCAACACGTTACTTCATACCCCAGGCCTATAGGTGGCACTGTTTACAGAAATTGACCAAAACTTGCGCTTTACAAACAGACAGAATAGGCTACGACGAAATGGCTAGTGCAAGGAAACCAGAATTGTTTGTGTGGACTGATGGTGAACTGTCAACTGTAGTCAACTGTAAAACTAATAAACTTTATTTTACGGTTTGTGAAGGGTGCAGTCCCGTCCTTTATTTGGCTAACGCAGGTAGGCCTACTAATCACCTTTCTTTGGTTGTAGGATAGTCCGTGATAGTGTTGCACGGTGTATCGATACTAAAAAAGGTATCACAATGCCTTCACGCAAAAAACGATGTGATTTCCGACGTTTTTAATATCGATACTTTGTTAAAATTAACGTTCTGTGTCTGCGTGAACTGCTGCTCTCATTGCTCCTTGCATGCATCTAGGCAAGTGGGCGTGTCAAGCAGGCAGCTCTGAGTGAGTGAGTGAGTGTGCAGTCAACGTCAACATACAGTTCTTTGCCGACCGTCCTCGGCCTTGTGGAAAAAACAAAAGGTGAAGTGAAATCTGCAACTATTTCGGATACATCGCGAATAGTGAAGGCAAGCCATCAGGTACACAGAGGCCCGTTTGTGAAATATGTTTCAAAGTCATTTAAAAGCAGTAGGCTACGCATGGAACTTGGCTAAACACCTCGCAGACATATCCCAACATTTTTGTTCAAAGAACGGCAGGTTAAAGAATATGCTATAGAAAACACGACTACATGGTTAGTGCCAAGTTCTTCTCTTCTGTTTTAGTCTAGCCTAAGTGAAACGAGTAAGGTTCTCTGGGATAAAGCGAACATTCCTTCATCAATGAATTTTGACGAGACATAACGAGCTGTAATCATAGGTGCTAACGTGATGAAAGCGCAATGTTCACGCCAGAATAACATTACCATAACTTGTAAACAATCTATTTCATGTTCGGTCAGTACTACTGGTAATATTTGTCATGGCATGTAGACTGCAATTTGTTCAATAAGTATTGCCCAGATGTAGGATAGGCTACCCGAAATGCACTAATTAAAGCCCACAGCATATAATACCACCAAAGCGTGTTGAGTCCTAATAATAATAGCGGCTTATTGTTACGTTCTAGCAAATCATGTTATCAAAGAAATAGACGTAGGCTAATGTAGGAATGCACACAGACATATTGCAACAGGTAATGGTGTAGGCCAATCTGACGAAGACCTGAGTGGTTGGAACGTCGTACTTGTACACTGGGCGCAAAGAAGACTATCCTCACATTTTTCCCTTTGCAACTGTCAAAGAAATCCCATGAACACGGGAAGGCCTAGGGAAGCCTATACTGTACATCAGATGGCCTAAAGATTAGGCCCCTCTGCATAGCATTCAGTGATTTGCATGCAGTAATTTCAACACTGACCTTGATCTAGCCTAGTTTGGCTATTTAAAGCTACTTTATTGGCAAAACACAACACAATGTAAATGAACTATAACAAAAAATAAAGGACTTAATCACACAAAGTAGGCCTACTATTTTACTGACTATAAAAATAATAATTATGTAGGAAGTTTAGAACCCAGAATTGACCTGCACACTACAAAAGTGCAATCAATTCAACACAAATGACTCAATACACTTGGAGGAGGTATGAGTCCTTTCTTTTCCAGATATCGTAGGATTTCGCCGTAGTATCGTTTCAGTATTGAGCATCGTGATATTTATGGCAGGTATCGTATCGAAGTCATAATTTTGGTATCGTGACAACACTAGTCCGTGATTCACATTAGTTTTGGCTATCACCGCAATTAGGCTACTAAACGCAAGGCTTACCCAAGTTGTAGGCTATTCTGTCGCCACATTTCTAATATTGCTATAAAACCTTCGTTAGTAACAGTTAATACGTTTGCCTGCATCAAATCGCGCATTTCCATTCATTGTGCTACCATCGGCTTAACGTGAGTTCTAAGCGTCTTTGTATGCTTATATCTGATTTCACTCGACTGTGAATGCATGTATATATGTTGTAAGACATGTAAAATAACTGAATGACACTGGCACTACGCACAAATTAATGTAGCCTAAACTTACACCGCACTTTCCTAATAACTTAAGTTCTCTCGCGTCACTGACAGTAGCTAGAATGCATAAAAAAACACCGGGAAAAACAGTGTTCAGTCCACCAAGTCATAAGCTATCGGCGCTGCGCAGCACCAGTTGTGATATTTATCTTATGGAGTGTAATCGTAGGTAATGTCATGTATAAAAACTAGTGTTGTTAGGCAATACTATAAGTGCAAGTCCAGGGCAGCTGAGGTGTGGTGATGACATCATCGATACGCAAGCAGGATGTGTGGTTTCGCTGTCTAAACGAATTCAAACGGGCTACGGTTTCAGATTTTTCCACTCTGGGACCAGGTTTCAGAAAAGTGCGGTTTCGGGCAGTGCGTTTACAGGATTCGTTTGGACGCTCGGCCAAGACGAAGCAAAACCTCTGCGTTTAACCTAAAAAGCGTCTCCGTGTGGACAGGCCCTAACCAACGTATCGGAACTCCCCCTATTACCGTCGGTCCCGTATTTCCGCCGTCTTGCGTGTATATGTCACTTAATATCAATTTCTATACAAACCAAGACGGCGGATTCCTAAAGAAACGCAAGCACCCACACCATAGGTGTATCTAAATTAGCTATGTACCAAAAATGACATTTTACCGTGACTCAAAGAGCGGTAAAGAGTGTTGTAAGGCTGCGTGTACACATCCGCTTGGAGCTTGGAATTTTGAATTGCTGATGAGAATTCTCGGTCTAACCGTTCATGTGACATTGAAACGGTGTAAATAGGCGACCAGCACCAGGCCAGCAGAGTGTGGTAAACAAAATCGGATATTTCAGGCAGTAAATGCTCCCGTTAAGAACCAAACCAGATTTAGCTCAAATCTACACACCTATGGCTACTAAAAAATGTAAGGTTCATTTAGCAAATGTTATTTTGAAGTGTTAAAAAACATTGTTGTTTTAGAATTTCTGAACAAAAGTGGTGATAATTGGGGGTGTTAGGATAAAATATTTAGCTGAAGTTAGTGATGCAGATGAAGTTTAGCGTACCTGTCATGGATAAATATGGCCAGCTCTGCGTCAGACTTGATATTCTTTGTTTGACAAAGACGTCGCCATCTCAGGAAGGCTCCTCCAATGTCCACTTATTTGGTTTCTTGTTTTATCGAACAATATTTTGGAAATTTGCCACTTGTAGGCTAGCCTTAGCCTGGCTAGCGCCACCACTTCTCAATGAGACGTGGTCTGGGAACCAAACGTTCATTTTCTCGTATTTGAAAAAAATACCCAGATCCGTTTATTGGGTGCCACAGATGTCTATCAAATGCGTCTGTGCATATCTCATCATCGTCTTGCTTTCCCCCCTGTTCTGTGATTGGTTCCCTATCTGAGGCAAAAATTAGGGCGGTAGTTTCCAGGCTGCCTTAGCAGCGTGAATCAAATCGCGCGCAAGGCAGCATGGGAACACCCAGGCTAGGCTAGCCTACTCGTTCATGACTACAACTGACAGCTGTTGACAGTTGGCCTTTGTTAATTTGGCAACCCAAATAGGAGAACGCGACAGCCCATTATTAATACGTTATTCTAGAATTAAATTGTTCAAAATTCCAAGAGATTCCATCCCGTAACTTATTTTTTTTTACGGGTTTTACAGGTTATAGTAATGTTGTCAAAAAAGCCATTACTTCAATTCATCATGCTTCCTGACTCTCTGACGACATATGGTGATAATTTTTGGAATGGTTACAAATTATTTTCCATTATTTCCTACATACTGGTTCGTTAACATGTATTTCATCTTGAATATATAACAGGGCTATAGCATTATTTGTTGCTTAAACCTATGTAAATTAAAATATAATGTAACAATATTCATATGCAGTTGTTTGAGAGTTGATATTTAAGTGTTAAATTGTGTTTTTTCAATGCAGTGTCTATGGATTTCTATACATGGAAGGTGGAAAAAGACAGTTGGTGGATGGTTTCTGTAGCACCTCTGAATGTAGAATTCAGAGCCACTCAGGTCTTGGTTGATGTGGAATCTGTTAAAAGACGAACTTTAAAAGACCCCAAAGTGAACGCAGAGCTCATGCACTGCTGAGCTCGTCTAGCTCGTTTCAGGCCTCAGACGGCTGCGTCTGTGTGTGACCGGGCTGCAAATCTGTGGTGCCGCATTTCTGATTCAGCACAAATCAATGCATTTATGATTGCTCTGTATCTGTGTATTAATCATGTGACCTTGTGCAATTCATCGCAGTAGCAGCAGTGATCGATGCTCACAACCCCCCACCCCGGACATGGCTGATAGACAGGTGCTGACACGCGAGCTGGGAGCATGGTGGGCGAGAGGGAGATTGGGCCGAGCCCTGTGATGAATTGGAAGCGCAGTTAATCATTTTATTATGCCCATTAATTATGTCCATCCCCTCTGCCGCCCACTGAGGCACCTGTCATATCCTGGCACGTCCCAGACCCCACCAGTGCGACGCGCCTCAGCTCAGCGCGGCGCTTTACAATCCGCCAGAGACCACTCTGGCAGTGCAGCTCTGTCAAATTTCAATCAGCCGCGCAAAACTCCTACAAGCGCTTTTTTTTTTCACTTCCTCACTCCCACCCATTCCAACGATGACTGGCAGATGTCTGAATGTCATATATTTAAAAAAAGAAAAAGAAAAGAAAAAAAAAGATTATAAATTAAACCTTTTTCTATTATCATAAATTCAGCTGAGAAGGAAGCATATTAAAGTGTATCTCCATATCTTTAAAGAGGCTCTGCACTTGTCAAGACAAGCACAGCTGTGAGATCACACTGTAGACATTTCACTACGGGACTCACAGAGGGACTATCAAGCCCCATTTTAATTCTATTGCCTTAGTGTGTCGTATCAGTGTCTCTCATCAGATGCATGTCTCTTTTATGTTCATACTACATGATTTCATTTGATAGTGAGGGGAAGATATACCATGTCGGGAATCACTGCAGTACACAAGATGATGATGTGCTTGCACAGGCTGTCTTATCAATAAGTGCTGCTGAAGTCCTTTATTATTTATGGACTGGCATAAGGACAGTCAGGTATAAATATGTATGGCTGAAGCTATAAGGGGAATGAACACCTGAATATTTCTTCCTCAGGCATGTGCAACTGTGAGCTGTATAAAAGTCTACAGGCAGAATGTGATTTAATTAAAGGCGGTTGCCGTAAAACTTTCCTACTTTTTTGAGAGGCACTTTTACCCCAAGCCAGAACACACCACAACTCCCTTGATACTGCCACCACCACCACCACACAACGCAGACACTCACAAACTCACTCTCCACCTTATACATGATTTGAACTGCAGAGGTGATAAACATGTCATTTTTGGGGAGTGATGTGTGACAACGATAGAGAGACAAAGATATCAGTTACTGCAAATGATTTTGCAAAATGCAAAAATGTTTTTTTTTTTTTTGCTAGATTCAAATTTATTCCTATAAAATGTGAAGAAGAGAAAGAGAGCGAGAGAGACAGACAGAGAGAGAGAGAGCATGATAAATGTGATGCTGCTGTTATCTGTTTGTTTTCCCTGCGCTCCACACAAACTTCTGACACGCGGTTTACCAGTCATTAAACTTAATGATTGGCATAATGAGGCTGGGCTGACGGAAGCGGGGAGTTTGGCTATCAGGTGGAATTAGCGTCACGGATTCCACCATGCATTCCGCCACCATGCCAGTGGAGCAGGGCGGCTGACAGAGAGAAAGAGGGAGAGAGAGAGAGAACACAGATATACGAGTGTGTCATCGATACTTTGTTTGTGGCTCATCTGATACAAACTTATCACAGCGAACATCATCATCGCCGATGTCACAGAAATAAATAAATTATGTACGTGGAGAGGGAAAGGAAGACAGAGTGAAAGAGCAGATCTAACAGGACAACGTGCTTACAAAGCAGCCTGTCAACTATGACAAACTGTCAAAAATGGAAAGGGAACGAGTCTTTAAGAGAACTTCTTGGCGTCATTGCCGTTGTCATTTCCACTTCACAGTTCCAGCTCGCAACTATTTATACCGAACTGTTTCAGAAGCAGGAAGTGTAGTTCTGCGTTACGTATCGCGTTCAGTCTAACAAGCCCGAATGGAAACTTACCATAAGAAAGGTTGGGATCATTGCTTTTGCTTACAATGTTTGCTAGGTTGAGGTATTATATAAGAAATGGTTCATTATGCTCAAATACTGTATACTGGCAATTTTATATGCTCTAAAAGGTCACTAGTTACCTGCAAAGCTGCATATTGTCATTTATACTCGTATCACAACAAGCTTTATTTTTACTCTGAAGAATTTGATTTAAACATTTCCCTCACTTTTGAATCCATGTATCTTTGAAATGACTGACTGACAGTAAACATCATATTTGATCTCTCTCTCTCTCTCTCTCTCTCTCTCTCTCTCTCTCTTTCTCTCCTCTCTCTCTCTCTCTTTCTCCTCCTCTCTCTGTCACTTTCTCTCCTCCCCTCTCAGGCCAAAAAGTTGATCTTTAGCTGAGGTTGTCAGTTCTGGCTGAAGCTTTGGACACAGTCAAACCCTTTTGGCTGAAAATCTAATTCAAGGTAAAAATTATCAGTAGAAGCACACACACACACACACACACACACACACACACACACAGTTGAGTGGGTGAGGGGTGAGGGGAGTGAGCGAGATGGAAGCTCATCCAATCATCCACTGGCCCTGAGCGTTTATCATCTTTTCTCGCGGCGTGTTCATTTCATCCTCTGAAAATGGAAAGATTTTCCCTTTTCTCCAGAAGGGGCCTTCATGTCTCTCCAGTTGCTTCTTCATGGGGTTTGAGTATTCTGCTGAGACCAGGAGGATTTTAAACCATACAGGGTAGAAAAAATGCCCCATCCCACACATGCATTGCACTGGGACACAGGCACCCACACACACACAGTGTTTAACTTAAATTCCATAAACACAAACACAAACAGTTTTACTATCGCACCACACACACACACACACACTCTCATACACACACACACACACAGTTGAGTGGGTGAGGGGAGAAGTGTGGCGAGATGGAAGCTCATCCAATCATCCACTGGCCCTGAGTTTTATCATCTTTTTTTCTGGCCAGCGTGTTCATTTCATCCTCTGAAAATGGAAAGATTTTCCCTTTTCTCCAGAAGGGGCCTTCATGTCTCTCCAGTTGCTTCTTCATGGGGTTTGAGTATTCTGCTGAGACCAGGAGGATTTTAAACCATACAGGGTAGAAAAAATGCCCCATCCCACACATGCATTGCACTGGGACACAGGCACCCACACACACACAGTGTTTAACTTAAATTCCATAAACACAAACACAAACAGTTTTACTATACGCATAACTTATAAGGAGATGACCGCTAAAACTTTACAGAAAAACAGCCAATTAGTATGAGTCAAATTCTTATAATTAAAGTCACTTACTAAATACCACACATTTGTGCACTAGTGCGAAAAATGACAAACGTACCGTCATATACTCAGAAACACACAAACATACACACATACAGTAACTGTACACGCACACACACACACACACACACACACACACAAAACACGCACACACACACACACACACACACACACACACACACACACACACGCGCTGTGTAATAAGATAATTAAAAGTCCCACTGTAGTGTCCACTTACAAGGGTTCAATACAGAAACTCTAATAAACAGAAAACCCACATGGGTGCAAACACAGAATTCATGGGGAGATCTTACCATGGAAATCAGAGTTCATGCAGCGCAGTGCATGCAGTTTAACCTGGCCCGGCGGTCATTAGTGTGTGTGTGTGTGTCTTTTGAGCAAAAGTTTTCTAAGGCTTAAACTTTGAGGACTATTTTGTAAGTGAGTGTGTGTGTGTGTGTGTGTGTGTGTGTGTGTGTGTGTGTGTGTGTCTGTGTGGGAGGGACACATCAAAAGGGACAAAGTCAGACACAGTGGATATGCTGCTGCCCATTATGGGTTTTCTATCAGGTCCTGTGGAGCAGGGTCCAACTCCATAGGAGGCAGGGTTGCATCATTATAGATGTCAGAGGTTGAGCTATCCCCATCTGCACAACTTGGGCTGTGCACACACACACAGCTATGAATGAACCCAAAAATGAAAATGGAAATCATAACTGTATATGCACATGAAAATAGATTCATGAATGAACACACACACACACACACACACACACACACACACACACACACACACTATTCAATAGAAAGTCCACTTTATTTGGAGGTGGGCAGTGAACTAAACCAAGAAAGAGAAAAGTTACCGGCATAATAAAAAAATACAATGAGCAGGCAGTTGGGCTTGCCTCAAACCGAGTCTGCAAAAACCTGCCATGACCAGTCTGGCCAAGTGTAACGCTCCAGTAACTTTTCCCATTAACCACACACACACACAGACACACACAGCACAGTCAAACACACTCACACACACTGCTAACAGCCAGTCAAGGCCTCCCCGAATCTCTCCGCCATGGCGATGAAAGTTTGTTGTCTGTGATGTGTAGCTGTGGCTATGTTTAAAGTTGCCTTGGTTATCAGAGTGACCGATGGATTCGTGTGTGTGTGTTTGTGTGTGTCAAATATGAGGTAAATTCTTTTGATGTTTGCCGTAACCCGTACAGTTGTTTTCCTCCCCCTACCCCCAACCCGCCGTGGCACTGACTCCGGTAAAACCCAATTTGCGGCAGACGGTCGTGGAGAGTGCACTGACAGGAAGGGTGTCAGATTCATCTGGTGAATACTGTGTGTGTATGTGTGTGTGTGTGTGAGTGAGGACTTTCAACTGGAAGACTGCAAGCATACTCAAGTGTCTGGGCAACCCCTGTAATGCGATTTTGTATGTGTGTCATCTGAATCTAGGAATAGCCAAATAGCCTTGTATCTCTGGGTATCTATGCAAGCTGCTATGTGTGTGTGTGTGTGTATCTGTGTGAGTGAGTTAGAAAGAAAAAGTGTGTGTGAGAGAGAGAGAGAGAGAGTGAGATAGAGAGAATTCTTCTGTAAGGCCAGACGTTTCTGCACTGCACTGACAGTTCTGCACGTGCCTAACGAGATGTGCTAGCTAAGTGTAGCTGCTGCAGTCAGAACAGCAGGTGCTGGACAAGAAACAGACACACACACACACACACACACACACACACACACACACACACACACACTGGTTTGACTTCTTTTTTCCCATTTAAGAGGACTAATGATGAGCAATGTAATTCACAAGAAACGTGGGGGGTGGGGAGTCAACCATGATCTGGCTTTTCTATTTTGATAATAACAGGTGCTGTGTGGACTCACAGTGTGGACATACAGTGATATGTCTGAAGCCGGGAGGAGATTTGTACTATTCTTATTTTGCTTTGGTATCATGACAAAGAATTTTACTCATTTCCTAAAACTGTCAAAAGTCGCAGCAGTCATTGTTAAAGAAGTGGATAATGGAAATGAGATTGTGTGTGTGTGTGGTTGGTTGGTTGGTTGGTTGGTTGTGTGGTGTGAGTGTGAGAGATTGTATGTGTGAGAGTGAATATACCCTTCCATTTGTGCTAGTGTGTATGGAATTCTGATTCAGCGAGTCTGTTGGCATGCCGTATGTGTGGGCGTCTCATCGAAAGTGTGTGTGTGAGAGAGTGTCTGTCCCCTTTTCTCTCTCAGTGTGTGTATATCTGTGTGTGTGTATGCGAGTGTGTGAGTGTTTGAAGAGAGGAGTGAGTGACATTAACAGCAGCCACCCTGTCTCCTTGTCTCTCTCTTAAATGAGGTGTGGTGACACCCAGGACCTGTTCGGCTGGACCTGCCATTGGCTCTGAAGCCTACAGACATCTTTGTGGGCACCGAGAAACACTTCACTCTTCTCTCTCTCCCTGACACACACACACACACACACACACTCGCACACACACACACACACAACCATAGTCTTGAGTGACAGAGAAAGTGCTGGAACATCAGGGGAAAGAAAATGGGGGGTATCCATGCTCCACAATCCTACCATCCTATGCTAGCGAAGCTTGATGACTTACAGATAAAGCCTTACCTGCCTTGCAAACCTGGTCAGAGACAATGTTTTGCCCACTAAGGGAGGCTGATCATTAGGTGTGTGTGTATGTGTGGGGGGATTTGTATGCTTGTAAGAGCATAAATTCTTTTTGTGTATGTTTTTTATACTGTGTGCATACTGTATATAGTATGTATCTATAGTATGTAATGTATCTAGCTATAGTGCACAGTCAATTATTCTTTGAGAGTGTGTCCATTTGTGTTTGGGTATGTGTTTCACAAACATGTATGGTGTGGTGTGTGTGTGTTTGTGTAGCCTACTTGTGACTTGTGATGAGCATGCGTCTCCACATTTATCTCTGTGTGTGTGAGTATCTGTGACTGTGTCTGTGCATATATGTGTGTGTGTTCTATGAGTGTATTCTGTTTCTGTTTCTGGATGTCTGTGTGTGTGTATGGGTGGCTTTGTGGGAATAAGCCCTGCAGTGGGAGAAAGCTCTCGGCAGGAGCGGTTGCCGAGCGAGAGAGGGAGAGAGAGAGAGAGAGAGAGAAAGGGCGGCCGCTGCCAAAAAGCTCATTGGCCGAAACGCACGGTGAGCTGGGTAATGGAATGGGACGGTCTCCATGACGATTAAACGCTGCACCACATCTCTGGCCCGGGCTCCGCTGGCTCTTTGGCTCTTGGCGCGGCAAGTGGCCGTGGAGGGTGAAAATGTAAGCGCCGGACGGCTCAAAACAATATTTCCTGCCTGGTAGACTGGTCTGCATGCCAATGCCTCTCCCCCTATTCACATTCAAGGGACAGTCAAGGCAGCGAGAAAATAGAGAGATGGAAGTGGAAAAAAGAGAAAGAAGGGGGGTCCAGTTTTGTTTAGCATCTCTTTTCTGGTGGTGTGGAATCATGGTTTTATAAATGTGTACCGCAAAGCTGATTGTAGATACACAATTCCAGCCTGATTATAACGCTTTGTATGACTCCATGGCTGTAACCTGCAATCAAAAACAACAGGAGAGGAGGAAGCGTCTCGTAAATATAATTTTAACACTGAGACGCAGAACTTCTTATGTTAATGCCACACTGGTTGCTAAGATGCTGCTGTGTTGGTGTTCAAATATATAAAAACAAAAACAAACCAAGACGTGCAGCGTCTCACTGCTCCTTAGGCCAACATTTTCAAAAAGAACAAACCAGAAAGAAAGAAAGCACTAGAATTCTGGGGTCTGACCGCAATTCTCAAGCCACAAACAAAAAAGCCTTTTTCAGACAAGTTTGGGCTAATGGAACACTGACCAATGACAGCCCCCTTCAGCCAAATCCCACATCCTCCCCCTCCCGTGGGGTCCAGAGCCAGGTCAGCAGAATTGGCCGGCCTGCCATTTGGCTGGTGGGCAGACAGGACAGCGACTCGGGGTCCATGGGGGCTCTCTGGATGACCCAAACACCTCAGGAATGCCCTGCGAAATGGCCAGGAAGGATAATCACAGGCCATGGGGGCCTCGGAGGAGACACTGCCAGCGCTCCTTTACAGAGGGGGGGAAAAAAAGAGGGCAAAAAAGAAGGGAAGCCATGGAGGCGAGCCGAGGCATGCTGGGAGGCAGTTTGTTATGATTAGAGTTTTCGGAGAGAGGAAATAGAGAGAGAAAAGAGACGGAGGGAGAGAGAGAAAGACACCTCACACACACACACACACACACACACACACACACACACGCTAGTTTGGTCTCCGTGGTATGCATTGTTAGCGGGCGAGATCTAATAAGGAGGGCTCTGGCGAGGACCTCTAAGCCAGCTGGACATTCTGCACTTGTGCGATGTCCAGCTGACCAGCTTATTTGAGGAGAATGCTTGGGCTCACATACACACACACACACACACACACACACACACACACACACACACACACACACACACACACATGCTCTTGCGTCTCCTCTCCATCCTCATCTCCGGCCCCAGTGAGATGACCTACGAGCGAGTATGTCTTGGAGTGGTAGACTAAAAGATGAGAAGAGAGGGGAGAGAGAGAGAGAGGAGGAGAGAGACGAGGAGAGGAGAGGGGGAGAAGACGTAGAACATTCCTTCACTGGTCAGTCTGTCAATTAGTGGGTGTCAGACCCATAGTACATATGGGAGTGGAGGACAGTACAGGAGACATACAGACACTACAGACAGGAAGAGAGATGGGGGCAAAAAAGAAAATGGCAAGAGAGAATTCTGAAGGAGAGAGAGAGAGGAAAACAGAGATAGTTTACTGCAGAGATGTTCTTCATTACTATTACCGTATCACATTCCTTAAAAACACATGGTCAACACGGTGAGGTGTGTGTGGGCTTCGCTGTGTTTTCTGGCATCTTCAAATGAGCTCTTCTTCCTGGCCATTCACTGTTGAAGACCACCTGGTTGAGTCATATTCTTGGCAGCATCCCTCATGCAGTGATTGGAGGTGCTTGAAACAATCAGCGGGGCCTTTGTTTGTCTGGAGGTCTTCATGCACCACTTCAGTTAAACTGGAGAATGAGTCAACGATGCCGCGGCATCGCAGGCTAGCAAGGTATAATTGCAGTCAGCTTTAAGGAGCGAGAAAGGGAGAGAGAGAGAGAGAGAGAGAAGGGGGGGCACAACAAATAAATCAGAGATGTTCTTTAGCAGATTTTGAGAGGCACACGAGTCAGACTTATCTCCATGGTGAGTCAGACTTGAAAGACTTATCTCCATGGCAATTGGCCATGCAGTGGGAACTGGTCAGTGAGTGCAAAAGAAAAATAAGAAAGACATCCTCCGTAGCACGCTATCGTACTGAAGTAAACATGGAGGCTATTAAAGTCATTGTTTACAGTGCAGTGGAAGCCAGCGAGTTGTGAGCAGATGATAACAAGGTCTAATTCAGTTGGGGTTTTTTTTCCTCATCATTTATTATGCAGGTGAACAAAACAAAACAAAAAAAAACAAAACAGTGAAAATACAGTGGTAAGCTACAGTAGCTCACTCAAGTACACTTGCGTTTAGTTTCATTGTCTCGAGTCTTTCTTTCATTCACTGAGTAACTACAGCCAAGGCAGAATTGTGATGAATGTCGATCTATAGTTTAGAAGTCTCATGCATTCTGAAATGACAGTTCAGACTGAGGTCGCATGCAGAAAATGAGACCTGCAGTTTATCTGATGTAAGACCACATTTGTGAGAAGCAGCACATCAGGTGTCCTGCAAGCTGCGGAAATGGACATTATGAACACACGCCTGGGCTTTGCTTGTGTCCACTGGTGAATCTCTTCACGGCACAGACATATACTGTATATCATTAAACAGTGGCCTCACACTGAGAGAGAGAGCAAACAAGACAGAGAGAGAGAGAGAGAGAGAGAGAGAGTGAAGAAAGTGTAAGAGAATGGAGGAAAAAGTAAACTGCTTCCCTTCCTGTGTGTAGGAAGTGGTGTCTCGGTGGTGCAGGCAGACCCATATCTGGCCTCCTTTCCCGGCAGGATTTCCATAATTTGACAGTGCATTAGGCTGTGTGAGACAGATCCCACCTCTAATCCACGCTGACACAAAAATGCTCTTCCTTTCTCCGTGTCACCCGCGCCTGTGAGCCGCTCCGCACCTGTCCATCTGAACAAGACGGAGAGAAGCGCCATAATATCATAATGCTCTCTTTTCATCTCTCTCTCTCTCTCTCTCTCTCTCTCTCTCTCTCTCTCTATGTCTCTGGGTGCTTCAGTACTTTTTTCTGCTTTTTATTTTATTTGGTCGATCTCTCTCTCTCTCGCTCTGCCTGCCTCTGCAGCACGTCTTCTCACAGTTAACAGTGCACCTTTGTTTACTAACTTTGACTGACTGGGGAGATTGATCAGTCGGTGAGGGCTCCCATTTTAATTAGCAATTGATAGAAAGGAGATCCCAATACACATCAACCCCCCCCACTCACACACACACACACACACACACGCAATACCCTCATGACTGCCCTCCTCCACATCTCTTCCCATCCTGCCCACTCACCCCCTCTCATCCATTCATTCGGGCTAAAAGAGTACAAATCCCAGGCACAATATAGCAAAGTTTGCATAGTAACTCGTAGTAAGCTCTATATGCAGCTAAAGTCGAACCTTGTCAATATGAGAACTAATGATGTTTATAAAAAATCAATCACTGAACAAATTTGCATACAATACAATTTTGCATAACATACAGTAAATCCAACTGTGTGTACAATAATTTCAAATAGAAAATTAGACAAGAAAAAGCGGTTGAACTGTGGTTCTTTTATGGGTTTCAGGGTTAGCCCAGGGTTACTCTAAACAGTAGTTTCTTAATTTATTTGTGAAAGTAACACCTTAACCTTTGTATCATATTCATTCATTAAATAAGAACTAGTTCCCAGGAAGTATTCCACAGTGTACTTCAACACAGCACTCAGTAGTTCACAGTTCCAAATACTTATTGAATTGTATACTTATGGTTGAAAATTAACTTAAACAATTTTGCTGTAATGGCAGCCACTCGACCACCCGATTGAAAGCCTGAAAGACCAGAGGAAGTCTGAAATACAGACGCAAAATAGAATTTGGGACTTGAGCCAAGCCAGAACAAAGACTTGTAGTGGTGGATCCTTAAACAAAGAAAGAACAGGAACACATTCATCCAAATTCTCTCCTGACATTGTGACCTATAATTACATTCTTTGTGATGTGTAATATTTTGAATAACAAATGAGGTGAGATGAGCGGGCTCCAACAATGGATTTTTCATAGACAATTTAGGGCATGAGAGGGCTCCTATTTAAGATTTTTTTTTTTTTAGCCGCCCCAAATATATTCAGCTTTCAGGGGACAAAATGACTTGCTTGTGAACTCAAAAGTCTTTCACAGTAAACAAAGCTTGATCAATGATGCTGCTTTTTCAGCGGAGGGTATGAATTTCCAAACAAGCAAACGCAACCTCCACTCTAAATATGAGCAACTCCATTATTTCTCAGAGCTCCGAGCTCCATTATTTTAATCATAGCAATTCAACTAGAAGAAAACCTCTTGCAGTCACATTAAATGGAGTGCAAAGATTCATTTGTCAAACGTAAAGTAGACGAGCCAATACAGAGAGGACGAGAACAGCTAAAACTTTTAAAGCAGAGGCTATTTATTTCCCCAGAATTATTTATCTCCAGAGTGCTTGAGGGTTTTAATGTCTGACATTGTGCACTGTTTAAAAAGAGACAAGTGAGTGAGAATCGGGAGTTTATGGCTGAGCTGACATTTTGTGGCACTTTTCCCACTCTTTTTAATCTTGGTGCTAAAACTTTAAGAAACTTTGGTGTGTAGCAAAGGAGGCACTAGGTGTAGACCCAGTGGATTATGTTGTGATAGGTGCTGAATAACTATGTGACACCATGTGTTTTAATCAATTGGTCTCGGTGGAGAAGATGTGACAACACACTGACTTGATCCCCAACCCAACAGATAGGACCATTGAATGAACATCAAGTCTTCTATACTGCCACTCAACTTAAAAGTTAGCTTTAATATAAGAAGCACTGCTCAGGGTAAGAGCATTCCTTATTTTTATGGTTGATTATGTGACAAAAATGATTTCAGTTATTATGTGAGCAGTCATACCCAAATCCAAATTATAAGCACATTCATGTTTCTCACTTTTCATAATCTGTCAAATATTCTAGCTAGTTTATGGGTTATTTATGATGTCTTCCACTTGAATCACAATATAAGGTCTGAACAAAATAGATACTTATACATTCAGTGAATGAATGCATTGTGGATTTGATTAAGGGAACTAATCTACTTTCTCACCTACTCTTTAATCAAAGATGGAAGCACGTCGCCTGAACACAAGCTTCACAGTTAAGTGCAAACGTAACACACTGAGCACACACAGATGTTCGAGGGCTTTGATTCTTAGACAGATGCAGAACCATTCAGAGGGGAATGAATATGAGATTCCCAAAAGATTCCAGGTAACGGCTGGTAGTTCTACTTCTCCCAAAGCTCTGCTTGTTGGTGTGGTGTGCTTAGCACTCGTGTGCACGTGTGAAACACATTTGCTGGCTATACCTTACCGTCCGTCTGATTTCCTAGAGCCCGTGTATCTGAGAGTGTAGAGATGCAGGGTGGATGGATGAACAGAGAACAGAGTGGATGGATACAGGGGGGGTCCACACTAAGAGGGAGAAAGGAAAAATGGAGGGAAGGCTCGAGGCAAAGATGAGGAGAGAGGAGAGAGAGAAAAAGAGGGAAGAGTCTCCTGGTGTGGGTAAAGAAGGAGGGCTATCAAAAATCAAATACAGTGGCAAAAAACAAACAAGACTTTTGTACATGGTAAAATGAAAGAAAGAGAGAGAAAGAAAAGGCCAAAGAGAAAGCTGACACATCTGGTTAAGGTAACGAAGCGCTACTGTAAGAAATCAGGGCTTCAGCTTTAAAAGAAGGGATTTGATTGTTCTTTCTCTTCCCCTCTCTCTCTCTCTCTCTCTCTCTCTAAGGAAAAGGAGGAGGGCATGTTTCTCCTCAGCACAGCCCCTCCACCTCTTCTCACCCGCTCCTCCTCCGCGCCCCCTTCCCCTCCCCCGTGCCTATTGCGCCTCCTCCTCTCTGGGGCTGACGGGTGAGAGCGGTGGAAGATGGCAGCCCTGCGGGCATACACCAATAGCATTACTGTTGATGGATCCCTGCGCCCGCGCGAATGCACCGCGAGACGCAGAAATGCCACAAGCCTTCTGACTAATGCATGGCAAAGAGGGAGGACAGGGAAACGCATCAGTGCATTTAAAGAGGAGCTGAGATTCCTCTCTCTCTCTCTCTCTCTCATCTCTCACAGTCCACATGTAAGCTACATGATGGAAGTTTCTATTTTATTGCATTGCATGTAAATACAATGGACTACTAGAAAATGTAATTCCAGGGAATTACCATTGCATGTAAATGCAAAAAAGCTGCTGTTTATAACATTATATTACTTACAATATAATTATTCAGATTACATAGACTTACAGTATTCTTGAAAACCACTTACTTGGTTAGATGTTAGCTTAGAGTAGGCTATATGACAGTCAGTAAAAATAAATTGTTAATTCAATATTGAACAATGCCGTTACTCAGAATGCCTCAGTGTAGATCACAGATCTACGTCTCAGTATAGTTCAAAGGTATGTGCAGATATGTTGAGATATGGTCACATGCTTTTAGGAATGAATGTAAGTGTTAATGTCAGCGACATATGGTTGGCAGGATGTGTACACAGACAGGCACACACGTAATGTAATACACAGTCATCACCACACTGGTCTGTTCTGGTCTGGAACCTAAAAGACAAAAGCAAACAAGTTAAGAGTTATACCAAAAACAAGGAATGTGTACAATTGTTCAATACAACTTGGATATTTAAGTGAGGTTGTTGCACCATAAATCTGTAATGGTAGTTAAATATACTAGCCTATAGTATTCCATTCCAAACAAAGCAACATTTTGTGTTTTATTCATTTCAGTTTAAGGATAGTTGATAGCCAAACAGTTTAAAGTAAACAGCTTAGAACACTTTGTAGGCAAAGGGTGTGTTGTTGCTGTTGATAATCATAAACTGAGTCTTAAGGATGGACCATTCTGATATTATGTATCTTGATAACCAACTACACTATAGCTTATACAGCTTGCTAGGTCTGTCATCCACATTTTTTCTACAGATTACGATGTAGGCCTACTCTAGGATGTACTACAACTGGGAAGCTTGATTCGTGTGCCAGGCTAGGCTTTAATTTATAGGCCAGAATAATGCAGAAAAGTAGCCTAGGCCACGTAAACATAATGTTACTCTGTAGCCTATGTTGACAACACAAACGTTATACCTCAACTTCTGTAGTGTGTTTTAACAATACTTTGGTCATATGGTCCGTTTACAAACAGTATGGCTTTCATCATGTCCCTTTCCACAGGTGTATTTAATCAAGAGCCAGATAGTATCCGTACCATATGTTCCTTTATCTGGTTAACGTTAACGTTAGTTAAAACGCTGCTGGTTAGTGAGCAAATGTAAAGTTAACGTCAGTGTTTAGCTGGGAGCGACGTTAGGATTGATTGTCGTTACCTAACGTTATCGAAACCTAGCTACAGCTAACCGGTCACTTTAAAGTTGACGACATATATAGGTGTGTTTCCTAACTTTCCTTACATAATAAATGTCAATGGATAAGTGCTAACGTTAACTATTCCCCTAACGTTAGAACATTACCGAGTTTGGCTACTTGTAACCTATACTATATAGCCCATAGTATAGAATGCTACATAACATAATGTTTGCTGACAAATACCAAAAATCGGACCACTTACCTTGTCTGTAATTAGAGAAATGTGCCTCTGAAGGAGAGTTTTACGAGCAAGTAAAGTAGGCTACCACGCCAGGCGATAAGACGATGAAGTTCAGAACAGATTCACAGCTCCAGTGGTAGAAAGATTGCAGTGGTTGATTGCTTTCAGCTGCAGAACACGTCATAATGCTAAAAGTTGCCACCACAGTGGTCAATGTTAACTCAATGGGAATTTATTGCTCTTTTATCGTAAATATCTCAAAAAGTATAAAGTTCACAAATGTAAAAATTACATTGTACAATTGTCCGTTACAAGACCTTTGTAGGAGTGTTTGAATGACGTCAAACGGTTCAGTGGTTTTTGTGTTTATTAAACGTCAAATTAGATTGGAAGAAGAATAATAAAAGACGATAAGAAGAACAGGGTTTAACAGTCCATTGCATTTACATGCAATGCAATTATCGCTGTTCTTCTTATTATTCTTCTTCCGACCAAATTCAACGTTCAATGCGACTGAAACCGCTGAACCGTCTGACCTCATTCAAAGACTCCTACAAAGCCCCATAAATTCCCATAGAGTTAACATTGACCACCGTGGCGGCAACTTTTAGCATTATGACGTGACCTGCAGCTGAAAGCAATCAACCGCTACAATCTTTCTACCACTGGAGCTGTGAATCTTCTGAACGTTTTGGATGTTTTTGCCTGCCGTGATACTTTACTTGCTCATAAAACTCTCCTTCAGAGGCACATTTCTCTAATTACAGACAAGGTAAGTGGTCCGATTTTTTGGTATTTGACTCATTTATGTCGTCAAACATTATGTTATGTAGCATTCTATACTATAGACTATGTCTGAAATGATAGGTCACAAGTAGCCAACGTTATAACGTTACGGTAGCCTAGTTCTAACGTTAGGGAATAGTTAATGTTAGTAGCCTACTTACCCTATATCCGTTGATATTTATTATGTAAGGAAACCCACCTAATCAACGTTAATATCTCGTCAACTTTAAAGTAATCTGTTAGCTGTAGGTTTCGATAACGTTGCTCCCAGCCAAGCACTGACGTTAACGTTACATTTGCTAACGTTAACCAGATAAAGTAGCCTACAGATCATATTGTACGGATACTATCTGGCTCTTGATTAAATACACCTGTGAAAAGGGACCTGATGAAAGCCATACTGTTTGGAAACGGACCATATGACCAAAGTATTGTTAAAACACACTACAGAAGTTGAGGTATAACGTTTGTGTTGTCAGCATAGGCTACAGAGTATGATGACAGACCTAGCAAGCTGTATAAGCTATAGTGTAGTTGGTTATAGGCTACTTAATATCAGAATGGTCCATCCTTAAGACTCGGTTTATGATTATCAACAGCAACAACACACCATTTGCCTACAAAGTATTCTAAGCTGTTTACTTTTAACTGTTCGGCTATCAGCTATCCTTAAACTGAAATTAATAAAACACAAAATGTTGCTTTGTTTGAAATGAAATACTTTGTTGCTTTGTTTGAAATGCTAGTATAGTTAACTACCATTACAGATTTATGGTGCAACAACCTCACTTACATATCTAAGTTGTATTGAACAATTGTACACATTCCATTCCATGTTTTTAGTATGACTCTTAACTTGTTTGCTTTTGTCTTTTAGGTTCCAGACCAGACCAGACCAGTGTGGTGGTGATTGTGTATTACAGTACATTACGTGTACCTGTCTGTGTGCACATCCTGCCAACCATATGTCGCTGACATTAACACTTACATTCATTCCTAAAACATGTGACCATATCTCAACATATCTGCACATACCTTTGAACTATACTGAGACATAGATCTGAGATCTACACTGAGACATTCTGAGTATTATATTGTTGCAGGAGGACTATGCCGACAACTATATGAAGCATGCATACTCTACATTTGAATCATACCTGTGCTGTGACATCTGTGAAACTTAGCTGTGCTGTTAGACAGTGCTGTGCTGTGTGAAAATTAAGATTCGAACCTAAGTTCTGTCTAAAACTGATCATCTGAAGGCCTGAATCTTATTCTTCAGTTTATATCACCATCAAATGTGACCTGTTACAATTAACTGAGACCTCTAGCTCTTGCTGCCAGTTCAGAATTACCACTGATAAATAGATCTGTCTTAGGATAATATGATTGGCATTATCAAGTTCTATGAGAATGCAGATTCAGTAGACATCTGGTTTCTCCCTAATCATCATTGGGTACTTTTTTACTTTGAGCTTACATTGGTTGTTAAGTGTTCATTAGTGTATTCTGAGTATCATTCTGCTGTATTAAAACAAAGAATGTTGATCAATATTGAATTAACAATTTATTTTTACTGACTGTCATATAGCCTACTCTAAGCTAACATCTAACCAAGTAAGTGGTTTTCAAGAATACTGTAAGTCAATGTAATCTGAATAATTGTATTGTAAGTAATATAATGTTATAAACAGCAGCTTTTTTGCTTTTACATGCAATGGTAATTCCCTGGAATTACATTTTCTAGTTTATTTATTATGACCGCCGCGCAGCGAAGCGGCAGTCATATAGGTTTAGTCAGATTGTTTTTGTTTTGTTTTTTTTTGTTTGTTTTTTCTTTTTCGCATGGCCAAATTTCCGTCAATGATTCCTGGGACACTGAAAGACCGGGGTACACGAAACTTGGTGGGCATGTAACCCCACATGGATAGCATGGAACCATCGTTTTTCGTTTTGATCTGTAGCCCTCCCGCTGGACTGGACCCCCGAAAGGAGGGTAGGGGTAGACACACAGTTTTCTGTGAATATCTCGAAAACCGTAGGGTTTAGGAGGACCATTTTTTTTTTATGTTGATCTCAAGGGGCCATGTCAACCCATTCCATAACCACTCATTTCATGTATAGCGCCACCTAGTTAAACACAAAAAAGTAAAAATGAGGTGTTGTAATTGAAGGTATCTGTGACCTAACATAGTCAAAACTGCACGAAATTGGTGAAAGTGTAGGATCATTATGACACCCTCTGTATGCACGCCAAGTTTTTGTGGAATTCCGTTCATGGGGGCCACACAATAAATTAATTTATGTTACTATACACCAACTGGCCTGTAGGTGGCCGGAGACAGTTATCTGTGAATATCTCGAGAACCGTAGGGCCTAGGAGGTCCACCTTTTTTATGTATGTTGGTCTTAAGGGGGCATGTCAACCCATCCCATTACCACTTATTTCATGTATAGCCCACCTAGTTAAAAATTAAAAAGCAAAAAAATTTGGTGTTTTCATCACAATATCTCTGGCTGACAAGGTCAAAACTGCACGAAATTAAAAGTGTAGGATCATTATGACACCCTCCGAATGCATGCCAAGTTTTTGTGTACTTTCGTTCATGGTGGGCCTTACAATAAAATAATTTATGTTTACATTTAGTGACGTATACCAACAAGGATTCCCGGGACACTGAAAGACCGGGTACACAAAACTTGGTGGGCATGTACCCCCACATGGATAGCATGGAACCGTCATTTTTCGTTTTGATCTGTAGCCCCCCTGCTGGACTGGACCCCGAAAGGAGGGTGGGGCAGACACAGTTCTCTGTGAATATCTTGAGAACTGTAGGGCCTAGGATGACCATTTTTTCCTCATGTTTGCCTCCAGGGTCATGTTAACCCATTTCATGTGCACACATGTGCACAAACAGATACACACACACACACACACATTCACAGTAATCATACGTATGACACATACTCACACAGTAGACATATGTACGCTTGCATGCACAGGCACATACGCAGGCACACGCACAAACACGCCACACACACACACACACACACACACACATAACATAAACATAACACAAACAATCAAGAATTTCTCAGAATTATAAACAGGCAAGATGGAAGTGGGGTTGTATAAAATGAATTTTACATGTGAAATCTATGAACTAATCATGTTTTGGTACTTGTTGTCTAGCATACCAGTGAGAACTGAGTGTGGATAATGCAATTTAGTGAGACAGGTAGAATCATATAGGCCTTTCAGCATGATTTCTTTTTGTGGAAAAAATGTGCTGGACTGGGCAGCGGTCATATTTTGTACCGCTCTGCACGGAAGGTTTCAGAGGGGTCCATCATAGATCATGTTGATTTGCTTTTAACTTGTATCATGTTTGGACATTTTCTCAGGATTGCATCATCAACATTATTTTAATGTTGTAAAAGTCTGCTAAATATCATAACCATAACCATAATTATAATGCTAACAACAGTCAAGGGTGCTGCTAAAAAACAGACACAGAATGGTCTTTTGAGAAATGCATTCAACAACCTTTCAAGGCCATGCTTCGGAAATATAGTCCTTAAAAAATAGTTCACGCTTATAAAAGAAAATGTTCATTTTCTTCAACTCCTGAATTTCAATTTGAAATACAAACTTAAGCATCTCTAGACCACAAATCAACCTTGATTGTCCTTCAACCACTGATGATGCCATCCCATCCCAACAAGAACAGAGGTCTTGATGGCAGGCCTTGGCACTAATAAGCTTGTGAAGCTAATTCCTTGGCGTGACTTTGCCCGAGAATATCCTCTGTTTTAAAACACAGCCATGCTTCAGAGCCGCTTAAGCTGGTGAACAACACAAACTTGACAAGCAAAAACCATCTAAGTGCTACAAATGTCATGAGCTGAATCGCAAATGACCCCACAGCTAATTGTGACCGGCTAGTGAAGGCTATTTGTGTGTGTGTGTGTGTGTGAGAGAGAGAGAGAGAGTAAGTGCGTAGGAGTCCTTGTTCAAGTATGTGTGTGTGGACAACTTTTCTGACTTCCCCGTAATGAATGAGTATTCTCAGTGACAGGCCCCCCTTCCACACACTGTCTTTCTGTCCGCTGGCTCTGAGAGCTGTTTGTTGGAATTGCTGTCACACTCGTTTATTCTATTGCACTCTGTCTTTCTCTCTCTCCTGCTTGCCCTCCTCTCTCCCTCCCTCTCTCTCTCTCTATTCCTCTCTCCCTCTCTCCCTCTCTTAGCTGTGTAAAACTCTTATTTGTCTGTCTGCTGACACTAATTGGCGAATCGCTTCAGGCCTCCCTCGAGCTTCAGTTTGCAGGGCAGAGGTTTGAGTAGAGGCATCTTAAGAAAGTAGAGAGGGAACGGCAGCAGTGGAAAGAGAAGGGGAGAGAGAGAGATGGAGAAAGAAAGGCAGAATGAAAATGAAAAGAGAGAGAGAATGAAAGGATGAGCTGAGAGGGGAGGCTTATGAACTGAGCAGTGAAGAGAATATGCTGAAGAGCAAGCCTGTGTGTGTATATGTGTGTGCAGGCATGCATTAGTGTGAGTTTGTGTGTGTGAGTTATTTTCAGAATGAACATTATGTAAATGCTGGTAGTGTCTATGCCTAATTTATGATGGGGAATGAGTTTGAAGCGTGGTGTATGTAGGGCGACATCACTTCTAGATGACCTCACATCTTCTGGCCACCAGAGCTACAGCGCTGGAGATTGCAGGCGGCAGGCCCTATTAATCGAGCCGCCACTAAACCTCCGCACAGGCCGAGCACACACACTCTCGTCTTGTCTCGTAGGCACTGAGTCACTGCACCTGAGAGGCTTTCAAGCGAGGGGGATCCACGCGTGCCAAAACAGTAGCCACACATCGGATAATCCGATTTCACACCGAGATCACAATTCAAGTCACCGAAACACCCTACAGTCTTCGACTTAATAAGACCAAGGTCAAGTGAATGCACAAATACACATGCCCTCTCTCTGCTCTCTCTCTCTCTCTCTCTCTCTCTCTCTCCTCTCCCTCTCTTGTCATCCCACGACTCCTCTCTTTCCTTGCTCCTGTCCCCCTGAAGGTGTCTTGCTCCTTAGTAGAGGGCTAATTTAAAAAGGCTCTAATCAATATGCTCACAACTTATTTAACTAATGAGATCTGCTGTGCTAGCCGGTGGGGAAGACATTTGGAGGGCCCTGCAATTTTTTCCCCCTTGTCTTAACCACTGCTGCATTCCCTATCCCCAGATAGAAGCTGTGGATGGGAAAGGATTTATTCCTTACACACACATGTGAATGAGGGCACATACTGTGGCCTATTTGTTAGTGTGCTGTAGGTCATGTTTTGTTTCTGTAGGGTTGTTTGTTTGATCGTGAGTCTCCATGGGAAGTGTTTAACTAGTGAATGAAATATTTTTACTTTGCGCGCACAATACCTGTTTTTGTGGTTTCAAGGGGTTATCTTTTGCACCATCAAAACTTTATCTCTCTCAAATACTGTGTGTGTGTGTGTGTGTGTGAGTGAGAATATATTTAGAGGTTCCAAGGTAACATACCAATGCTTTTAATTAAACACATTATTTTGGGGAATAAATGCCTCTTATTGACTGAGCGTCTGCTTCTTCAGCTGTATTAGGTCACATTTCAGGCATGGTTTTTCGAGTGTGTACAGGTGCCAGGTGTACAGGTGCCTCGGCGAGAAGGCACGTCTGCTCTTTGAAGTGTGTTTAAAGCAGATGGCATCTTCCCATTCACACAGACGCCTGCCATGACCTGCCGCTGTGCCACCACGTTGTGGAGGACCGACCGATGAAACACTGACCTGGCATGCCAGCATATAGAGCAGGAGAGGCAGAGAGAGAGAGAGGGAGGGAAAGATAGAGAGAGAAAGCGATAAGGAAGGAGATAACCAGATAAAAAGTTGCAGAGAAAGTGTGATAATAAAGGACCAGAGTAGGAAAAAAATATATATGGTGCTCGACACAAAAGCTGAAAATACTGTTGACTGAAACGATGCTGTGTAGAGAGAGAGAGAGAGAGAGAGAGAGAGAGAGAGAGAGAGGGGGAAAAGTGCTGACCACAAGACATGGCTTCTCAGAGCAGACGTCGGCACTTTCGGCCCTGCTATGGATCTGACTCACTGGGCACCCAGAAAAAGTTTCCGTCCCCACTGGTGACTGTCCGCAAAAAAAAAAAGACAAAACAAAGAAAAGGAAAAGTTGTGTTTGTGCTATTCCCCCGCACCACAGGGAAACCGTTGCAGACTCCGAAACTGAGGAATAGATTCCATTATGGGTGATTTAGCAAAACAAAGCCAAAGCGTACGCCGAAATTGATTGGATGTATGTGGCGTTGGCTTTTTCAAGGAGAGGCGGAATGGCTCCATTTTCTCTCGCCATGGCAGGGGATGGCTGGCAGGGAAGGGATTGATTTCAAATAAGAAACCACACCACCTTGAAAAAAAAAAAAAAACAGAATAGACCTGTTAGTGTTAAATTGTCAGAGAATGACAACTGAGCGGAGAGGAAGGGAGAATTAGGACATGTGGATACCTGCTTGCCCAGCGCCACCCGGAACTTGTGTGCGCTGCCATCACAGCATCCATCCACAACGATGGATGTTTAGAGAGTCAGATAGAGATGGGGGTTGTGTGTGTAGGTGGGGGGTAAAAAGTGAGGGATGATGGAGAGGAGAGGGGGAGACAGAGGAAAGGAGAGGAGGAGAGTGAAGACAAGAGAAAACAGAACGCTGGGGGGTGATCCAGGTGAAAGTCTTCATCTGGGTAGAAAATGAAAAATTAGCCCCCGCTGGGGCTCATAATTACCGGAGTTCCTCCAATCACACACTCCCAGGGAGCTACCAATTCTGACAAAGAGGAATAATAACCGAAAAAGAGTTTCTCCTCGATAATCAGAAACTAGGAATGACTGTTGCAAATCAAAACTTTAAACAAGTGATCACTTGTTACTGTTGGTGGTGATTCCGTGATTTCACTTTATTCAGAGCAGAGACAAAACAAATGGCAGACACACAAGTAATACAAGCTCAGTGATGCCTGCAGAAGAGCTGAACTAAATGGGAAAGAACTATATGGAGAAGAGACAGTAGAAAGAACATAAGTTTACATCGACTAATTCGTCACTGCTTTTGCTTCCTGGCTCTTTAATAGGGCCTCTACACCCATGCAACATTCAGCTTAATTAGTCAGTTACTCACTGTCTCTCTCTCTCTCTCTCTCTCTTTCTCTCTTGTGTCTGTCTTTCTCTGTCTTCCCAAATGAAGCTGCAGTATAAACCATGGACTGTACTGCTTTGTGGTCAAATTCAACACCCATGTCACGTACATTATCTGGTTTTCTGAAATATTCATGAAAAAGCTGTAACTTTGCCTCCACTTAACTGCCCAGGGTTTGCATTAATTAAAACTGTCTTGACTACGCGATTGCAAATGAAGAGCTGTTCAGGCCACATTTAGCCTCACAACTGACATTCCCACTTTGCATGCTTCAAAAAGAGCAAAGAATTCTTCAAAAAACAGGTTGTGTGATAGTGACACACCAACAGGCATGCCAACAAAATTGGACACTCTGAAAATAGTCTTACATTGATGGCCTTAAATTCATAAGCTTGTTACTAGCGTCATTTCCATGAGTCCCAATCTGAATGTGACCTTCTGTTGAAACTGTTCTTTCAAATATCACCTGGGCATGTCTAATCTCTAGCCCGCCACATGTGTTGTATTGTTGCCCGAGGCTAGTGAGGAAAGCACAGATCTTCAAATCCACAGTGTCAAATGTAGGCATCTGCTCTGTTTAAAACCATGTCACGCTGTGTCCAGTGTTTTCTATTCACCTTGACTGAATGCCACCCCCCCTCCACCTCAACTCGCATTCCCTCCACTAAACCTTCCACCCGTACCCCTACAAGACACACACAGACCCCCTGACAAGCATCTGTACCATGGGGAGCGCTAGCTTACAGCTTACCGAGCTCAGAGAAGCCGCCTATTACCGTGACTACTAGGCTAACTCTTCAAAGCGCCTTTGGCTTGTTAGAGCCCACCATGGATGCCATGAATAAAATAAATAAATGACCTTTAAAAAATGTGTCTGGCCATGCTGAATTCTACTGTCTGACACTTATCTAACAATGTACAGGCAGCTGGAGCTTTGAAGGATTAAAATATATTTATTTATTTATATATTTATTTATTTACACACACACACACACACACACACGAGCCTCCTCTGTCATTTGGAGATCTCAGTCTCTTGGACTGTTGAATTTCATTGTCAGTGACTCTTGGTGGTTGGAGGATGTCAGCCAATCATTTAAGCCCATGCATTTTTTGCAAATGAAATGAATCAGTTGCAAAGGATTCATCTGCTATAAGAATAAACATGGCAGGAAACGAAAAGTAAGTACCAATTTAATATAAATATACTATTAAATTTGTTTTCTGTTTTATGCTAAAAAGGGAGCCTGGTTCGTATGTTTACATGGTGGTAATGGTATCGCACAGTGAGTCTCGATGGGGTGCTAGTGAAAGATAACTAACGATGTGCAATTATCACATATTTACCCACAACAACCCTAGGTGGGGCTAGATCAAAGAGGCCATGGAGCAACAGAGACCCCTCACTGTGTCCCTGCGTCATGTCTCCTATCATTTGTTGGCCTGGTGGACACATCTGCCAGGTCCAGCAGAGTGTGTGTGTGTGTGTGCGCGTATTTGAGTGTGTGTGTGTGCGTGTGCGTATATAAGTGTTTGTGTGCGTGTGCGTATATGAGTGTGTGTGTGTGCGTGAGTGTGTGTGTGTGTGTGTGTTTGTGGGTTGTTGGAGTTGTGGCTGTAGTCTTCTCTACTTGCTGATGGGGATGGATCATAGCCTCACCAGGCTTTACGAGCAGATGCTTTTAAGCTGCAGCTGTTTGATGCCACTCATTAGAGCTAAAAGGTCCCCGAAAAAGAAAACATACACACTATCAGATGCCATAATTGCCATTGATGCATTTTAGTTGATCAACACATACACACACACAGACACTTCAAAACACAAAAGACACAAAGAAGCTTTAGGGATGGGATTAGCAGTTACTGCTTTCATGGAGAGGCTATACCGCTAATTATGCTGCTAGCAGCTAAGTTCCATTTTACAAGCAAATACAGAGAACACCCTGTTGTATCCCCTGAACATACCCTTTTAGCATCAATGTTCATTTTAAGAAAACTGTCAAGTTTATTGCGCTAGCCTCCCCTGTAAAGATAAGACAGGTGTTCGCTGGGAGTTTGCTTTGCGTCCAGTCGTTGATGCGCTGTGGTTATTGACAGAGGAGCTGGCATTTGAATAGTTTTAGCTTCTTATTAGAGCACAAGCAAACGGCAAGACTTCGCAACTGACTAAAAGGTTAATCCGTTTAGAAGTGGATTTTGTGTGTTTTAGTCTCTGTGCACATGTGTGAGGTGTGAGTGTGTGTATGTGTATGTGTATGGTGTCTGTGTATGTGTGTGTGTGTGTGTAAGGTGTGTTTGTGTGTGAGGTGTGTGTGTGAGTGCCCGTGTTTAGCGTCTTCAGGGAACTGCAAAAGAGGTTCCCGTTGTCGTGGCGACTTGCAGCTAAAGCCAGGGATGTGTAAGGGAGGATTAAGGCACCAAATTGACGATTAAGAAATGGGTGCAGCAGGATGACTTATAAATAAAAAAAACAGCTAAGTTCAAGTCAAATGTCACCACTTCTAACATGTGGTGTGTCTAAACTCACATACACTGTAACACAGCTTACGTAGCTCCACAGAGAGGATTCGGGTTCAAGCGCATGTGCATGAGTGTTACATCTTTGAAAACCTCAAGCACTTCAACCTCATGTCTTCTTTTGGTTTCTGAGAGTGGAGAAGGAGAAGCAGACAGACAAGACATGCTTTTTTCTCACAAACCATCACAAGAGACTGCATATCACCATGTCAGCTTTTGTTGCGAGCTATTAAAACAACATCTGTGACCAATAATAATGCAGTACGCTCTAACTTTAAAAGAGCTTCACTGTGTGGATTGCAATTTATTTTGCTGCTTGTTTGTGCGATAGTGTCAGTCAGGCCTTTTACTATCAACTAAATAAATGACCTGTGCATTGTTCAGAGGTGGTTACGAGCCATACCGCCACCCGACACCGTGAAGGGGACGACGTGAGGCTCCGATCGCACTAGCATATTCACTGCAGCAACCCAGCGGAATCGCACATACCCACGTCGCCGGCGATGCCACTCTTATCTCTTTCTCCCTCGTCTTTTGTCTCCCGTTAAATGGCATTTTATCACACTGCCGGGACCGGACACCCTTCACATAGAGCCTGAATGAGCCTCCATTCAGCAGAAAAAAGCTAGCTTATTATTCCAACCTCCACTGTGGTTGTCAGAGAGAGAGAGACAGAGAGACCGGGAGAGAGATGATGGTGAATGTTAACGTGTGGCAAGTCAATTTTGATTTATAAAAACACGTCGTCCGTCTTTGATAGTGCTTTGAACCAATTTACATTTGATTGAAAATGTGTGTTGAAAATGTGTGTCTGTGCCAGGGCCTTTTCTCATCACATGCAATTTATAGTTCCATGGCTGATCCCGAACACCAGGGGCACAGACAATGACTGCCGTGTCTTTAGGAAGACACTGTTTGACTTCTTCTTTTAGCTAAGCAGCCAACAATGTGCTCCGGGCTGAAAGAATATACCCCAACATACCCACCATAGCGCGTACTGATGGGCATGAGTTCACCTTCCACCCTGACTATAATTGTAATCCTTCTTTTCCTTGCAATTACTTTTCAAACGCAAGTCATTTCTATGGAAATCTACAATCGGAGCAACATGCTATTTTTTGATAATGTTTGAAACACAATGCATGTACAATTTGCTCCCCCCTCTACATATGTCTCTGAGTTTTTATACTGCATGAAGCTGTCATTGACAGAATATCCAAAGAATCACTGACGGTGGAATTGGTTAACATGGTGCCCTGTAACATGTAATTTTGTGCTCCTCCAATTACAAAGCATTCCTGTGATCTTGCGCTCTCTTTCTCTCTCACACACACACACACTTTGCGTTATTGAGGTCGGCGGCAAACATTATAAAAAGCACCCAAAGCAATTACCTGTTTCACCCACGTCAAAGAACCGCCCCTACAGAATTGGTGAATATAAAATATAGACTTAATTAACAGTTAATTAAACCAAACTTTTCACATTTAATTGACTTGTACTCTATATTAGTTTTCAATTTGGCAGATTGAGTGCTGATGAGTATGAGCAGGGCACACTGACCTAAGAGCAGTCTTATGACATCAGCGCTCTGTGTGTGTGTGTGATGACTCAGTTTCCCCTTCGATCCAGTGCCCCCTCACTGTGTGTGACAGAAGAGGACCTGTCTCCATCCTCTTAGCTCCACCCATCTGTCTCTTTCCTCCATCTCTCTCCCTCTCTCTCTCTCCATCTCTCTCTCTCTCTCTCTCTCTCTCTCTCTCTCTCTCTCTCTCTCTCATCTTCCACTCCCTATTCCTCTTCCTCTCACCCGATCTTACCATCTCTCTCTCACACTCTGATTTTATTCTGTTTCTCTTTTCCTTTTGGCATTTCCACTCATTCTCTCTCTCTCTCTTTCTCTTTCACCTTCTTTTCCTCATCACCCATTCTATCCTGCTCTCCTCCATTCATCCATCCCCCTCTCCATCTCCCATCACTGTCCATTTCTATTCCAGTCACCCTCCATCTTTGCTACTCCTCCTTGGAACATTCCAGATTTAATTACATAAAAAAAATATTATTGCCAGTGGACTTTGCTCCGGGTTGGCGTTTATCACGTCCCCCTGTTGCCACGGCGTTCACTCCCCCCTGGGGAAATCATGCTAGTAGGCAGAAGCTAATCCAATAGTCAATACACATAATAACCCTCGTAATGAATAAATGGACTTTAACAAATATGGCCATGAGCTTAGCAGGACCTGATCTGGTTTAAACACATGACCATGGCTTAATTTTTCACTTTCCACTATAACTTACTTCTCTCTCTCTCTCTCTCCCTATCTCTATCTCTCTCTCTCTCTCTCTCTCTCTCTCTCTCTCTCTCTCTCTCTCTCTCTCTCTCTGCTCTCTGCTTGTAATCAATGTTTAGACGTTGTTGGTTCTTTAGCAGACTTTTCCCTGCTTGCTTTTAATGTAAAAAGTTGATCTTTTTCAAGATGGAGTGGAGGGGGCTGGGGGTTGAGCGGGTGGTAGTGAGGGGGGCGGGGGGTTGTTCGCCATCGAGTCCCATGATCAGAGCTCCCGTTGCCGCGGGAACCTGTAGATTACAGGTGACACGATAGCCTGGCTTTGCTCTCTGCCTCACTCTTGATCACGGCTGAAAATCAATGCAGCCGGCGTGCACATGCCACCCAGCACGGTGCAGTCGCTCGCTTCTAATCATCTCACATGAGAGTCTGTGACAGAAAAGGACCAGTCCTCCACCCCCTCCTCCTCCACCACCTCCCATGCTCTCCACCCAGCCTTTCTCCATCTCTCCATCTCTCTCTCGCGCGCGCTCGCATGCTCTTGTTTCTCTCCATCTCTCTCCTTTTTCTCTGTCTCCACATGAAACACTCGTTTCTCGCTGCTCCCTTGCTATTTGCCTAATGATCTTTGATGGTCGGTGCTACCCTCTCGCTGGCCCTCGTTTGAGGTGACGTGTGTGTGTGTGTGTGTGTGTGTGTGTGTGTGGTGCAGATGTAATTTGAGTGGCTTTCTCAGAGGGGGAGAATGGAGCACCGAAGCCTGTGTTCACATCGAGAGAGGGGGACAGACCCAATTGCGCCTTCAACACAAAGGCAAATCAAAAGGCAACTCAATCCAATTCCAGCTCGTTTAAAGAGGGACATGTGCCTGTGACTGATTCAGTCTTTATGAGCACCAGCATGTGCATTTGTATTGAAGTTTGCATGTATCTACGTACTTGTGTGTGTGTGTGTGTGTGTGTGTGTGTGTGTTCGTGTGTGTGTGTGTGTGTGTGTGTGTGTGTCTCAGCTCAGCTTCTGCCATATCTACTCCTCTTCCTATTCATTTTCAACCTTTTTTTTATTTGTGTATTCTACACACAGTGTCTTTTGATATGCTTGTTATGATTGGGTGTTTCTCTGTGGCAAGAATCCTGTTGTGTTTTCTAAGACAACCCTATTTATAGTGCACTGATTGGGAACAGGTGTGAAGCTGTTGTCCAAATCCAGTACAAATGAATGACAAGAAAATAGTGTTTGCTGCAAAACAGCATTCGTCCTGAATTTGAACCTACCTGAAATTAAACAATGCACCAGGGCTCACGCAGTACATTGTTATCGTCTCCATAGCAACCGCGGCCCCGCCATTATTCTGAACAATTTCGACGAACCTGTTTCCATGATTTTCGGCAAAACAGCCTGGCACCTAAATGAATTGTGCCTCTAGCGAACCACACCGCTCTTCGGCCAGTTACCCCAATAGGCTTTGACTACACAGGCCGTCATCTATCCAGGTGTGTGCGAAAAATCGTCAAACAAAAGCAAATGCATGGTTGAGACAGCCCACTCTGTTGGGTTGTGCAGTGCATGTAAACATGGTCATGGCGTGAGGACGGCCAATTTCACCTGTACTCCAAAGGCTTCTCCGCATGCGAGCGTTTGCGAGCGCTTGAGCACTTTGGTCAGGAGACGGAACAACAAACAAACGGGCGCCACAAGCGCCGGACGACATGCTGGACGTCCCACGGGGAGTGTTTGAGCAGATCAACAGTGACGTCTGTCACATTCTCACAGAGGGCATCGGACAGAGTGTGAGGGTGACACGCGCACGGAGTCCAGTTGACAGACAGAAGGACACACACATGCACACACACACACAGAAATACATGCAAACATGCATGAAGCTTCCAGGGAGAGTAAGATTCAAGGAGAAAGATATACACACTCTTTCATACCCTATGTACAGAGGTTTACAACACAAGGTCTGTGAAGCGCACACAACCACAAGGCATAAAAAAGACACATTGAACTGCAGTCATAATTATTTCAATTCACACACATGAATCACAGGCCAAGGAATTGAACCACAGACATTTTGGAACTCTGACTAACTGTGAGTTCAATCAACTTGGAACTAATGTGACTTTTTCTGGCAGTATTTTTAGCTCCAGTGGCACGCTTGTGTGAAATGTCTGGACATTTCCAGGCTAATGCATGTTTTGAAAAAAAAAAAAATCTGTCACATTATGATATTTTTCACATAGAGCTTCCTTGTATCATATTACATAAAAAGGATTTATTGAATTACCTATATGCAGAAAGCAGTCACATATAGTCTGTCTTGTGAGGAGGAGGTCTCTGTGCCTGCTGTCAGAGGCTGTGCTTTCTGAGTGTCTGGCGTGGCGTTGGTACTCAGACTGACCTTGTTGTGGTCTATAAACAGTAACTCCCAACATGCCGAGCTGCAGAGGTAGAAACTCGAGGGACTGGAAACGTCATCGAAGAGAGGTGGGAGAGAAACGGAAGACGACAGAAATTGAACTAAAATGTGTGTGTGTGTAGGGTTAACTCAGTACACACACACCTGCCAAGCCTGCACATCTGTGTGGAGAATTCTACAAATACCCCCTAAAGAAAAAAAGAGCTGCAATCAGCACTTAACAGCAACAAAAAAAAAACAGCATCTTCAGCGTGCATCGGAACAGCTGGTGACATCACACCATCCTGCCGTTTAACAGGAGTAATGGAAAAGGCCACGGTAAAACATTTTAAGAGAGAGAGAGAATCACACACAATCACAAGCGAAGGGATGCTGCAGCCTGGGGAAGAGGTTTCTCAAGGCAAAGTAAACAACGGAGCTTAAAGCCTATCTCTCGCCAGCCACTCTCCCTGTGAGTCCTCATAGCAGCTCGCAAATGAGATTAGGCTCACCCAGCCACACAATAAATGAGGGGGTGTCTAAGGGGAAGAGTTCAATATAAATGGATACTTAGTTAATAGCCTTTTGTTGGAAAAATTAGACGCAGGATTTCTCTGTGGCATCTTGGAAGTGACTCTCTCTCTCTCTCTCTCTCTCTCACACACACACATCTGATTCCTTATATTGAAAAAAACCCACAGCAATAAAGTTAATTACTGCACCACTGTAAAGTGAAATATATTTAGTGATGATGGTGTATGGTTACATGCAAAAGGAAAAGGAAAACAACAGATTGATTTAATGTTATCATTAATTGTGACATTTAAAATAATTTGTCATATGGATCTCTCTTCTGTTATCTATCCCCTGTGTGTCTCCTTTACTTTTCTTTTCTTTTACACTCTCTCTCTCTCTCTCTCTCTCCTCCTGATTTTTTCCTGCAACACAGCAGTCACCCCCCAACACAGATATACACATCCTCTTTGTCACACACACACACACACACACACCAGGTTTGGCTCGGTGACTTGTGCTGCTTTGGCACAGGCCTGCCGGTCCCGCAGATGTTCTCATTGGCCGCGGATCCTGGCAGAACAGCCACTGTGACAGGTAACAAGGCAACCGTCACCTTGACGATGAGCCAAAAACCATCTCCCCCTGCATTGTCACATCATTTAGCCGACAGACCCACTGCCTCTCCACACCGCTGAACCCCCCCCCCCCCATTCCCCACCTCAGCTCACTGCCACCATGTAGCCCCCCCACACACACACACACACACACACCTCACCCCTCTGTGTTGTCAAACACCGGTTACCGTACACTGCGTCGCTAACCATATGTAACTAAGACATGTGTCAAAACCAGACCCCCATGACTCTTAACTCACTGCCCACCCCCACCCCCCCTCCACACAAACACACACACACACCCTCAACCCTTTTTCTGAACTCCCACTCAGTGTCACTGGGCTGGAGACAGCAGACAGCTTGTGTGGAGCTCTGTGCCTCTGTGTGATTTCTTTTTTCCTGGCTGCCTCGTCGAAGACAGTTCAGGCAGGCGGCGCGACTCCACGGCTGCTGCTGCCGCCGCCATCGCCTGCTTCCCCGTCGCCATGCTTCCCAGAGTGAGGTGCAGCTGGCTGTCTCGGCGCGGCCCCTTGGTATCTCCACGGAAACCTGTCTGGGGGCCCCCTCTCCGTAACTCGGCAGCCCCAGTGGCGCTCCGTCTGGCTTGCCTGCCGATCCGGGAGTGAGGTGGCAAGCATGACAGACACACATGCTCTTGTGTTTCCCTCTCTCTTCCTTCTCTCTTTCTCTCTACTCTGGTCGTTTGTGTGATCCTGCTGCTGACTGCCTGTCATTCATGAGCTACCATGTCTTACACCTCTCTCTCTCACTCTCTCTCTCTCTCTCTCTCTCTCTCTCTCTCTCTCTCTTTCTCTCTCATCTTCGCCTTGTGTCTCCAGGTCGGTCTTCCACTGAACCTGTCTCTCCTCCTTAGCCTCATTTTTCTCCCTTTGCTGTCTCTTCATCTTCATCTTGTGGCAGCGTTGCCACTCCAGTGAGACAAAATCCAGGTGCCCCCCCCCACACACACACACACACACACACACTACCACTACCACCGACTTTTTTTCTCACACCTAATATGTCTCTCTCACCCACACATATATACACTGTCCCACACAAACACAGACAAACACATACTGTACATAAAGGCACACTGTCTCTCACACAGACAGTACAACACACTCACACACACACACACTATCTCTTGTTTCAAACACACACGCACACATTCTTACTTTTACACACACAGTTTCTTACTTTTACACACACAGTATCCCCGTGCTCTGTTGTCAGTGGGCAGCGGTAGGACAGCTAATGGTGTGTCGGTGTTGTCCTTTGAGTTCCACTATCTCTTCATCACACACAGGCTCAGGCCCAGGCCGGCTATTCCCCACCACCACCACCGCCACCCCTGATGCATTGTGGTCATTTTCCGGCTGGCTCACTTTTGTTCGGAGGGGCGCTCTCTCTCTCTCTCTCCAGCAGGCTACTGGTATAAGCCTCGCTTCAACTCCCTGCCCTCCCCAAACACATCCGAGTGGGCCAGAGTGGAGAGCCAGTGAAGAGCCAGCGGGCTCGCCGAATCACTGAATCACGGAGGAGAAGCCTGTGTGGGTTTGCAGACAGAGATAACTGCAAATCCAAAATGTTTTCACAGGGATCAGGCTGGAATCTCTGCATTTCTTCCCTCGTGCTGAGGAGGGACGGGGCAGTCTTAGTCATTGGATTCTGTTCTGTTAGTATCTATGTGTGAATATCTGGATGATGTTTTAGGGTTGACAGATAATGGATTGAGGCATCAACATGAAGATACATACATATACAGTAGCACAACAGGCTAGAGATTATAGCGAGAATGACTGCCTTAACTGGATCGCATTCTTGGAAATTCTCAGAGCTACATATATTACGGCAATTAATGCTCTAATCAGAACCAACTTAAAGACACACATGCCCCCACACACATAGGCAGGCAGAGAGAGAGAGAGATCCATCCCTTGAACTGCCTGTCTCTGTGCTTTGAGAGACAGAGTCCCTGATTGGAGTTGTCAGTCATGCAGAAAGTTAACTTCACTTCATTTGGGTGATGAATGATAACGGGAAGCCATAAAGCATGGCAGCTGTCTCTACACAGGACAGCTCTCAGTTCACTTAGCTCCCTCCTTTCTATCTAACCATCCATCTATCTATCTATCTATCTATCTATCTATCTATCTATCTATCTATCTATCTATCTACTGGATCTATCCACAGAACCCTTCAGATGCTTTAGTATAGAACCAATGGCTATACACTCCGTTAGCTTGTTTCCATGCATTCATATTCATTCCACAGTCATCTGCTCTGTTGCATTTGATAACCAAATCACATTCAGATCCTCATTTTCATGTCATAATATGCTTATCAGGGGACCAGCTAACTTACTAACAGCATACTAACTGTGTGCTTTTAGAATGCCCCATCTACCATCTTGCACTTGATTGATGGACAGACCTGGGGAACATTCCTTACAGCCTCCATCAGGATCCAGCAAACACACACCCTCTCACCGGCAGAGAGTCTGACTCGCCTTGACTAGCCAGAGTGGCCATTCTGCCTCGGGCTATAGTTTGTCCGCTAGCATGACCGCTAGCCTGCTTTAATGATGCTCTCGGCATACAGAGGGCTATAAACTCACGCCTTGACCTTTAATCAGCATCAACGCTAATGAACATCTCTCTCTCCCTCTCTCTCTCGCTTTCTCTCTCTGTCGCCTGCACTTGTACATATGTGTGTACAGTATGTGTGTCAAAGTACAGGTTTGCAGGCTAACTGGTACGGAAAGCTGGATCACTGGGCCTTGAATTAAACAGACGCTAGTTCCTCATTGATGTGTTGACGTGGGATCTGACACTAGCTTGGCGTGGAAAATCGTTATCTTTTCAGTCTCCTGCTAATGCGGTTATTGTCTTTAAGAACTGATCAAACATTTTCAAGGACAGCGCTGGCAGCTAATCAATTCCAAATGTCATAACAGTAGCCATTTGCCACCTCTGGCTTCGTTACTAATGCAAACACTCAGTGTTGTGATCCTCCGATATAAATAGGCACTGTATATGATCTATACTCTCTGTACTGTGTAGAGTGTGCAGGAATGTAGTAGGAAAGTATTAAAGGACTTTCACTCATCACATAGGTTTATCATTGTAAAATATGTGCGAAATAATATAACAAGGATGGGATTCCTGGCCATATTGGTGTAAGTGAGGTGTAGTACTGAGTTAGAGCTTTTTTGTTGTTGTCTAGATACGAGTCTGTCATAACGTTCCTGCATCCCAGTCTCATAGCTGTTAGTCATGGCAAATTAGTTAACATGAACATTAGTTAACTCAAAGGATGCAGATGTGCTGTCAAAAGAAAAAACCACAACCTGGAAATGAACAAAGATGAAAAATACAAATGAAGTGTGTGTGTGTGTGTGTTTTTTTTTTTTTTGGGGTGCAGGTTGGGAGTGGGTCAATGGGGGGGGGGGTGGAGAACAAAATGGGCACCTGATTCCACCATTACTGAGTTGACTTTGCGAGAAATTGAATTTTGTGTCATTATCGTTCCTATGCAAATGTGTCAGCACAGCGACAAGGGGAATCTACAACCAGTGTGTGTGTGTGTCAGTCTCTCTCTCTCTCTATGTGTGTGTGTGTGTGTTTTGTAGTTCATGCTGTGTACATTTTGTTTATTTAGCCATATGTTGACTTAAGTCAGTTTACTTTTGTCTTTTGTGCTTGTTTGTCTGAGCATATGCACGTGTGTGCTTACACTGCTGTGTGTCAATGAACACATGAGCATGCACAGGCATGTTTCTGTTCATTGGTGTGCACACATCTATTGTGTGTGTGTGCGTGTGTGTGTGTTTGTGCTTGTGTGTGTGTTTGTGCTTGTGTGTGTGTGTTTGTTTGTGTGTGAGTTTGTGCTTGTGTGTGTGTGTGTGTGCACGCGTGGGTGTGCACATGCATAATTGTGAAGGAACGAGCTAGATCACCATGGTGTGAAGCTTCAACAAATTACCCACATCGTCTTAATGAAGCTCAACTCCTGCCTTGCAGAAAGTGTCTCAAATGTACTGCTAATGAATGCGACACTCTGTCCTTCTCTTCCACTGTCTGTGTGACACACACACACTTATACACACACACGCATACACATGCACATACGCATACATAAATGCACACACACACACACACACACACACACACACACACACACACACAAACACACACACACACACACACACACACACACACACGCATACACATGCACATACGCATACATAAATTCACACACACACACACACACACGCATACACATGCACATACGCATACATAAATGCACACACACACACACACACACACACACACACACACACACGCATACACGCATACACACACACGCATACACATGCACATACGCATACATAAATGCACACACACACACACACGTGTATGCATGCTCATCAGTGAACGTATGCATGCTCATCAGTGCACACAAAGTTGGCACTATCTCCCATCGCCTCCTCACAGACTCTAAACGTACAGCAGATTCCTCTGTTGAGTCTGTTGAGATGAAGTTTTCATGATGCAAAATCGGCTAGTTGAAATAATCCCTTTACATGACAGTGGGCTTTATACATCATAAAGCACTTTTAACAAGGTGTTTGAGCCGCGGGCTTTTCTGCTGCATTTATTACGATCTGACCAGTGTGTGCCTGTGATCAGACATGGTCAACTCATTAAATGTGTTTAGTGGGGGAGAAACCTGCTGAACATGTAGAAGCCGATGGGGGATTGTGGGGTTGGGGGGTGGGAAGCTCTGTGGAGTGCTGAGTGGTCCCATGATACAAGTGGTGATTGGATACAAGTGGTCTGAAAGTCAAGTAACCCCCCTCCCCCCTTCTGTTAAAATGTTAAGTCCTTTGGGTGAAGTCCCCAATTCCCTCTCAGTGAGATGGAAATTCCTGCGGGATTTAACATGGTGAATATGTGAGAGAAAATGAGTGTGGGTGTGTGTTTGAGAGAGAGAGAGAGAGAGAGAGAGAGATAGATTGTGTATGTTTGTGTGCTACAGTGTGTGTGTGTGTTTGCGAAAATGGCTGTATAAATGTATTTTTAGGTCATGTGTGACAGACACACTGTCATAAGCTGCTTTCAGACACGTCCTCCACAGTATATGCGGATCTTTGTCACACGGAGGTCCGACCCTTCGGGTGATTCAGATATGATGCGGACATTATGTGTGAACGACACCGACGCACAAGAACAGAATCTCCACATGGTTGAACAGGTTGAACGTGGTTAAACACGCACATAAACAGAATATTTGCATGTTCTTCGCTTTGTTCAGACACAAGCTCATTTACATAATGTCCTTTGGAAATACTAGGAGGGGAGTAGTGTAAGAGCCGGCTAAGTTCGGAGTTCCAATAGTCCGGTTTTGTTGTTCAGATTTATGGCCCAACCGATTGATATCCGCAGAACATGCAGACACCTAGGTCTGAAAGTAGCTAGTGTTAAAGGTTGTATCAGCGATAGAGGGGATATGTCACTTCTGTTGATGTTCAAACAAAACAGAGAGCTAGCTCGCTAGTCCCTCCCCCTCCCTCCCATGCAATTAAAACTCTGCTAAATGCGCATCTTATCGGTTATTGGTTGAAACACTTTATTTTGCCTTTGAGTGGGTTGCCAATCCCTGTTGGTAGCAATTGTTTTTGTGTACAGATCTCGGAGCCTAGGCTGCCTACAGAGATGTATTTTTTTGACGGCCTGCTTATGGGGCAGACAGCTAGCGGATCATTAGGAAAGATTAGATGAATGTAATCATTTATGTTTGGGCCTTTTTGGGGCCTGCAATCGCTGATGCAACCTTTAATGACAGTATGCCATATATTGTATGTGCTCTCTCTCTCTCTGTGTGGGTGTGTGTGTGGGTGTGTATGTGTGCATGCGCGTGTGTATGTGTGTGTGTTTGTGTGTGTGTGTGTATCATGAGTGATATGTGGGCTTGTTCACTGGCACACCATCACTTGTGCACTTGACTGACAGGAGGGGCATGAGAGTGCTAAAATGTCAGGACTTGGCAAGTGCCAAGGGTGTGAAACGACTGCTTGGTTTTGGCCATTAGCACTACGGACATACACACACACTCCCAGGTCATCCTTTCAACACCTCTTCCAGAGCTGTCTAAATGTGCAAGCAGTACTTTAAAGTGAGAATGGAAACAGCTTTTAGTTTTCAACTGTCTATACACCTATCACATTGTGTCATTTCACCATTTTAGTCTTATATCAGTATTTTTATTCCTGTTATATCACCGAAAGTCATCAATCATCATCAATAGTTGGATGGATGGATGGATGGATGGAGGGAGGGAGAGAGAGGTGGTTGGTAGATGAATGATAGACCTTTCATGGTTGATTTTGATACTTTCATTTTGTGTTACAGTATGTACAGGATATATTTCAGAAAATGAATGACAGCCAGTAAACCACTTAATCATTGAAGGAGTGAAATGTTCTAATGCCATACGTGATAAATGGATTAGGCCCATAACCTGAGATTTAGTAGCAATATACTGTATGTTTATGAGTAAATGTATGCAGTTGGATTGATGGCATGTCAGACATATGAAGATATATTAATCCAGATACATGTCATTTATTACCTCATTAATGTATTATTGATTTAGTTGTATTGGGATATTAATGACAATAGCACACTAACTGGAGTCATCCTTCACTTACTGTAGAAGACATTCATGTATTTTAGCAGTAATTTCCATCTGTCAGTCAACCTTTCTTTGCTTTTCTTCATGTGTCTATCTCTTTTTGAACCTGTAGTAGGAACCATAATACACACACACACACACACACACACACACACTGGTTTGCAACTTTCAAAACCAACCAACAAACAAGCCACATTATTGCAAGTGGTGTGTGTGTGTGTGTGTGTGTGTGTGTGTGTGTGTGTGTGTGTGTGTGTGTGTGTGTGTGTGTGTGTGCGTATGTTTGTGTGTGTGTGTGTGTGTGTGTGTGTGTGTGTGTGTGTGTGTGTGTGTGTTCTTCACGCAATGCCACGTCCACTTAACACACAGAGATCAGTGATGGTACTGATGGTGGTTTTTAGCCTTGTGGGGGAGTAGCCCCCATGCTGTAGCTCCCTCCCTGGCCTGTTAGGTGTACATGTAGGCCTTTTTAAATAAACTCATCAGCATCTCCCAGAGCTCCCCGCGGAACAGACTAATGTATGGCTTTATATAGAGCGCAGCTCCATAATTCATGATGCACAGTAACATTAGTATCAGCTTTGTCATGTCAAAACGATGAGAGTTAAAGATTTGCCGCGCTACTCATTAGTCTGAAAACTCATTTAGTTTTCCCCAGCCCTAGCCCTCCTTCTTTTTCTCTTTCTTTCTTTTCTGTCATTCGCCTCCTCTCCTCCCCTCCTTGTTCTCTGTCTTCACGTCTCGTTTTTCTTTCTTTTTTTTTTTTCGCACGTCTCGTTTTTTTTTTCCTCGTTTCTCCATCTCTCATTCTACCCCTTCTCTTTCTCTTGCCCTCCTTCACTTTCCATTTTTCTATTTCATCCTCCCACTTTTTTTTATCTCCTCTGTCTTTCTTCTCCGTCTCTTCCCTCTCTCCCTCTCTCCATCTCTCCATCTCTCCCTTCCTCTCTCCCTAACTCCCTCTCTCCATCTCTCCCTCCCTCTCTCCCTAACTCCCTCTCTCCATCTCTCCCTCGCTCGGATGATAAAAGACTAATTAATAATGCATCCTAATTAAACACTCATCTTTACAGAAGGCAGGCCCGATACCCTCTCAGCGGCTATTAATTGTTCAGGGCATTAGTAATCATCTCTCTCTCTTTCCTTCTCTCCTTCTTTCTCTCTTTCTCTCACCCATCTAATTCAACTTATATTTTATTTCTGGACAGTGACCACGATGTGGGCCAATGCACTGAACAAATGAAGCTTTTGGGAACACAGCAACACACACAAAAACATAACAACTTTGCTAATCATTATTTGTAACAGTGTTTCAATGTTTTGTTTTCCATTGTTCTAGTGGTTTCATTTTTTATATTTAAAGTTTATGCCAGTCACAATGACAAAGTTCATGCAAACCAGCTCTGTAATCTGATTGATGTCTACTGTGTGAATGTGTGTGTGTGTGCGTGCGGGCGTGCATGTGCGCTAAGGCTGAATTTGATTCTTATGTGCCGGCTGCCACATCATTGTGACATTTGTCTCACATTAGTGGCACCTGACTAAGATCTATAATAGCACACACAAGGCCCTATTTACGTCAGACGGTTCAACGCACGATATTGAAGGTAATGGGCAGTAGGAAATGCAATTTGATTCCAGCCTAATGCAATACATTGTAAATGCATGGCCTTTTGGTGACGAATGAATTGCCAAAGTAACAAATATGCTGCCATAACACATAGTTCATGTAAATCAGCTGGGCGAGGGGGTTCTTATCTTAAATCAGGCTCTGTTCATATTTCCTGCCCAGTGGGGGATTATTTGGGACATTCTCTGTGTGATGTCATTGTGCACCCTTTAACCTTTAGGAAAATATTTTTTTTTTTTTTTTTTTTGGTGTTTTTTTTTTCTGACAACGGGGAAAAAAGGTTGAACAAAAGCCCTACGCAGGTAGCAGACTGAATCCGAACCGAACGGAAATGAATTGCACGTCAAGTTGTATCGGTGCAGATGACCGGTGAGGTGCATCCAAATCCTCGATCGTGGAGCGTATCCGTCCTGCTCACGTTGTCACTGGAGTAGTGGAGAAGAGAACGGGGACAGCCGGGGGGGGGGTGGGGGCACGGCAACATTCTCCAGACGAGCGCGTCAGAGGCCTCCGTGTCCGCTCCAGTGGCGAAGAATGATCTTTGACAGGACGTGCACACAGGAAATGAAATCTCATCAGGAACAGAAGGGGCTTGTGGGATGCCCTGAAGGATGACCGTATCGGCCACACACACACAAACACACAAACACACACACACACACACACAAACACACACACACACACACCTGAGACTTCTCACACCTGGTACCGCCAGCTTCTTTGTCTTTGTTCTATTTATCTCTATGCTTTCTTTCATCTTTCTCTCTTCTGACGGCCTCACAGAGGTCCTCCATAGACACACACACACACACACACACACACACAAACATCTACACACATAGACACTACATAATGTTTATGTTATGGTTCACAGCTGCAAGCTACTCTTCAAAATTCAGTACTGCCTTTTATGACATTATACTTAAATCGATTTTTTGAGTGTCATTGCAAAACAAAACAAAAGACCAAGACAGGGATGTTGGAGCATGGCAGATAACTGTGAGGACGAGCAGGCCATGAATGTCTATCAGGCAGCGTTCGCATGTAAATTTGCCCTATCGATAACCACAACCAGTGCCTCAACCGTACGGCCCTTATCTCTGAATCCTGCTCAGCTGTCATATTCCCTGGACTCACCCCGGTTTCTGCCGGAGTCGTGATCCAGCGCTCCCACACCCAGAGGCTCAGGAGAAGAGGTCTGTGTTGCTGCGCGTCCTGTCGACTCTACTCCGGCGCTGATGAATATTCCATGAGCGGAGGGATCATGGCAGGAAGAGGGGAGCGGGCAGATGTCACGGGGCTTTGGCCAGGCACATGATAAAAGACCGGGACTTGAGGTGGAAGAGACCCGTGAATACTAAATAAATAATAAACAGATTGTCACCATGTGCAGGTATTTTTGGTGGTGCCTGGCATGTATGAACCCTATTAGTGGCTGGCCTGGTAACAGACTGTCCAGCTGTGTGTGTGTGTGTGTGTGTGTGTGTGTGTTTGTATGCGTGTGTGTGTGTGTGTGTGTGTGTGTGTGTGTGTGTGTTGTGTGTGTGTGTGTTTGTATGTGTGTGTATATGTGTGTGTGTGTGTGTGTGTATATGTGTGTGTGTGTGTGTGTGCATTTGTGCATTTGTGAAAGAGAGAGGGAGACAGAAAGATGAGGAGGGAGGAGGGATGGAGAGGAGGGAGAGTCCAGCTGTAACACCTGTCTTTTCCTCCCTGGCTTCTCCCTCTCTCAGCACACACTCCTCTCTCCTCTAATGACCACATGGCCTGTCTCTCTCCATCACACTGATGCCCTTTATGTATGTGGAGGAGTGTCTGTATGTCCGTCTGTGTGTGTGTGTGTGTGAGAGAGAGTCTGAAATAGAGGAATAAGAAAGAGTGAGAGTGTGTGTATGTATTGCATGTGTGTGTGTGTGTGTATTAAGTATAGGTCATGTGTGAGTGAAAGATGTGCTTGTATACGTGTGCATATTTTGTGTGCACGAGGGCTAGGAACGGCAAAATTGTGTGTCTGCTCATCATGTATTCCCTATTCATTCCTCTGACAGAGAGTGCTGGAGCGTGACTCTGGGACAGCGATGCGATCGGCGTGGCTGTTCCTTACGGATCGATCTGCAGCACCGCTCCTTTATGCGGGTGTCAAAGAGGCCAGGCCCCTCCAATGGCTAATCTCCACTCACTATCCCTGCTGGCCTTTCACAGGACCATGCTTTCATAACTCTCACACGTCTCGCAGTCTTCAGTAGCGGCTCAGGTGGAATAATGCACACTGTCAGAGGAAATGAATTCAAATGGAAGACCACTTCATTTATCAGGTTTATTTCATAGAGAGTGCATGGAAAGAATGAGAAATGGGAGACCTGTATATTGATGTCGCACCCCAGACCAATATCTTTGGATTGATAGATGTGTAGCCTTTCCTAAACCTGACTAGAGTTGTCTAGAGTCAGTGTAGTCTTTCCTAAACCTGACTAGAGTTGTCTAGAGTCAGTGTAGTCTTTCCTAAACCTGACTAGAGTTGTCTAGAGTCAGTGAGTCTATAATAGCGTCACATGTGGCATGCTAACTTGCTAGCTTGCTAACTGCTACTATAAAAAAGCTGCCAGTAAGCCTGACTCTTACAAGGATGCATTAAGGCTTAAAGTGGTGATTGGTGGCTCAACCTGGGTTATAAATGCACTTCCCAAGTAAACAATTTACCTGAAGTGCCCCGGTACTATTTTAGCCTCAGAGACCACAGGGGACAAATTACTACCTGCTTTCAATGGCAGCTCCACAGTAAACCAACAAATGCAGCCATAACCGCAATGTTAATTCTACCTCATTAATGGCTAAAGTGGCAATTCAACATCCCCGCTATAAATAGCCGTCTATAAATACTGAAGGAAACCCTATGGACAGCCCAGCCTGGTGTGGTGCCATCAAGCTATTTTAGCACACTGATTTTGGGCTATGGAGCAGATCACTGAGTTTGAATGGCTGCTTCAGACAGGTCACGGTGTGTGTGTGTGTGTGTGTGTGTGTGTGTGTGTGTGTGTGTGTGTGTGTGTGTGTGTGTGTGTGTGTGTGTGTGTGTGTGTTGTGTGTGTATGTGTGTTGTGTGTGTGTGTGTTGCCCACTGCAATGCCGGTAATCATCCAGCGGCCTGGGCGATCAGTCTCACGGCTGAAATCAATGCTGATCCCACAGGGGCCAAGCGGAGCCGCGGCTAATCTGCGCAGGTGATGAATGCGGTGATAAGAGTGGCATTACCTTGTCCGTCCGACGATCATGAGTGAGATTACACACACGCCCGACGCTTTTAATGATGATAAATGCGACGCGGACACCGTGTTATCCTCCTTCTGCTTAATTAACTAAACCTGGAGTTCTCGCCACTAAACCTGACTCTCTCTCTCTCTCTCTCTCTCTCTCTCTCTCTCTCTCTCCTCTCTCTCTCTCTCTTGTTCTTTCTGAGAGACGCTGAGAGAAATCATTCCAAGACGCACCTTCTCCTCCGCTAATATTACAGCGCCAGAGGACTCCTAGGGCACTGTTGTCTGCCCGCATTCATCATCGCATTTTGATTGCAAACCTGGAAAATTGGATGGAATTCTCCATTTTCTCGCTGACTAGAAATTATTAAACCTGGGGCCCCTTGGCGTCTGCATAATAACAGGGAGCGCCATAATGTACTGTTTGGAGTCGCCAAATATTAATCAATATTTCAGCATCTTCCAGAAAATGAAGGAAATATGCCCATAATCACACACAATAACACATGTATAAAAACCACATATAGTCCAATTTCCACACTGTTTTCATATCCTTCCGCATTCATTTAAGCATTTGTTATAGAAATAGTTTATTAGGAATATAACCTACCTAACCTAATCTATGATTTGCATGGTTGCGATGCGAACATTGATGATGGAAGTGACCTATGAGAAGTCAGCACAGCACAACACGTTACTTTGCGCCGCCATTTAAACAGATGTGATCTTATTTTCAAATCCAAACAGATGTTTCAGGCAGTTGTCCGTAAGTGCGGGTGATTGACGTTGGTTTTTTGTGTTGGTGGAGGAGAACTCATCATTTTGAAAGCCTTTAACTTTGACAGCTTCTCTGAGGGGTGCCAAGCAGTGTGGGTGTCCGGGCGATGCGCTTTATTTACTTCCTTGGCCGTTCTGTATGGCGCTGGACTGGGAGAGGGAGAGCAAGCGAAAGGACAGGCGTCTCATTCGGAAATCTTTAAAACTTATGCTTGATGAGTAAAGTGACATAGTTTGACGCCTCCTGTCAAGTCGGACTCACGACAAGGCACACCATCTGGACAGAAACTGGAAGGCACACTGTGTGTACATCTGTATGTGAGTGTGAGTGTGTGTGTGAGAGACAGAGAGAGAGAGAGAGAGAGAGGGGGTGAGAGAGAATGTCTGTGTGTGTGTTTCATCCTCTCCCAACAATAAGAGTCCAGAAGGAAAGGTCTGGTACACGGGTGTGCTTTCCAGCACAGGGTGGGCGGCTCTCGTGATGCACAAGCTTGAGTCTGAGTTTGTCTTGTTACCACTGACTTCCCGGCCCTGTCCTAAAGTGAGATTATCTCACCCCCAGAGAAACATCCCTGTCATAGCTTCCTTGCTTTTATGGATTTGTCATACTACTTACACCCAAACGACCAGAGCTCTTAACTTCTCCCATTGGTGTGTGTGTGTCTGCTCTTTAGAGGCTGTGTGTTTGTGTGTGTGTGTGTGTTTGTGTGTGTGTGTGTGTGTGTGTGTGTGTGTGTGTGTATGTGTGTGTGTAATCATCCTCTACTACCTGGTATTATTGCCCCATAGATCTCAGGTAAGGATCCTCTTGTGTCTGGGGGCAGGTATCGGGAACCTTCAATTTATTTGTCCACTTAACTTAACCAAGTGCCCCACACACTCCCACAACTCTCTGCTATATATAGAGGTGCTGCACATACACACACATACACACGTACACACAGACTGTAACTATTACTTCAGCTTTCTGCCTTCGTTCTGTTTGAAAACTTGAAGACACACACACACACACACACATACACCACACACACACACACACACACACACACACACACACACATACACCACACACACACACACACACACACACACACATACACCACACACACACACACACACACACACACACACACACACACACACATACACCACACACACACACACACACACACACACACACACACACACACACACACACACACACACACACACACACACACACACCATCCCTTTGTTTCTCCATTTATCAAAGACAATAAAACCAAATTTGCTTGTATACCACGCTGGCACTGCATACTTTGTCTGTCTGTCTAAGCACGTCCACGAGCATCTTCACGGCTAATTAAAGTTAATACATGCATAACTCCCTGGCCGGCGCATGGCTTAGGGACTTACCAACGGAGCGGCTCGCTAACCGAATGTGACATGCCCGGAGACTGAGCCATGTTTTGGACGTAAAGTCCCCACTCACCTCTCCACTCCGACCTTGACTCTGACCTTGGGTCAGAGCACAAGGGGTCAAAGTTCACCAAGCAGGGAGAGGTGGGGGGTTCTGTATACATTTTCTTCGGTACAGAATAAACAAATGACAAAAAAGAGAGAAAATGCCCCCAAGACTCAAATCAAACACTATCTTCATGGATGACAAAACAACAGAAAACAAGGAGGATAAAAGTAAAGATAGAGAAAGAGAGCGAGGGAGAGAGAGACAGAGAGAGAGAGAGATTTCGCATTCATTTAAAGCTTCAAAGCACAGACCTCCTCGTTCGGCAGGCCGGGTTGCGGCTGGTGCGTTTTCTCATGTCACAGAGGTTACATTACGCATGCTGCCCCGCAGCCAAACAGATGCACAAGAGGACGCATTTCCATTGCATTCCCCTGACCTGTTAAAGCCCCCGGCCCCCAGCCATCATTCCTCCGCCAGTACTAACGCTCGCGTTTCATTTGAAAACTGCCTTTGTCCTCTCCGCGAGGTAATTAAGATAAAAAATATCTCAAGTGAATGCTGTTGTGTGTGTGTGTGTGTGTGTACGTGTGTGTGTGTGTGTGTGTGTGTGTGTGTCTAGTAGAGAGAGGGTATGTGTATAAACACGTTTTCTTGAGGGAAAATATGGTTTAAATCAATGCCAAAAGACAAAATTACAAATCCATACAAAAAAACCCTCCTTTGGTAAGAAACAAAGGACCGCACTGAGTAAACCTTCTATATTTCTTGACAGCAACGCAAATGAAAACCATACAGAGTCCTTTCATATTTAGATGCACTTTGACATAATATCACTGAGATTAGTGTGCTTGACAGGGGTTTGGAAGGGGGAGCTTGGCAAAGGGAGAGGTGTGGGCTGCAAAACAAGAAAGCAGAATCCTCGTCTGACTGGAAAATAAAGGGCTAAAAAATGTCCCTCCTTCTCAAGTCAGATGAATAGATCTACGCTGGTCGATGATTGGGCTCTAATCCTATGCCCTCCAGGAAACACTTGATGGTGTCACAGTGTATTTGAAACAGATGTGAATGATGGAAACAAAAGAAATATGTAAGAAATTAAATAAATAACCCTGTGTGTGCCAGATCTTGTGTCTGTCGCGCCACACAGATGCCGTACTCCCTGCCTTCCACTTTCCCAGTCTCGAGTGTGACGAGACCTGGCTGCTCCATGTCACCAGGGAGACAGGCATGAATGACAGCAGGAGAGCTGAGGGACACAAGTGCAAGGCCAACTCACACCAGCTGAAACACTAATGCAAAACAGATGTATGTACCCTGCTCACAAAGCTTTAAAAAATAATCATTATGGAATTATTACAAAGTCTGTCAAAAAATATGTCAAACACTTTTTGGGGGGTTTTTTTTTTTTACAGTTGACATCTCTTTTACAGCTCCAGGATAACATTGTTATGGAGGGATATGACAGTGGTGATGAAGACCATTGTGAGAGTGTCTAAGGTATAGAGAGAGAGAGAGGGAGAGAGAGAGAGAGGGAGGGAAAAAATTGAAGATGTGTGGCTTTGTCTGAGGCAGAGCCATGAGATGCTGGCAAGCTCCAGTCTAGTTGGACACCGAGAGACTGGTCTTTTAATCAGAGGCAGAAGTGCTTATGCTCACGTCAGACCAGCTGGCTGTCAACCTGATGGTTCAACTTTCGAACCCAAGCTGACGTGTGTGTGTGTGTGTGTGTGTGTGTGTGTGCGTGTGTGCGTGCAGGGGGGGACAGCACAGGGAACTCATCAACCTGACAGACCCAGACAAATTAACATAACACAAGTCAGGCACAAACTTCCTCTTTAGTTGGAGTTAAAATTTGAAAAGCCCCCACCCATCCCCTGCCCTTCTTCCATCTCTCTCTCTCTCTCTCTCTGTCTCTCTCTCTCTCTCTCTCTGCTTCCCTCCCTGTCTTCTGTCTTTCTGTTTGACTTTAATGTATCGTTACACTCCAACCCATTACCCTGAACTTAAAACGCACTTAGCATGCAAGGTCGGGGGAGGAAGGGAGGGAAAGGGGGGGGTCGAGTGAGAGGCAGGCAGGGATGTGTGTGTGTGTGTGTGGGGGGGGGGGGTGTATGCTGGAGGAGTGCGCTGATTAAAATGCAGAGCTCGTTATAGGGGAAAAGGAGCAAACATAGGACTGTGATTTGCTCAGACAGAGCTTGGCTAGAATGATGCAGGGGTTTAACTTTGCCCGGGCAAGTAGATAGAGAGAGAGGAATGATGTCTCAATCCTGCTATGCACCCCCCATCCCGCACCAGTCCCTCCTCCCCTGACACCCCTCACTCTCTTTACTCCCCCTAACAACAGAACACAACCAAGTGGCCTCCAAACTATGAGATGGCCTCTAAATTATGCATGGTTGAACACTGAAGCATTGTTACACTTTTAGCAGTGACTAATCTGCCTGGTGTTCTTTTTTTCTCCTCCTCCTCTGTCTGTTGTATGTATTTACTTATTTACAGAGCAGAAGAGAACATCTCTGAATACCCCCTCCCCCAGATCTTCTCCGATCCCCACCCCATCCTCTCCTGGCTCTGAAATATTTACAGAGTCCTGTCGTTCGCCATGCTCGCTCACTCGCTCTCGTTATGTCGCAGCGGGGTTTTGACAGTAATGGAACGCGAGACGAGCCATTTAGGAAACACAATGCGTTTACCGAGCGGCTTCATAAAGCCGCGCGAGCCGGGAGGTGTGAGACGATGTCCGCTCGCTCGCTGGCTGCACACTGCGCCTGGCGACAGCGACCGTCTTACGAGGACTCGTCGCTTTTTCCTCTTAAACCTGAAGTTGCACTTGGCATGCTCTAGATGCATTTAAATCAGTTTGGCACACACACACACACATGTGTGAACACACACACACACACACACACACACACACACACACACACACACACACACACACAATTACATGTTTAAGTTCCCCTACAATAGTGTCTCTCTTTAATACTGATGAGATGTATGGTTATCAAATGATGAAACTAATGCTGTAATCCAATTGTAATGTAACTTGTGTTATGGCTCAATCTAAAGGATAATACTGTTACCAAAGGTTCCTAATGTGGAACTTTTAAATGCAAGGACAGTGCTTCTCACAATGAACTAAGTATAACTATAGTACAATGCCTAGTCTAGTATAGTGCTGTCTGTGTTGTCTTTTGGACAGAACTGAATGCCATCATCATGGAAGCATATCAGTAGCAACAGACTGACGTTTTATCCTTCACTAGTTTGTGCCCTTGAAACAACAACAACAACAAAAACAACAACACGGTCTTTGTCTGACTAGTAGGTCAGTCCAGGGTTTAACCAGACAGGGACAGAGTCATTAGCATGGGAATGCATGTCCCTAGGATGGCATTATCCTTCCCTGGCCACCGAACGCCAATCGCCGCAGAAAAAAGGGCTGCAATGCTGGGTGACATCTCATGTTTCGCCCGTGTCCCACTGCATGCAAATACACTCATTAATATTTAAGCCTGATGCAAATGAGAGTGCATGACAAACAAGGCTTTTAGCCTGAAATTTAATTATGACTGTAGTCGCTTGCAAATGAGTGTTCCTCTACCTCTCTCTGTCCGTTAAAATCTCTCTCTCTCTCCCTCTCTCTCTCTCACTCACACACACAAACTTTGTGTGCTTTTTCCATCTCTTTTTTTTGGCTCTCACAGTCCATTTAGAGAGCTGTGCTATCTGAATTCAAATGTTTTTGCATGACAAGAGGACAAAAGAGGAGGTTTACTCTAAACACACAACTCATATTTTATGCAGCACCAGCCTGTGCACACCACCTCAGAGAGAGTGAGAGAGGAGGATGAGAGAAAGAGAGGTGGAGGAGAGAAAGAGAGGAGGATGAGAAAGAGAGGAGAATGAGCGAGAGAGGAGGATGAGAGAAAGAGAGGAGGATGAGAGAGAGAGGTGGATGAGAGAAAGAGAGGTAGTTTTCGCTATGCCCCCGCTAGTGAAGTCCTGCTGTTGGCTCAGTACTCTCCACCTCACACCCAGCTGATGTTGAGTCACCTTGAAAGAGATTTGAGGTCGGGGACCATATTCTCTTGCTCTCTCACTCTTTCTCTCTCTCCTCCACCCCCCCCCTCTCTCTCTCTCTTTCACACTTTCTCTGTGTGGCCTACTTCTTCTGCTGGTCTGGTGTGTTTTGAAGGTTCATTACC